>NC_089682.1:40614722-40924940 GCF_031753505.1 Anomalospiza imberbis
AGAACAACTTTTGGTAGTCTGAGATAATTCATGAGTTTGTTGAAGGTGGGGATGGTCTGTAAGCAAATTAAACATCCTGGAAACTTAAAAGCAGTCAGCAGAAACACAAACACACACATTCATTCACAACAGCAATAAAAAATAATCACAGAACAGATAAGGTTGGAAAAGACCATCAGCCTTTCCACCAAACTTTCACGGAAACTGCCAAGTACCTACCAAGATGACAGAGTAATGCTAGGAAAAAAAAAAAAGCATTGGGGAGAGAAGGAAGGGAAAATAAGATAATTTCAAGATGGAAAAGCTAGGATAATCATCTCATTAAGATGATGTTAAATGAAAACTCACATTTTTTCCTGGAAAATCCCTATCACTTTTATTCCACTTAGTGGTTTTCAGAAAGGGACAGTTAGACCTCATCTGTTCTGCCTAGACCATGCTCCAGGCCGAGGTGCATTTCTCATGATGTCTATTCAAATATCATGAAGCAGCACTTTATGAAGTCACACACCTGCACCCACTGACCACAGAGTACCTGCCACACATGAGAACAGTGTGAAGGAAAAAAGCAGCACACGTTCCAGAGGCAGAGATAGTTTCAAGTAGAACTGAACTGCAGCAACATGCTTCTCATTCAGTTCCATACACAAGAGCAAATGTTTCATTCTGACAATGCCAGGAAGTTTAACTCACCTGAAAATGTTGAAGATCTACACTGATAGGAAGGTATTATTGAATTACGAAAGCAAAAGACATTTTGATTTTTAAACCCAGGCTACCACAGAAATAACAATCATTACTCTGGCCACTCAGATGTGTCCCCTTAAGAAAGGCCAAAATTGGAGTATCTCTGTATTTTTTTTTTTTTTGTTAAAAAAAAGAGAACAATATGTATTATGCTCAGATGACATCCTGTACACACTCCCAAGATCAATCTGAATATAATTCTTATGTTCCTTAAAATTCTACTTCTGTATCTGAGAAACCTAAATTTAATAAGGTTTCTGATGGCCTGGGTCAAGTAGATATTATTGGTTAATTATTTCTTTGCACTCTCATCTGTCTGCGTCTTTTCCTCTTCTCACCACATATTTAGCAGACAATGCAGGTCAAGGATCTGCATCAGAGGTGTCTGCAGTATTTCTGCATGTGGTAATTTTCCCCACACTGGAGTCCTGCTCCCTGATTTGGATTTAGTTTACAGTAGTTCATAAATGCAAGAACTGCAATTTTAGAATTAACCACAGCATCACACTAGAATGAATCAGTGTATAGAGTGGAGGAGGCTGGAAAAACACAAAATGTATTTCAAATTTAAAAAAACATAACCTGGAGGATGGAATATCTAGTGACTGCTTTCATCATTAATTTAAGCTTTTTGTTTCCTCTTCCTTTACTATGATATTCTCTTGCTACTTTACAGTTATTGGTGTGTAATTACAGGTACAGAGGAATACCTGTATTTCACACAGCACAGCTCTCCCTGAGGCCTCACAGTTATCTTGAATTAGCAACTGGTCCCTTCAAAAGGCAGTTGAGACAAAAATAAGTGGTTGCTGCAAATTGCTCTGCTCTCTGTTCGTGTACTCTCCTTGCATTTCTAGGAACAGTCTCGCTACTATCAAGCAAATTAAAGAAAATCAGCCTCAGAAAGGACCCAGTTCAGCTAAGAGCCTCGAGTGATCTTTCATTCTCTACTCCTGCGTTCAGTCTATTCCACAAGAAGACAAGGCATTGCCAAAATACTCTTTTAAAAAGTTAAGTCAGCAGCTACCAGATGACAGCTTGAGAGATTTTTGATCAAGACCCAAACCAATCAGTCTACTATGAAATATTTCATGCTAATAAGCTTCCCTTTTCAGAGGAGATCTTCTTATGCTTCAATCTAGAATGTTAAGACAATACAATTTTAACACTTTCTAAAATGTGATTGATTTATTGCTCAGCCACATTATTTTTTGGATAATATGATAAATTCAATTCAATTCATCATATTATCCTATAAATATTGCAACAAATTATTAAAGCAATAAAAGCTCGTGGCAGAAGTTTAATGAGCTCATGTCACATTTGTGTTAAAGCCAAGTGATAAATTGCAACATCTGCAGTGGATATCACCACCTTAAAAGGGAAAGTCTGCACATTCTCCTAGCACAAGGCAAAAGTCTAAATCTTTACTTGGAGATACAAAACAGAAAACACACAACAAAATATTAAACATATGTCTAGTCACACACTACTTTTCCTTCTAGTAAGGTGGACCAATCCTGTCTGGATGCCATTTAGTATGAAATTCAAAAATATGGAAATTTTGTAGTATAGAGTAGGGTATATTTACCCTACAAAGATTTACTTACAAATTTATTGGGTGACTTAGTTTAACAGGCTTCAAATTACTGAGTTGGCAAATACATTTTCAATATTATTGTTCCTCAATTTTCTTCTGCCAAATAAAGCTAATGGAAAAGCCTGTGTAAAAGCCTATCACTTATCACTCCTTGCCATACAAGTCAATGTAAAAACCCCAAACATACTTCACTGGAAAAAAAACCCATGCAAAGTATATAGAAAAGAAATGTCACACTATTAACTTACAAGTTTGGAAGGAATTTATGTTTTTATGTATTACATTAGATGACAGTTGCTGGAACTGCTTAAGGGGGCTGGCTACTTTTTTGTGTAGATGTGTTCACATGCAAGAACACACTTACTTGCTTCAGATGTGCTTAACAGTAAGTTGATATCAATTCTGACATGCAGCTGGTATTTTTCCCCTCTTTCTCAGTTTTTATGAGCAAAGGTAGATTGTGTGTCAGTTTGACTGAAATGCTTTAATAAATGAAAAGATGATTTAAGGTCTTAACATTATTCAGCCTGAGTACTAAATCTTTTACTATTAAATGTTCTCCTAATTGTCTCCTGGAGGAGTTCAAAGTTCCAGCGAGTCATTTAGAATCTCTTCCTACTTATTGAGAATCAAGTCCAGTAAAGAAGCCGAAAGGAAACCATAAGTTAGAAGCCCAATTCTCCTCTGACAAAACTCCTTTTGAGAAACAGCTTACAGTTCATTCACTGGTTTAACAACAAGGCTAAATTCACCTCCTCAGGCTTCTTCACTTTATTAGACTGTTAGAATAGAAAACTATCACACCTCTGTAAACTAATTTCTAAAATTGAGTGTAGAGCATACATCTATAAGCATATTGCAATACTCTACATTACTTAAGCAGCTGTTAATTGTACATACTGCAAGAAACAAGCTTTTTGAAGTCTCAAGTGCTTTGAAAAGCTAGCATTCAGAAAAAGAAATACACAAACCAGTTGTGAAATGGCACTAAACAAGGAATTACGCAATTTAAAATTATATTTTATATATTGGTCATACTAAAAAGAAAATATTATAGTGTTTTCATTTTAATATGCAATTGAGAATTCTAAAAATCAATTTATTTGCTACCTTTATTAATTGTACTAAACCTAAATTGCCAGATGAGCACTAATACTAGCAAATAGGTTGGCTCTTTGTCCCATTCTTTTATCCTGGTAACACTGCAGCATATTTTTGTGCATCACATTGTATACCAGCCAGCCCTGCTCTCAGTGCTTTGTACAGAGCAGTAACGCCTCTACTCAAGAATAAAACATCACCATCCATCACAATTTTTTTTGGATGAGAGCAAAGACTGACAAACATTTCATTCCAAGATTCTCTTCCTACATGCTAAAGTCAGAAATTGCACCCATGAGGTCTTAATCTATAGAAGTTGATTAAAAAGTGGAAGGTTGGGACATATCCTCAGACACACCCGCTTGTACTTGCCCTCTCCCTAAAATCGACACAACACAACACTCAACTTTACCCATGTATCTGCAGCTCATGCTCTGGGGTTTCATTTTTTAATGTTGCCACCCTGTGGTCATTCATGGCAAAGACAATATTGTTCTCCACGAAAAATGTGGAAAAATTTGTTGGGATTTCAAAGAACAACTCTTCAGAGTTGAACAAGCTGAAAGATAAAGCTTCATCAAAACATTATGTGAGCTAACCCATAATATAAGAACATAATATAGAATAATAAAGAACATAAAGCCGTAATGTAAGAATCTTCTTTAGTTCTGTAGGAATGTTACACAATGACTCCAGTCAAGCCAGAGTCTTCTGTTCATCTCAGCTCCAGCAGCATCAGAACATACAGCACAAGTTATTTACAGAAACACTACTTCCAACACTGTTTTGCCATCAACTTTAGTAACAGGTACAAATGACCTAATTAAACTTCCTTTTACTTAATTTGCCATCTCCCAAGAAAACCAAATCTATTTTAACCCCTTGATTTCTTTCACTCTTTCAAACTAAAATTCTTTACTACAAAATTTCGGCCATGAACTCTTTATGGGCATGCTTCTTTCCCATTCTGTATGCAAAGGGAATTGATATTCCATCCCATTTTAATAATTTAAAAATAAATTAGAAAAAATAAATCCACTTCTAATCAATCTAGCTATTCAGTCTGATTTTAAAGCTTTTTGCAAAAACCATTAGAGGGACAAACATTCATTTAAGAGCTGTAGCTAGTGATTTTTTTGCTAGGTGCAAAAAAAGCCTACTCAATTAACCTTTATCTTTATAGTAGTTCACAGGAAGTTATTTGTTGTTATCACAGACTTGCTTTTTGCAAGTTTAACTTTCAAGATACTTGTTTCCAGCTGCTGAGACACCTGATTGCAACAGGAAGGAGGGGAAAAACATCCCACAAAATCTGACACCCAAAGATCACTCCAACAGCAGTGCACCCACCAGGAATAAACTAAGCTAGCAACATCCTTTTTACCCTCCTGATCTCCCTAAAAGGTCTAATGCAGAAAGATTATTCCAATAATTTTATTCTGCTCCTTTGTAGTTGTGAACCCTTCTTCAAGTGCAGTCATTATGAAAATGAGCTCCCTGACAGCCAGCACACTCCTCCTAAGCATGGGAGCAGGAACAGCCCTAAAACACCCCTTTATGGTCCCTTCCAACCTGACCCATTTTGGGATTTTGTTTCTCTCTGAAATTTGAAGCAATATACCACCATGTCAGGACTAAGTTTTTGGGGGGTGTGGAAAGGACAGCTGATACTCTCACACTGCACACAAACACATTTATTTCAGCCTGGCTTGAGGTGGTAATTTTTAAAGTTTTCCATCTACCTGCTGAACTGAAGAGTGACTCTCTTACAGCTTTACACTGTGAATGTTCTCTGCTGGTTCTACTGTCACAAGTTCTACAGAGTGACATGAATGACAGTCTGCCATTTTTAATTTGTGAACCTCTGTATGAGCATGTGGATCATTAAGTGAAAAAGATCAAAAGTCAGATACTTCCCTTTCTTCATGAACACAAAAAACACCTAATTCCGTCCACATAGGAAGACCAATTGAGCATCCTACATTCTGCAACATCAAGAGTTCACATAACTGTAGGAAATTTGCATAGAAAGAAGAATCTTGTGAGCTTTTCACAAATCAGAAGGACTCTTAATATCACAAAAGTAATAGCAGGTTTCTTTTTAGCTGAAATCAGGTTAATATCTGGCTCTCCTCTCATGCATTTTTATCAACTGTAAGTTTTTAAATATCTTCCTAATCCCCCAGTCATCATGAAGGTGCACTGACCCTCAGCTTTACCAAGCTGTAACTTCAATTACACTAGTCTATGACAGAGTTAATTAGAATGTACTTCCGCAGCAGTAGAATATAGTGGCAATATAAATGAGAGCACAGAAAAATGAGATCATGTGACAGTAAAAAAGACTTTAAGAATTACTTAATCTGAAAACTACACAAAACAATCCATCATTGTTACAATATCAAATCCTTAAAATTTCCATTACTTATTTCTGTAATGTCACCAATAAACAGCCTCCTGATACCCAAACTCAGCTGTGCCTTGGAATTTATTTAGCACATTGCATTCACATAATTCATTCTTTATTTCCACATATTTATCAGCCCTTCTCACTTATATAGACTAGAAACCCTTACTCAAAACTCTAATGAAGGGTACCTATCATGTATGGCTGATTAAGCTGATTGCTGAATCCAAATGAACAGCCAGCCAAAGCTCTGCTCCACATAACTGGATGAATTGGTTACACTGGGAAAAAGAGGGTGCATGAGTAAAAGCTTTTGGGATTTGAGCCGCTGGACTCAGATGGTCTGAATTCAATTGTGTTGCCAGCAGATTAAGGATAACAGATTTATCAAAAAATATTAGACATTCCTGAAACACTATGGTTACAAATTTTTACAAAATATTATCAACATTGCAAAAAACACCACACTTTTTACAGAACACCAAAAGTGTGCTTTAATAGTAATTTCACAAATTCTGACAGTCGTTTTAATGCCTCCCCTTCCCCCTTTCTTTCTGAAATGTTTTTTCCATTCTCATAACAGTACATTTGTCTCAGGGTAGCACTGTACTTTCACACAATAAGACTGTATTCTAGAAACTACTTGTTTCATTAATGTCTTTGCCATTGTATATATACAGTGCACAGTAATATGATGGATGCCCTATCCAGAACACAGCTGCATTATTAGATGTACAATGTGTTATCACCAACTTTGGAGCAAACAGGCAGCTGAAAGCAAAATGGAAGAAAAAGGAGGAAAAAGCACCTGGTGGGCTGAGCAGGCAATGAGACAAATGATAGAAGTTTAGTGTTCCAAGCAAAAAATATTTTAAAAGAATGCTATCAAATTGAATTGTTACTTCACCAAGGAGAGGAGAAAGGCAAAGGACACTTGGTGAACATTAGCAAAAAATCTGGCTTTAGTGGTGGACGACAGTGATCTACAGTTCTGCATAATAGGCTGTTCGCTCTATAAATCTGCTCCACTCCACAGCACTTCCCCAAGTAGGTGATATATTTCTAAAAAGTTCCATTTAAATGTCACCCTGAAAGCTTGCCACGCTGAGGACCATTCTAAATGTCAGAACAGTCTCACACGACCTATGACAGAATTTAGGATTAGTCTGTGCCACATCTTCCTAAAATGAATTTTTAAGACTAAGTTATTATGCCTTTGGAATTTGGGTTCTGATCTGTGCTGTTATTCAGTCTGTACTTCAAAAGTACAGAATTTTTCAGTTTATCTCAGTTTTCAAGGCTCAATACGTTTGGAAAAAGCAATGAGGAATTTTACAGTAGAACACATTCTTCTGACATCCTTTAAAGGAATGAATGTGAATCACGGCTGCATTTCGGATTTCAGTCTTGGCACAAACACCAATTCTTTTACAGAATGCAGAGAAAAATAAATTCCATTAGCTCCACTGTACACAGAATTGAACATGAAGAGATACAAAGAGACTGGATCCCTGTAGCTATCATAACACAATAATCAGAATCAGACACAATCTTTAAATACCCTTAAAGAAAAAAGTGAGTGAAATTCACTAAACATTTAAGTTTGACCCAACCAAGATGGAGAGGCATTAAAAAGAAGGCACTAGTATATAAAAGGGGGAAAAAAAAGATCACAGAAAGCATGAAATTAAAAACTTTCACAGTTCATAGTCACATGAAGGACACACATGCATTAATTTATAGGAGACCACCACCTGGTTTTTAATGCATTTATTATTCATATTATATTCACATTTTATGGCTCTGTTATCATTAGCACCCATTTACTCTTCAGCATCAATTCATTTTATGCCAGTTATTGGAGAACCAAAGTAAGGAAATCCATTGACAAAGGAATGATTCTTGGTGCATATATAGGATAAAAACTCTAAATGTTTTCTGTGGTTGGTGCATTCAAAATATTTTTTTGATTAATTGTGTGGGTTTTAGTAAGATGTAAGCTTTAGCTGAAGCTTCACCTTGGAGAAATTGATGCTCTTTTACAAAATATTTTTACATAACTTCTAAGACACTCACATCAAAAGTACCATTATCCAGAAGGACAATTTAAGTTCAAAAGGAAAAAAAACTAATGAAAATGACAGATTAAAAAAAATGCCTTCTAAGCCACATTGCACGAAAATTTATATAGACTACAAGGATGTTTTATTACATAAAATTATGTAATGCAAGGGTAAATCTTGAGGCACAGTTGGAGATTATGCAATAGGCAGCTTCAGCTGCAGCAGCATCTAGCTCGTGACTACAAAACTATGCAAATATAAAGCACGTGGTTTTCTGAATTATTGTTTTTTTCTTGGAAAAAGTTGTTCCATCCGTGCAAAACTAATACAATAATCTAGTCTGTACTTAATTATTATACAAGATATTCTAAATAAAACATCAAGCTCAGGTTTAAGTAGGACTTGAGGGAATCATAAACCATGTGCTGGCCCTCTGAACCAAAATTAATTTCATCTTAAAGACTATATAGGTCATTGTCATAACAGTTTGGATGAGAAAATTGTATTGGGGGCCAGTATTCATCTCATACTGCTAATAGTAGTCCTTATCACTTATTACTGTAATAAAAGGTAGCCCACAAACTAGAGAAGGTATATGAAAGAGGTTAATAGCACAGTCATCTAAATGTACAGTTAGTACTGCCAGATTCACTGCATCAGATTTTATTTAGTGTTACTCTACTGCATCCTGCATTACCAAGCATAAAATAAACTGCATTTTTATAGCACACTGTAACTATTTTATGACTTCTATTTATTAGAAATACTTTTACTGTTTTCAGATAAAATAGATAGAAATACTCAAAAAAATGCATGTGCTATTCTGTCATTTTTCTTAGAAAGTACTTTGAAAATCTTTGAAATTTACTTTACTTGTTCTGTTGCATACATGGACTGGGTTAAAGTGGTAGGTAATTCCACAAATTTTACCTGGAAATTTCATTGTGTTATTACAGAAATGCTGCTTGTGATGTTTCACAAAGCTTTCAAGATTTCATTCCTGTACTAAGCCATCAAGTGGCTGTGCTTTATGCACTGTCAGTCAGTGTACCTGATGGATTAAAAAGCTCCACCATCCCAACTCACCTTAAACAGATAAAAAGCTTTAAGGGAAGCTGAAAGCAGCATTCTTGTTTATGCTCAGACACCCCAAGGACATCTCAGTCACTGGTCACAGCCAGCACAGATTCATGAGAGAAAAGTCCTTTAAAAAACAGAATTTCCTCTTATGATAAGGTACACTGGGTAACCTGCCCAGGTGATCAAAGGAAGATTGCTGATGAAATCTTTCTAGATTTCAGTAAAGTTTTGATCTTGTCTCTCCCAGCATCCTTCTGGACAAAAGGTCCATCCCACAGCTGGACAAACGCATCATGGGACGGGTGAGTGACTGGCTCACAGGCTGGGCACACAGGGTTACAGTGAATGGGAGGACATCAGACTGGTGACCTGTCACTGGTGGGGTTCCACAGGGCTCCATCCTTGGCCCTGTGCTCTTCAACATCTTCAAAAATTACCTGGACTCAGGACAGGAAGGGGGACTAAATTTGCCAATGATACTAAATTGGGAGGAGCTGTTGACTCCCTCAAGCAAAGTCAAGTGCTGGATTCTGCACTTGGGATGGGACAGCCCTGGATTTGCCCACACAGTGAGGAAGGAGAGGGTGGAAACACCAGAGGCAAGTTGAATCTGAGTCACCAGTGCCCTGGCAGCTGTGTTTGGAGACTTCTGTTTATTGCTCTGATTTCTGGCACATCTCACCCATCCCACTCCAGTAACCCTTTTCAATAGGGGGTGGACCCATGCAGAAACAGAGGGAGAGCAGGTTGCAACAGAAGCAGCCAGCATTCCACTGATTCCTATGCTTTCCTCTCCTGGACCTCTTAAAATCACAATCCACATTTCTTCTAGGATACTGTTGGCATAGGCACCTACACATTAACAAGGCTACAATCAAATGGGAGGGAGGATAAATCTTTTTGTCTTTGCTCCTATTAACAGTCTAACAAACCAATTCTAGCAGCACTGGACTACAGCCACGAAAAAGCACATAGTAAGAAGCTAAAAAAAAATGCTCTCAAAAAATTGATGTAAAGCTTGTACAGACTTTCACTGGGATTAGTTCATTTCCAGATATTACTTGACCCTCCTGATGCTCTCTGGGTGTTATGTGACAAGACACACACAGAACAACTCTAACCTGTCAAGTCTAACTTGGGAAGATGCTACTGAAATGTCCCTGTTCATCAAACCATGGCATTCATCTACCTGGGGACCCAAATTCTGAGAGTTACAGGTCACATTACTGGGCATAAGCACATGATCCGTGCAATAGAAAGTGTGCAGCCAAACTACTAACATGCACGCTGAAAAATAACCTCCTCCCACCTCCAAGAGAAAAACTCTGAACAAGTGACAGATAACTGACAGTCCAGATCATGTACCACATATTTTATGTGACCTTTTTTTGTTGGATCAGTATGCAGGTTTCAAGTATTTGCAGGTAAAATCTTAAATATTTTTGAAAGGGAACAGCTAAAAGAAACAGGAATCCTTGCAAAGTAAATTTTCCATATGGTGTAATAGGAGCCAGAGAACTGATCTGGGGTCACCCAAACTGTCTTTATTTTTAAACACATGAAAACATAACACACATGCCAGATGACTGCAGACTTCTGTTCAAAGCAGCAACTTCAACCTCACTGCCCCAACTCAAGGCACACTGGTCAAGCTATGGGCTCTATCTGGTACTTTCCCCCTCACACCACTCCCCAAGTTTTTCTGTGAAAAATCCATCTCGCTCAGATGAGGAAATAATATTTTTAAAGCATACTGATTCGCACCACAAGGTTTTTCCTCACTAAACCACTGTATTTTCTATTGAGTTTTGAATTCCCAGCTGGTTTGGGGGCAGAGGGGTACATTTGAACTAGGTAGTTGGATTGGCAGGAAAATATTTCAATGATAAATTAAGGATGGGCTTAGGAAGAGCTGGGAGGGTCTAGTTTTGTTGGGCTTTTACCCTGTAGGAGCTGCCAAGACTTGGAGAGCCAGAAGACTCATCTCAGGTCTATATTCCATCACCTGTTTTCAAATCCAAGGAACTCCAGTACTTCAGAGGAATATTTTTACTGGAGAACAAAGGAGAAAACCCATGCTGTTTTCAACCAAGGAAGCAGAAAAATCTCTTTTGCAGAGGCTGATATTTGAGGAGTAGTGAGAGCATTTTCCTGAGAGGCTAAATACTGCCTGCTGGCCATGTTCTTGACAAAGCAGTAACTCCAGCTTACTCAAGGGAAAAACCCAAACTGTACCAAGATACCAGTAATTGCAAAGTGGAGGCAGGTAACTAAAGTGAGGGGGGAAATTTCCCCAGTAGCAGTAGTGGGAAGACCAAAGAGGTGAAGCTGAGCCTGGGGGAGGGAGCTTGCTGCTCCTTGCCCTGCAGGACATGGGTGCTCCTATCCCTGACAGGCAGGGCCATTCTCAGGGGGCACCCCAGCCTCACACTGGGACACTCCAGGCCTATTCCTGCCCTGCTGGGCAATTCAGGATTTCTCAGCAGAGAAAAGCACCTTTTCCACCAGTAAAAAAAAAAAAAAAAAAAAAAAAAATTCATCTCAAACTCTTTCTTTAAAAGTATAATCTTTTTTAAAAATCTCTTTGCTTTTCTCATCAATTTTTATATTCCCTTAACTTCTTTCTATATTCCTTCCAGGCTTTTTTTGAATCTTTTCATCACACAATTTTTTCCCCTCTTATCTGCAATTGTATTTTTCATGGACTTGTTCATCCAGCTTGGCTTTTTTTCCCCCCTGCCTTCCTATCCATGCTGTAGCTACATCTCCATAGCACATATCACCAGTGGGTAACCATTAACTCATCTCTCAATGCTTTGTTCCCCTTCTGTGTTCTTTCTTTATATTCAACATCCATCCAACATTTCACTCTTGAACTTCACCTGTCTAGTGCTTTATATTGCTAACAAAAGACCAAAACAGGTTTTGGTTACCACTCCAGTGCATTCCCTGTCCTACAAAACACTGCTGTGACATTTCACTGTGCTCACTGTCTGAACAGGTGGCTGCAGGAGCAAACTTCTCCCCACCATCCCTTGCAATGAAAAGGAGATTCTGCACTGGCAAGTAAAAGAGCCCAAGAAAGCAAAGAAAGGAAAAATGCATAACAGTGAATATAAAGAACAAAATGGAAAGGCAAGAAATACAAAATCACAGGCAATAATATCCTACAAGCAGGACACATTTCCACATTCAAGCAAAAACAAAAACCCCCAGAAAAACCAAAAGAACCCACACCATAACTATGTATGTAAAAGCAAAACATTTAAAAATTAATTGTAGAAATCATTAATTAAAAAACATTTTAGACTTTATGTTTAAAAATTAAGCTGTAACACCACTGAATATGTGTCCTGCCAAGCTATTGCAGTACCTCATGCTAATGACAACTGGGTGTTTGGTCCTCTTTCTGTGTTCTGTATTTTTTATACTCTGCCAGCTCTGCCCATGGGATGTTTCGGACCAACAAGGGGCTCTGGCCTTTCCTGCCACCAGCCTTGAGCGCCACCACAGCTGTCACCTACCATGGCAACTGTGCTGACCCAACAATGTGCTTCTCAGCAGCCAAAACCAATCAGATCTGGCTCTCCTTTCAAGTGCTATGCAAACTGTACATGTACACTTCTAAAGAGTCTTTTATACCAATTCATGCATTGCCTTTTTGGGTAGAGCTTGGTCATATAGTCAGATGCCAACCAAGCTTCCAATGTCTAGCAGCTCATACTTGATTCCTATTGTTGAGACAGGGAAGAGCAATGAAAATCTGAATACTCCATCAAATCAATTAGACAAGTACTCTGGTTTTGCTTCTCTCTACTTCTAATTATCCCAGTCTGCCAATGTTGCCAGTGTCAGCACAGCTTCACATACCAGATCATGATAATTAGCAGCACAAACTTCTGATCTCTGATGTAGGAATTTCCACCAATTAACAAGTTAACAGTTAATTAGGCTTAAACAAAAAAAAAAAAAAAATCTCATCATCTAGTGCTTGTGTAGCCTGAAATTCTCAATTACACTGTGGTAGTTTAGTTGCAAGGAGCAAGGCAGGTGAGGAGCTGTGAAGCCAGGCAGATTGGGATCCTCAGCATCCGGGAGGTGCTGTGAAACTACAGGCAGATGCTGGCCTTACAGCTGATAATGATACCACAGAACTAATTTGCCCTTTCCTTAAAGGAAAGCTCCATCCAGCGTTGGCATTCCAACTGTATTCTGTGTTTTGTTATATTTATTAAATTAACATCCATCTAAAGGAACAAGCCATCTAAACCAGCAGCCATGTAAGACAGTTCTTCACAGTTAGAAGTTATTTAGCTGGAGATAACTCAAAATACCAAGTATCTATAGTGAAATGTTTAAGGTGCTATGCATTTTTGCAGCACAAGTCAGAATAGGGCTAAATGAATGCAAGTGGCAAGCATTAAAAAAAGGCTAATTTATCAGAAGAAATAAGATGGTTTTGGTTTACTTATAACTTGAATAGTCACATTTGTCAAATATTTGAAAAACAAGGTATTTTTTTTTGTTTGTGAAATCTATCCTCTTTAAAAAAAAAAAAAAAAAAAAAAAAGAAAAAAAAACAATTACAAGAAAACTACTAAGGTGAGTGGAAAAAAACAGCTCTACTATCCAAGTCCTAATAAAGGAGACAAAGCAGCAGGCTTAGTCAATCCAGCCTGGGAAACAGCTGTTCCCTGTTGGGTTTTAGCAATATAAAAAGTAAGACAAAAACCATGAAGCAAATAGCTTGCTCTAACTAATTGTTTCTTTCCTTCATGAAGCAATTCTGACATGTCTTTCCGTGATAATGACTAGATTTCCTCCAAATTCAGAAGGCTGCCTCTCAGGCACTCTTTCCTCCCTTTTCAGAAGAAATAATGGGTTTACATATTTAGCCTAATTTTGGTATCACTTTACACGTTTGGTAACTTCACAGCACAAGCAGAATTTGAGTATCTTACATGCAGAGCATCAGAGCCACCGTACTGGTGAACCCTGGCACCATCTCAGGGTCCTCAGCTTCAACAGGACTGCAGTCACCTGTCTGAACTTCAGTTTGGGCTCCTCAAGTCCTCTTGATTTGTTGGGTGAAAGGCTATGAGCACTCCTACATTTTCAGAGTCTATTTTCCCAGTGCTGTTTTGCCTTAAACAAGTATAACCTACTCAAAAAAAGGAAAAAAAAAAAAATCAAATGTTCATATTGTATGGTATAATTAATGACTCTGTTTCTCTCCTTAAATAAAGAGCTGAATATCCCAGGATTCACAAGGTACTACAGGCATTGAGGCTTTGTTCTTTTTTTTTTTTCCAAACTACAAATAGGACAAAAAAGGAGAACAAATCTCCGCATGTTAGCACTGCTCCATGCCAGCTGCTAACCACCCATGAGTGTGGTCTCCCTCTGTAACACCTCCTGACACACACATGAGACAAATGAATGTTTCAGGACTCCAGTGTGAGTACACAGAGCTTGGGTTGCAATGAGATCTGCCTGCTGTCACTGCCTACGGGATGATACCACAATGAGTTTCTATTAGCTTAGTTGCATCTTCAGTAGGGGTCTGTTTTACGACAATACACAGACATTTATGGTTTTTATTTTAGCAACTGCCTTGTTAGCAAATTACAAAAGTAGCTTTCTACTGTAAACCTTTGCAACTATCATCACACAAAGAGTATCTTGGTAATGATCTGAAATTACACAAATCTCGTAAAGTTTCCAAATAAAGGAACTAGTTCTTTAAATTCAAAATGCTGATCAACTGAAATGTTCATTTCTGGAGGTCCCATAGTATTATGACAGCAGCTATCATGTCCATCCAATCAAAGTGAACATCCAATCAAAGTGAAAGGCAGGAGAAAATAAACCCCATAATCTTAGCTCCAAATTAACTTCCAACTTCATTTGGAGGGGAAGAAATAGGGAAGAACTACTCCCTTAATTACAGACTTTCTTTCTTTCTAATTAACCAGAATAATTGAAGCATGACTTCTTAAAAGCCTCTTGCCTAGCATCTCCCACAGTGGAAGCTTTTTGCTATCTGCCAAACAGTATTAAGTCTTGAAAAACTTCTGGCTGGATAATCTGCTGGCTAATACTACTGCACAGGGTGCACAGTATCTTTCTTAAAAGCCCTCGTGACTTCAAAAAGTATAATTAAAGTTCTGTTGGTTTTTCAACTCTGATTCTTCTAAATAGAATAACTAGAGATTGCAAAAGATAAAATATTGTCTCTTGATAATTTGAGATTCAGAGGAGTACTACTTAAAATCTGCTCTCATTATGACTTTTATACATTTTTTTAGAAATCAAACATTAATGGCAATGCTATTATTTAATGGCGATGCTATTATTTAATAAAAGCTTTTCTTTTTAGGAACACATATTTCAGTCTCAGCATGGTTTTGCATTGTCATGTTAAGTAAAATGTAATAGTTCCACCCAGTGGTCTTCCCCAGCATTGCAGAACCGAGATCAGAAAGTAAAGTGAAGACATCTTTGCACCAAATTAATTGCAAAAACCACCTAATGTCAATAGGAAGGGCAGAAGTGACTTTTTGAACTTACACAGTAAGTACTTAGTATTGTAGCAGCATGATCAGATCACAGTTATATAACAGCTTTCTTTTTGTACAACACATCTGAAAGCAGATTTACCTGGTTACAAGTACTTTGAAATCATAAGGCAAAATTAAAATTGTACTTCATTTTTTAATTAGTATAAAATTTCCTACTTCCATAGTGTGAGATTATTAAATAACTCTGTCAAAAATCTGTCTTTTCTAATTTTCATAACATTCAGCATCTAGAAGATCCAATACAGAGCTCACTATGCTAAAAAATACAAAAGCAGAGACAAAGAGACTCTCCTAGGAGCTTTCAGCATTGTTTATGTCCCTCAAATGTTTCAGCTGGAAGTGTCAATTCCAGATGTATTGGTCACAGATGACTGACAGCAACTTCTGTAGCTCAGATACAACTGGGAAAAAAAAAGCGCAAAACAATTTTTTATTGTCTCTCTGACCCACTGTTCCTGCAGCACTTGGGAAAAAATGAAAAAACATGTCAGTGGAGTCCACTTGGCATCTTAAATGACAGGGAAAATGTTTGTCATGTGAGTGCATACACAATGGTCACAGAAAACACCAATGAATTTTACCAAATTGCCTACAAATTAGAAAGGCAGAGCAGGAGCCGATAATGAGGTTCAGGTAGCATGCTGCACATTTTGGTGTTGTGTTAGCAACTTTCACCACTGCATTCATAAATATTAGATTCTGTTAACTCTTTCTGGTGTTCTGGATAACCTTCCTCTGGCAGCGATGGTTTCTGCTTGCCCTGTTCCAGGTCATTAAGATCAGTCAAATTCGCAAGACAGAGATCTTGACCTTGTCAAATCCAGTCATTCAAAAGACAGCTTCAGTTTGGGGAAAGCAGAATGTGAGCTGCTATTTTCGCGTTCCCTATGCACTGTGACAGACACAGAGCCTTTGTTATTAAATAAGCATTATACTCCCCACCCACAGCTGGCCTTCTCTCTTCCAGCAGCCCATATGGTGCTGCTCATATTTCCTCCCTCTCCTCCCCTTTTGTGCTGTTTCAAAAACCCTAAGATCCAAGCACAGGATGCATTATGAACAAAGCTTTCTTCACACTCCTTTCTCTATATAAGCCTTGCCACTAACTTAGAAGCCATTTTCATGTTCAAAGACCAGCAAGCAAAGCTGCCCAAACAGCCTGACCCTGGCAGTGCTCATGCTTTCATAGCAGCAGCTCAGCTGGGAGCAGTGGCAGCAGCTGCTTGGCTTATAGGGCTGCAAACACTTCACTTTCAGAAGAGAAACATCAAATTAACAGCACAGCCTGCCCCTGGCTGCTCACTGTATCCCAGAGGCTTGCCACCATCCTAGATTTGACACTAGGGGGTACAGCAGACCAAAGCAAGGTAATACTCAAGGCTGCTTAAAGTTCAGTGCAACTTTTTGGCTTGAAAATCTAGATTTGCCAAATTCAGCCACTGGGAGGAGTGTCTCAGTGCAAGCTTGAGCAGCAGGGAAATGGGCAGAGAGTCTGAACTGCTGAAGGAAAAATTGTACCACAAAAGCCATTAAAAATTACTAACTGCTGTCTTCTCCAGAGTAGTCTGATTAAGATTTAAATAAATTTTTAAAATGTACCTATACCAACAAATCCCTAACAACAAGGTGGGGCAGGCAGATTCTTGAAATTCAGAATTGCAGGAAGATTACCTCAGGACCTAAACAGTCCTACCAGTAGCACACCCTTGTAGAAGTAGCTTCCAAAACTCCATTTCTTTATTCATTACAAACTCCTGGGGTCCCACAGCTCAGGGATTCAGGCACCAAGCAGCCTTTTCATTTCTCATCTTTGTGCACTGCATCCCCAAGCCCAGTATTCTGGGCATTTTCTGCTCTCACAACTACCTGTGACAGAAATATCTCTACCAAGAAGAGTATTCGGCACAGAGATACTAAAGTGACATCCACAAAAGGGCACATTCATTAAAATGCTCAGAGCTTACACGTCTAAGTGTTTAAGCACCTAGACACAGCCCTGAAATGAGATGGTCAAAAAGCAAGAGACTTCAGCAATCACTTGTCCGAGCAGGATTTTACCAGGAACCTCTAGTAAGCATGTTTGAGCCCTCCAGATGTTAGCTTGCACATCTGTTTCAGCAACACTGACCTACAGAAGTGAGCCTTTGCCCATAACCATGGACCTGTCTGTAAAACAAGGCACACAAACACTCCAAACTCTTAGAAAGCATGAAGCCTTTAAACACAGAGCAGGGGGAAGAAAGGGGACACACACACTTGCTAAATACTACCACTATCACTGCATGCAATTCAGTAAAAATGAACTAAACTTGAAACAGGGATTGAAGCTGAGTATTCCCTAATATGAAAGGCTCAAGCTGTAGAGTTTACTATCTTTACTCAATCTCACAACCCACTGTGTATTTTCAAATTCCTTTTTAGATAAAGCACAACAGCTTTCATAGGTGTGACACAGGGGGTAGCCAAAGGGCTTTCCAGAAGCAGCACCCTGTGAGGGGGGTTATAACTGTAGGTGCACACAAGTAATAATAGGGAAAGTAAATTCTGGGCTCCAGCTGGCAAGACCAGCAAGCTTGAAGCTTCACCAGTTATGCTGCTGCATATGTAAATGTTTCTATGTTTCTTTTTAAATTTAACTTGGTACATTTTGGTAAACATATAATTCATCTAAAGGCTTCCAAATATGATTTTTATTGGTAAGTCAGTAATGAATCAGCACTGTAAGGCAAAAAAGCTGGATTTATCAGGCAATGAGTATCACACAGGCAGGTACCATCTTATCCAGGGCAGACCAGGTATTCCAAGATGCTCTTGGAATTCAATGGGTTGAGTAGTTAACCTTTCTGTAACAAGAATCATAATTTAATTTGTTTCCTTGGCTTAAAAAAAAAATCCTCCTGCCAACATCATGAAAAGTATTTTTGTAAAAAATTCTTTCTCTATAGTCAGGACTTAATCTAGACAGTTGCTCTAATTATGACACTGAAAATTAAGTTCTGTTCTTACTGATGTTGTGTGTTCACTGCTTAATTGCTTGATTTAACTAGTTCAGACACAAACTACAACTTCCACAGATAATTTTTTTACCTTCTTATCAAAACCTGAGTGAGCAGCATACGAATTATTAGAAATTGGCAGTGTGTTGTATTATAAATATCTACAAATTCATAACCTACTTGAATTGGGGAGGACTCATTTTTATTCCCCTCAAAAATGTGAAATTCTAGATTATATTATTCTTTAAACAAAACAAAACTAACATAACTAGAGTTAATAAAACCAAACAGTAGTACAACAAAGACTATTACTTTAACCTTTGTTTATCCCTTCCACACCATATAAGCAAGCACTAAAATTTGGAAATCAAAGTCCAAAATTTAATGTTGGGTACCTGAAAAGAAACTGAAAAAAAAGTGACAATGCTGACAGTGTCTTGGATGTCTCAGACTTGGCACTCTGCAAAGAGAGGAGATATTTCATCTTGATCTCATTTCTTCTTTATTGCTTGCTTGTAAAAATAGATAAAACTTGCACAGCTCAAGGGTGTTGTGAAGGTAAATTAATTATTTTGAGAGAAGCTATTCAGATATTACAGTGATGAGCATCATAAAAGCCCCTGAGGAGAAGAATCATTTTGACTTCATGGTACGGGTCTGAATAAAACGCAGGAAATGAGACCTGAGGCCACATGTTGTACAAAATAGTGAACATCTGTTCATTAAACAAACTCTGTCCATCCAAAAACCTGAATAAGGCAAGAATGGTTTGGAACAAAAATAGCATGGGATAACATAATTAAGAATAACTGTACAGCAGACAACTGGAGGCAAACTTCTGTTGCAAGAATCATTAACCATACTTAGGCTATAAACTCTTCATTTTTCTGTGACTAATATTTTTATTGCATGCAATATCCTTGTTTACTTTTTCAGTATTAAAACCAAACTCCACTTCTTTCACAATCAGTTTGTCCATTTATAAATGTTTGAAACTCATGTACAATAAACAGACTGGGGGAGTAAATGGTACCAGTTGCTACCCTGTGGGTTTTTAGGATAGAATTGCCCAGAAAGATTTCACACATTTGCTGACAAAGAGAGTCAAGAATGTGGAGCATTGCTGTGGGAAGCCAACATGCTCTTGTGGCAACAGACTTGTCAAACTACTCCACTCCCCCAAATAAACTTTGCCTTTTACCACAAATCTGTATCAGTCCTGTGTTGATTTTTACTCCCCCTTCTCAAAGCTCAGTTTTCCAACCCTATGCTTCCTATTAAAAGTTCAGGATCTCGTTCCAGTCTAACTCTATCCCATTCTTTTGACCTACATCACCTAGCTCTCCTGTAAGGTTCTTAGTTCCCTCTCCTGCATTCCTCAGGCTAGACACCCTATGTCCACCATTGTAACCTCCAGCAATATCTGCTCTTCTAAGCACCAGCTCGCTTTGGTGCTTGCTCTGAGAATCAACACTCCTAGCCTCAGCCACCCAAGAAGTGTTTCCATTTATCCATCCTGAAATCAAGACATGTTTTCTGTTTCCCTCCAAGTCCTATGCCACTGCATTACCTCCTTATCCCAGGTATCTGACAGTGCCATCTGGCTGCCACTGTTTATTTATATGTAGGATCTAATTCAGAGTCCATTTCAAATTCATTTGCAACCCAGCTTTTCTTCTCCTCTCTCTAGATGTTTCCTTTAGTCTGTATTTATGTGGAGAACTCACACAAAGAGTTCTCCACATAAGAGTTAAACATCTTCCATCTGAGTGCTGAAGGAAACAATTACCTCATCATCTTCAATATTTATTAAAATACTTAACTTCATCTATGAACTAACAAATAACAGAAAAAAATTTCTTCCCTCCCAAATATTTCAAGATATAAAATTAAGCTAAGAAGTTAAGCTTTTACAATGGAAATATGCTAAAATTCATGGGACTGTTTTACCAATACATATAAAACCTGAATTTTACCTATAGTTTTTAATGAGCAAACACAGACCATAAAGTGACGTTGTCCCAAACGTAGCTGGAAATGTCAGAGCAGTAGAATTCACAGTGCTTCATCCTCACATGATGCTAAGCCAGGCCTCAGAAGGAAGATGCTGCAGCATCTCCTCAGGTGCGCACTGCTTTCACTGAACACCTGACCTTGTGCAAGGTGCCTCAAGGACCTTCATGGGAGCACCCAGCCCAGGTGAGTGCACTGTGCACTACCTGGATGTGCACAGGCACAAGACATTGTGCCAGGGCCTTTTGCTAGAGCACAGAAAGCTCAGTGCTAAAAGCTGATGGGAGCAGCGAGCAGCAAGCTTTGAACTCCACAGGCAGTGGGAAGGTCCTGGGAGGTCCCATCCCCACACTGGCCCTCCCCCTGACCATCCTTCACTTTCCCAATGCCTAAAGCCCATTTTCCATGTGAAACACCTCATCCCTTTGAGTGGAAAAGCCTCCAGGAATCCACTCCAGGAGACAGCTATGCCTTCTCTATGCCCCTGCCTGTGGAAGAGGGAAATTCCTGCTGCTCATCATTGTCACACAGCTGTGACAGCCAGCAGCTCCCAAACGGAGCCCTGGGAAAAAGCAAAGCTCCCAAAGGAGTTTCAGACAGTGCAGCAGAGTGTTGATAGAGCATGTCAATGCCAGCTGCTGTCCTGCAGAGGCAATGGCAAGCACATCCTCCATGAAACTCCTTCAGCTCTTCCTGTGCATTCCTGAGTTTCAGAGGACTTAATCCGTGGTAGCATCAGGCATGACCAAATGAGATTAATATTGTGCTTCAGAGCATTCTAGCATCGTGCAAACAGACTTTACACCTTTTAAAACAAGAACCTGAATAATTCTTAAGTTATTTAAAGCATGACTTTGTACAGAAAACAAATAATTCTGAAGTTATTTAAAGCATGATTTGGTACAGAAAAAGTCAAAGAAAGTAGATTTTACATTCTGCAATTCATGCAACTAAGCCAGCTGTTTCTCTCTTTAAATTATATCAAAAATTAATTTTTCAACTCTGATAAATTAATCCCACATTTCTTTTCAGGATCTCAAGCCAAAACTTTTTGAACTACTGTTTTGTACCTATGGAAACCTACAGCTTCAAGAGACCATGTAATTTTGGTCTGGCATTTAACAGGACAGCGTAAAATCCAAGCAGATAGAGAAAAGTTTCAATACGAGAAATTAGGAAGAAAGACTGGGTTCACACAGCTTGTACTCAAAGTTCACAGAGACTTCTTTTGTCAGAAATCTAGTCGCCCTGAAAAAATCTGAACCTCAATTTATATAGCAAGTTTTTACAGCAAGACCTCAATATTCATAACTCCAGACTTGGGTGGGTTTGGTCTTTTTTCCCCTCCTCCTTGACAAGTATTCCTTTAAAAAAAAAAAAAAAAACTGGCTGAGAAAGCTGTCCTAATTAATATTCAGTTCAGTGATTAAGCACTCTCCCAAGTGACCTATATGTGTAATAGCATCAAGTACCACCTGCTCAAACTGTTGTTTTGCAGCGAAATATTAATCCCTTGTACCTTCTGTTACCAAGCTTGGATGCCATCTGAAACTCAAACAGGAATGATTCATTGCAGATGATTTGTAAACTCACTGAAATTTGTATAAAAATGTAGCAATTATGGACAAATAATTTGAAATAATGCAGTGCAAAAGGCTGAACTTCAGATAATTTCTCCCATTTGAAGTTCATTTCATATTATGTGATGTATAAAGTACCAACTGTTTTTAAATGGAAAGCAATTTTTTCAGTTTCTTTTAAGCAAATATTGCATATTTTCTACAAACAAGTGTAAGAAATATAGCTCAATCAAATTGTGTCTGTTCTAAAAGGTGTCAAGATAATATTTCATAAAAACCTATTGTTTCAAGAGTGCTGGCATAGAAAGCTGCAGTTTACGTGTTTGAATTTGTAGCCTAGAACAAAATACTTGAGTAACTATGGCATATTTTCTATATTCACTGGGTAGAAAAATCATGATGTTTCTGCCAACATTATACCTCTCATGCAAGTAAAATCACATACTTCAGACCTGTTTGAGCTCTTGATGGCACACAAGTGGAAGGGAGAAAAGAAACAGATTCAGATAATTGGCAGCTCAACAAATCCAAAGGTCAACATCTGACTCCACTGACTTCAACTGGGAGTCTTCCTATTTCACACAACTGTTTATTAAAAAAAAAAAAAAAATCCTCACATGCTTTCTGTCTTTTTTCTACATATCTAAGAAACCTCTAGACCTCAGCTTCAGTAAATGTTGGTAAGCAACAGATCTTACAGAAGATCTGAAGGCAGGAAGTGAAACAGTTATGAGTAAAAAGGAAATTTTGCGAGCAACCCAAGGAGTTCATAATGTAGAGGAAAAAATACTGTAACTTCTTTAAAAGTATTCTCCATTTATTCCTAAATATTTGTGCAACAGCAAAGTTCTCCCTTGTCCTGTGTAAGCTGGGGATCAAACAGAGGCAAATTAACTTTACATAAATTATACATAAACAGAATTTTCAAGACCACAAGTTCTGTATTTAGAGACCGAACAAATTAGCAGCATAAAGCAATATATTCTACAGTAAGAGAACATTTATTGCAATTATTTTTTTAAATAGTACCCTAATTTGTAAGATGACTCTTAAAATAATGAGAGGGGGCTGCAGGGCTCAAAAAAAACCCTGACTATCCAGGAGAACTTGCAGGAGGGCTCAGTTCTGGCCTTAGCACTGCCAACAGCATCAATGCACCACAGTACAGAAGCCAGGCCCCTAAAATCTGTACCAATATCACTTCAGTTTCTCAGTTCTCCTCTCTAAAATTCACTGTACTTTGCCACATTACGGGACAAAGCCTTAAATTTTGTTTGTGATGGATCTTGGTATCACAGAATTGCATGCAGTGTGAGTACCTAAGCCTTGCAGTATAAATGCCATATATCAGAGGACATTTTTTTTTTTTTTTACAGCTTTATCTTTAAAGAGCTAATCTTTGGGAATTGCTGATCAAAGCCAAACACCAAAATCTTGAAAATGAGACCAAAAAAAAGCAAAGAGTCTCTGAATGCCTTAACTAACATTACATTCCCACCATCCAACTAATGCATATTGACTTTTATGCTCAAAGAGCTCTAAATTTATATGACTTTTATAGAGGAAAATTGCAGGCTGCTTGCAAAACACATGCAAAATAAAACTGCCCAACAGATTTTTTTTTGAGCTATGCATTCAAATACATTTTTATCATTTTGAATAGAAGCAACTGAATCAAATTAATGAGAGGTATAGACTTCCTTTTGAAAGACATGAATGGCAGCTACATAGACAGCTCTCAAAGGTTAATTGCAGCTGAATCCTTAACTATTCTGCCTTTTCTGAGCTGTGAAGGATGTAAATGCATAAGGAAAGCAAAGGCTCTCCCTGGCCAACATGGCAGAGGCGACTGATGGGGTGAATTCTCTCAGCCATCCCCACTCTTTCCTGAGTAAATGGACAAACAGCTCATGAAGCAACCAAGGTAAATCATGCCAGCTTCAGTTCAGCTAAATAGTATGTTTTAAACCATGGAGGTTGAGACCATAAGATCTCTTAGTGCCCACAGTCATTCCAGCAAAAGGGACAGTGAGACACAGATTTGTTCCAAGACTCACTAAAACATTGATTTTAGGATGTATTTCCTGTCACCTCAAAATGGACTTATTTTTGTGGATTTTTTTTCCCCTGAATAGTAGTAATATCCTCCAGCTACATAAATAATAGACATTCTGATTTCTGTATTAATAGCTAGGCAAGCTTATTTTCCAAGTAAATAATACCACAATATTTGAAGTCTCCAGGCAGTACTGGCTTATGGAAGAGGAGAAAGTTTTGATCTGAAGAAGCCTCCAAACAGGTCACTATTGAAATATACTTTACCAATTGATTGTCAATATGGAATTAAACTAAATTAAAAGAGAAATAAAAGTATTAATTATTTTTTCAGTGGGTTAAAATAATTTTCTTTCCAAGATACATAAAATATATACTTTGAACTTTCAAACCTATTTCAGTAAAAACTAGAACTTGCAAAGTACATGTTTGATAGAATAGGATGAAGAGATAAAAATATCAGTTTTTATGTATTAGTTCATGCTGCTGCATTCTTTAGAGTTTTCTCAGAAAAACTTTTTACAAGTCACACTTACTAGCTATCTGCTAATTTTTATAAATACTAATTGAAGAAAAAGCTTTTATTTCAATTAAACTTTCTCTTCTCTGTACATTTCAAAGAGCCAAAATACAAGTAGTTCAGTTTTCAAATAAAATTTGGATGCTAAAATTGAAGTTTTTGGAATATTTTGCCAATGCTGACAGCAAGATAATTCTGTTAAAATATTTCTAGTAACTCACCAGTTGTCACCCAGCTATATGAAAACCATTGCAGCTATTTGAAGGTGTGGTACCTTATTCCTGTCCAATGCAGTTATTTATATATTTGCATTACCCACTAGAAAGGCACTGAGCTCTCTTAGAAATAACACTAAATACATTAGAGTTTACAACCAATTTTATCATTCAGAAGTACAATTTTGCTATATTCCTATTCCAGTTTTAACAATGACTGTGGTAGAACTATTTCCTATAATTCAGTCTGTTCTACTGCTAGTGTCAACCTTTCCAATCCAGTAGTGACATCTGAGCGAAGCACTCAATAATGAAGTAACAAAAAAGCTTTTCCCCGCTCTCTGGCTTTCGTGGAATGCTGCAAACATATTAGGAAAATAAGTGGTGCCATGACAGTATTACCCAAATGCAACCTGACACTGCAGAGCTATATCAGGCCCAACTGTGACTGCCTTAAATAAAAGCTGAAACTTCTTCAAAGCTCTCTACATTAAGAGGGGAAAGGAAAAAAAGAAACCTGACAGTCACTAGCTGCTGTGAAGATATTACAAGCATCATGTAGGAGACAAGCTTAGAAGCACTGAAGAATAGTCTTTTCCTTACAGCTAATGCATGACAGCTTTATCTACCTTAAACCAAAGCATACATTGCATACACAGGATCTATAAAGCTTCACAAAGATGGATACGCTCTAATATTCCTCCTATTCCTACTGTCTCACAATAGTCTAAAAAGTTTAGATATGTATACTTCACATAATATTTTCCTGTATGAAAAAATTAATCCAATAAGGGGGCTTGAATTAAAAAAAAAATGCATCTACAAAATAATTTCCCTGCAAAAAAAATCCAGCATCTCAGGAACACTGATGCTGCCACGGGGCATGTGTTTCAGTGCCACTGACATGAGTCAACCACAAAGCTGGTTGCTGTATTTCATCTATAAGCCTGTAATTTGAATGCATTTTATGCTGATAAACCCTAAGTCTTAATATGCTAAATCATGTACCTTAAATGCAAGAGAAGCCACTGTGACACTCTATTAAAATTCTTTCAAATCAAGGCCACAAAAGTAACCCCATTTTCATACCGTAAGAATTTCACAGTGATTCTAAATGACTATTAACTAAGTGAAGTCAACAAAAGGACTCAATTTCATGGGATGTTTCCATACCTGACAGAGAATCATTAGGATCTTTCAATAAAGTGGTTATCCCTTGTTCCTCCCTTTTGTAAAAGGAGATCTTGAAAATAAAGATGACCTGATCAGTCACTTCAGTTTCACGACTATAAATAAAAAATGATCAAATTCAAATAAAAAGTATAAACTTACAGAAAAAGATTTTGGCATGAAAACATTTTTTTTTTTTTAGTTTTCCCTCCAGTTCTTACCCCATTGTAATGGATCATTTTCATAACATTTTTGTACTTTCCAAGCACTTGAACACACATAATTACAACAAAAACTAAGGTAAAAAAAAAGATGTCTTTAGATGCTTTTTCCACCAGAAACACACTCTAACATGAAGAGAAGAGCTACTAACTTCCAGACAAGTATATTCATCCAATAACCCACAGTATAACATGGCCCTTGCCAGTTAACAGAACCTCCCTCCCTACAGCTCTACATTCACTTACTGAAGTCCGTATGTAATTCAGTAAATGAAGGCACCAAATAATGCATCACCTTTCCTTGCTTACTCTCAGATTTCATTTTCCAGATTGTCTGGACCACTTGCTGTCCGGTAAATCTTTACCGTTTTCCCTCTTTCTGCAAAGGAAGCAAAAACTCCTCCTCCAACATAAGGAGGAACCAGTGCATCATAACATTGAGCACTCAGCTACTACAGATCACTTTTACATTCATCCCTCAATTATCAAGTGTCAGGAGAAAAGTATTTACCTGAAACAGGAGAACTAATTCAAACCAGCATAAGCCATTTTACAATCCATTAGTCTGCACAGTTGGATTTATGTAGATATTTCTCTCAAGGCTTCTAAACATCTACTCATCACTTCAGTCTGAGCACCTGCCACCTATAAAACCAACAACTGAGCAGTGCAGGGGTCCCAGAGCCACATTCACTGTGTCACTGCTGTGGACCAGCCACCCATGCAGAGGTACCAAGCCATGCTCGTCATGTTTACTCTTAGCAACACAATTTGGTTTGACTTCACTGTCTCCAGAGCAGGGGTCAAAGCAGATGGTGTGCAAACTTCCCAGCACCAAAGGTGATCTTCAGAGGATGTGCTTTTAAATTGCCAAGTATTTTGATCAGAACACACACTAAATGGAACAGGTTTTATCATTCCTAAAGCAACCCTTGAACATCACTCACTACAGTCATAAAGACCCATTTTCCATTTCAATCTAAAATTTCAGGTAATGCACATATTAGAAGTGCATTAAAATGCTCTTAACCTGATTGGATTTTCAAAGGGGATGCAAGGTGAATAAATGGGTAAAACATGTGACAGAGAAGTCTGAAAATTGAAATTCCAAATTTTTTATTATTTATGGAAAGTAGCACAGCAAATAAGTTGAGTAGCATTTCTTTCTAACTTGCAAAATTAGTCTTGTTGGCAACTTTCACAAATCTAGTCCAAGCCTACCTTTCTATCAAAGTAACTTCTCACATCCCTGATGTGAGACCATATCTCACAAAACAATGTCCTTTTGTTTGCCAACAGAGTTGGATGCAGATCCTTGATGGGGAAAGAGGTCCCGCACATTACAACCAAGGCCAGAGGATGCACCACTGCAGCCACCAAAAGAGAAGACCCAAGAGGTATCAGAGGCCACTGGGAAAGACAAATGCCTTAAAAATCTTTGGGGATTTATACCAGGTGCAATAGTTTCTAGCAGAGCTTTCAGGGCCTCCACTTGCACTGCTGATGAAAATTAAGAATCAATAATGCTAGAAATTATTTCAGCCTTTTTCAAAAACTCGATCTTTCTGGTTTCTGAAGTAATACTTATGTAACACCTCTCTAGAAACACATTTTCAAGCAACTTACTACCTAAAAACACCATTATCCATTTAAAGATAAAAAACAGATCTTGCATAAAATTTACTGTGTAACACTACACTTAGTATTTAGGGCGAAAAAGTTTTGTAAAGCTCTTTATCTGGAATAGTAGGCACACAAACTAAGTCCTGCATTTTGCTCCCAAGACTTCTAAAGCCTTTCTTTAAAAAAAGGATACATTAAAAAAATGCTGGTGTTGATTTTTTCATCAAGTAATACAATAACTCTCTTTAAGCTATTCTCAAATGCAAGTACAGCCAGGTCCTTAGCCAAGTTTTTTCATTAAGTTCACTGCAGCCATATTCTGAACTGATTACGAGTTGAGTCCTTTTCCATTCGTTTCTGCCATCAGCTCCAGTCTCATAAGAGCATGTTATAGCTACTAAAACAAGCTTTACATAGCATGATACATCAGGATTCAACGTGTGGAGAGAGAATAACTGGGAAAATAATACAAGATATGTGATATATGGATTCAATTCTCCTCAACAATAGTTTTTGTTCTACTAAAAGATAAGAAACTCCACTGGACTGCTTTATTGTGCACTTGGACACGTAGAAGACCATTTTCTACTGTATTTCAAACAGAAAGGAAGAATCTATGGACCACAGCAAGAAAGGAAGGACTCCCAAGGGAAATGCTTTAGAAATGACTGTGTATTATCAGCTAGTGCAACAAGCTAAGTAAAAGCTGAGTTAAATAAATGGGTTTTCAATATTTGTGGCTACAGGCTTCTGAATCAGAATACCTCAATAATTAGCTCAGATGAAATTTAATTACTCATAGAATTACCAATGTCTTCATTAGTAACTGGCCCTTTGGTACGGATTATCACATAAATCTTTTTCCATACCACCTCTGATTGAAAGTAAACAAACCAAACCCTGGTGTACACCCGGTCAACATACACAAATTAAGCCAGTATTTATGCTAGATCTTATTTTCTCTGAACTCCAATACCCATTTACAGTGCCTCATAAAGAATCAAATGCGACAGTAATGCTTGGCTGGTCCCCTGCCAAAACTCTTGCTGGTGAGTCCCTGCCCAGCTTAAGGATATAAATGGATAGAGCAGATTCTCCCTCTCCCAACCTGAGGCAGCTACTTTGCCCTAATCACAGGCTTTGTGTTATGAATTAAACATCAAGACACATTTTCTAGACATGCCTGTGAGAAGAGAGCTTGGGAAGCTCCAGCAGTGGTGCCATGGGATGCCAGGTGCCTCCCTGCCCTACAGTGCCACAGCCCTGTGCTACCCCAAGGGAAAGCCTATGCACAGGGAGATGTCCTGCTTGGAAGCTGGTCACCCTGGCAGCTGCAGCTAAGCCACTGCCACACAGCCTTGGTCTCCTCAGGGAGAGGAGCTTCAGATTGCTGACAGAGGGATGTTGCTGTACCTGAGCAAAAAAATCTTCTTTTGCACCACTCTGCTCCCCCAGAATAAGCACAAAACCCATACAGGGAAGAAAGGAGGGGAGCCCCCTGCAATGGCTGGAGATGCAAGGTACAGGAATAACAGTGACATCCCAGTCTCAGGTATCACAGAAGGCAACCAGCAAGCTGCTTCTGCTCCAGGAGAGTGTTCTAAACACCCAAGGCCAGGAGTCACTACTTGCAGACTGATTTGGTCTGAGGGCCTAGGGAGAAACAAATGCTGTGCCTTATTCACAACTTGGTCAAGTTGATAAAACAGCAGTTTAGGCAATGGCATTGCTCCAGGCTCTACTAATACTGTATACTAATATTCAGGAGACAGGACACAGCATTTGGCATGTTCCCAGATACCAAGATCATTTCTAGGACTCTAACTTCCTTAGAAAACAAGCATACCTTCTTACTCTTCTACTGAAATAACATGCACATTGATGGAGGAAGACAGACACACAGAATATTTATATTAAGATTATTTAAATAATTAAATTCTTCATGTTCATGGAGCTATCAATACTATTTATACATGTGTGCAATGCAATAAAGTGAATATTGTTTTATTATATAGGCAATTTCTCAGCATGATACAAGGAAAAGTACCCCTGAAGAAGGGGCTTGCAGCAAAACTCAAAACAGACCCATAGAATGGTTTGGGTTAAAGGGGCCTTAAAGACCATCCAGTTCCAAACCCCCTGTCATGGACAGGGGCACCTTTCACTAGACCAGGTTGCTCAGAGCCCACCCAGCCTGGCCCTGAACACTTCCAGGGATGAGGCATTAATGATTTCTCATGGGAATTTATGCCACTACTTAGTTTATAATCCAAACAGAAGGCAAACCATATTACCATACTCACAGAATTCCTTTTGCCCTCTAAAGAAAGGAAAACCCCCAAGCAGTTCCTTGTACAGCACGGAGAAATGATGAGATGTTAGCAGAACAGACTGGTTGCCTCCATCCACACGGATGCAAAACCTGCATATTTCCACAAGGAAACTTCTAAGATGGTGAGAAAAAAGTTTTAAAAAACCCATCACCATTCTTTATATGTATTTCCACTACAAATCTGACTAACTTATGTCTTGATTTACTTACAAAGTACTTGCAACTTCCTTTGATATTAATTTGATTTTCTTTTTTTGCCTCCTTATGCTTGGAGGAAAGTCATTATTACCTCTCAACAAGCTAAGCTAACCTAATACAAGTTCTCTAATGGAAATATCTGTTTTACCCTATGACAGTTATTACTGTGAAAACAAGAAGAATTAGAGCCATTTGTTTTCATGCTTTTACAGTGAGAGGAGACTGCTGCCTTCAGCAAGCTTGTAGAGCATCCTCACTGAAATGCTTTCTGGATTTTTCTGTGGAATTTAATTAGAATGCATTACTTCCCAGCACCACCTCAGCAAGAGCCACCTCTTCTAACAACTGATTAGTAACATTTTCACATTATTAATGTATTTAGATGATCTGTATCCAGCCTTAGCAAAAAATCCCACACTGCAAGTTCCATACACTTTGAAATACAGACTCTCTTAAAGAGGTGTGCTAGAAGCTAATAATTTTATGCTGATTTTAGAAGTGTTCTATGCATCAGATCTAGAAAACACTGAAGAATATGCAGAGTTTCTTCTTTTTAAGAGGAAAAAATTATTCAAAGACACATAATCTGTTATCAGAAAGTCACAGATCTTTTCAGTGGCTGGCCTTATGAAGGACAAAGGACTCTATTAAACAGGATTAAAAAACTGTAAGATTTAGGAGCCACCTGGGGTAGACAAAATAAATCACTGCTTTCCCTCAGAGCTGATGTGAAGAAAGACTACACCCAACAGAGGGCCCAAAAGTGGTCAAATGTGTTGCTGTTGAATTATATTCTTATCAGAATTGTAGCAAATTTTACATATTTAGGCCCTGTTAATAAAAGTGTTATTTGAGAGTTCACAAAGTTAAATCTTGTAGGTGCTCACTTACTCATGGCCTGTGTGAGTGACACCCTTCATCACATTTACCCTGCATGTCACTCATTTTCAGCTTGAAAACAGCCATAAAATCAGCTCTTTAGAAGGGTTTGGGTGAAGGAAAGAAGAATTTCTCATGTAAAAAAAAGATAGCACAGAAAATCAAGGAGGCAAAATGATAAAGCAATTTTTCATAGAAGAAATGGGTGCATCAACTGCACACAACTATTCATGACTACTGAAGGCAGATTTAATACTTATACTATTAAAAGCAGTAACAACACAAAGTCACATGCAATAAATAGAGAAGACACCTTTTGCATACAATTTAATTTTTCTGACTCGTGGTTGTAAAGCTTTTTTTGACCAAGCTAAAATTCCATCAGATAGGGGGCCAACTTGGCAAAATATTCACAGCTTCAGAGATTTGAACAGAGCTGGAACACCTAACTTGCCTGTTTAGCTGAACAGGGCAGGCTGTATGTGCTGTGAATTCAGAATGTCTAAGCACACTGGAAGCTAAAACAAAGGATTCCTCACAACAAATACCTCACTCCAAACACAGGGTCTACAAAGACAAAGACTTGCAGGAGTGGGGGATTCTAAAGCTTCCACTGCGTTTCAAGTCAGAGATAATGACGGTGACCTGCCAGATGAAGTTAGCAGTTTCACAGGAAGCCTGTCATGCTTGTGTTTATTTTTCTTAACAGACATGTATGAGCCCATGCTGTGTACAGTGGCACTTCAAACACAGCATCTGCCTCCTGATCTGTACAAGAATGAACATATTTGTTAAGCTCATTCTCCCATTGATGGACAGCCCAGTGCAACAATCACAGTTTGCTTGTCACACACATGCATAAATTAATATGCAAAATTACATTTAGAATTGCAAATGCCCTCCCTCTCATATTTTTAAGATCATCTAGAGAGCAATAATAATTCTGCATCTCTGAAATATTTGTACTGCAGAGGTGTCTGCACATGTTCCTGAGCTGCCTCTGCTAGCTGAGTCTGCTTTGAGCAGGGAGGTTAGCACAGATGACCTTTACAACCTCAGCCATTGTGAGAACACTTTACCACTCTCTACACAATACTCAAAATCTTTTCTCCTTTAGCTGAGATTTTAAGGGGGAAAAAAGCAAAATGACTTTACGCAAGCCACTTGAAGAATTAGACTCAAGTGGACAGTGCTGAGTATAAACATTCTGAAACCTGAAGCTCCATGTTTCTCAAAGTTCTCTTGGGAACTTTACACTAGTCTAAAGCAAAACATCTAAAAGTTTTATAGCATGTGTTTTATGAGTCTTACCATTGAAGACAAATTTTCAAAGTGCACTTCATGAACAGATCTCTCATGTAAATGGGATTATTCTTTCATTTCCAGTTAATAAATAATAAAATCTGTAGCAAGTCAAGCCAGCAGGAAAGTGCTTGGCACATACACATATATCTATATCTGCAAGCGTACAATATACATGAAAAAGAATTGCCCTAGGCTACTTTTCAATAATAAGGAAATATCAGAGGTTTTATTACTGGTAATGATCAATGCCAGAGTTTTTGAAAGAAACAGATTTCAGAAAGATCATAAAGAGCATGGCATGCTCTGGACTCTAACTATGCAACACATTATTTCTTTTCAGCAAAATAAAACTTCAATTCATCTCCTTAAGGTTTTACTTTTATGGTTGAACAATTTCTGTATTATTTGCCTGAAATTAGCAAAAAAAAAAAAATCTATCACATGTTATTATCCCCTACTTTTAACACAGAATGAGAAAATTGAAAATATTCATTTTCACAGTGATAGGTCTAAACAGATAAGAAATAGTCTGCATTTTCTACTACATATGAGAATAACGGAAACAACATTCTTCCCCATGTATTTTTAATTGTATGACCCTACAACTATGAAGCATAGTCACAAAGCACTGAAACATCATTTAGCAAGTTGAAAAAGCTGTGACTTATTTTATCTGATCCAGAAATGAGCTGTCAAAGTTAAATTGTTATGTAATTAATTGTGCATTTGCTAGCAATTTTTAAACTGTGAATGAAAAACTGTTCTGAAATTGCAAATCACTGAACACTTTCATCTAATACATGAGATAATTCTTTGAAGACCACTTTCCTTGAACCGAGTGTTAATGAGAAGTTCCTCACTTTAATAAAATGTCACCTAATAAGTATAACCAAACAATTTTCTTTTTTTAAAAAATATTATTTCCTAGACAGCACAAACTGAATGGATTCCAGAACTGGTGTTGAGGTACAGAAAGATTTAAGACCCCCCCCCAGATAATTCACCTGTAGAGTGAGCACTGAAATGGCCTACTTAGTTCTAGGCACAAATTGCAATTAACTGATTCACATGCAAGGCACTGCCCAGGACACTCTGCCTTTATATTCCTGCAGTTAAATTGTGTTTGGTTGCTCCCAAGTTCCTTCAAAGCAGAGCTAGAAGGGCTATTGATGACCTTTTATCTTTGCTTCACTCCTCATGCCAAGGATGCCACTTACCACCTCTCCCTGCCTCTTCTCTATCCTCACAGGATCCAGTAGTTACTGACCATCACTTGTTCTGATCCATTTTGACAGTTTTCCCCAGATTTTTTTTCTTTTGGAAGCTGAGAATTGGTGTCCCAATTACCAAGAGTAAAATCAACTTGAGAGGACTTTTACTGGCTTCCTTCCAGCTAAGATTTGCCATTCCAAAACCTTTGCTGGGATTTATTTATCCTGGAGAAGTAAGGATCTAAACACAGAACAGCAAGTGGCAGCAGGAAAAAAATGAGTATCTGTTCCCAAACATTACAAAGACAGCACAGGAGTTGAAAGATGAGAACAGGTTGAATTCATAGAAAAGTAGTTATAAATGCTGGAACCTAGGCTTGGCATCCTCACTCTAATAAAGCTTTCACAGCACTTATTCATAGAAGGATCTGTTTTTAAAAAAGCTAAAATGCCTTTGCTGTTGGGTTTGTTTGGGTCTTTTTGAATTTTGTTCCTGAAAGAGATGAACCTCAAACAGAAACTGAACAGTAAAAGAAACCTTGATTAAAAGCAAATATATTTCAGACCAAGATAGCAAAAAAGCCTGTTTGAACTCTGAGCTTCCTGCAATATCTGTTTAGAGGTTAAGTTCATGTCACCAAGATCTGATAGTTCATGGTTATGGTAACTTTTACAAATAGGTGCATAAAAAATGGACAAAGACAACTGAATACTGAAATACTTTCATTTAAAATGCAACATAAATAAAACTTCAAGCTCTATCTCAATAAATATACATTAGGATACTTAGTACTTGTACACGTTCCAGGATAAAGTGTTTTATATTACATGCATTGTATCATTTTCTTTACTGCCAATTTTTATTATTTTTCATGATGCCTACTACCACAATGACTGCCAAGAACATTTTTGAAGCCTCATACATTCTGTTAAAACATCAAGAACTCCATATTTTCCAAAATGAAAGACTTTAAATTATATAAAATGAAACTTCTTAAATTGTATCAAGTGGTGGTTTTATTCATATCCTGCCATCTAATAAGCAAGTTTGATTTTTGGACATGAAAATAAAAATTGAGTTTCAGTTTAGTGCCAGGAAAATTATTAATCCCTACACAATGGGAAGTGAGTCCTAAACCACCTGGAACAACACAACACCTTGCCACAGCAGCACCACCAATTATCTACATCATCCAAGTTTTTTCCAGGTGATGACATCTGAGGTTCTCACTTACACACACATTTATTAGAAAGTTCTCATTATTCAATACTAAAGCTTCCTGGAAAGCCATTTTGAGGATTTAACCTGTTGCAAATTGCAAACACTGAACCTTCTACCTAAAACAAACCAATCACATAAAGGACACACCTGATCTCAGAAACAATCTTCCTATATATCTATTTACGGCCCAATAAATAGCATGATGTTAAACAATTTTCTACATCTTGAATTGCATCAGGCCATTAATTTAAGCATTTAACACGGTCTCAATTTCTCTTATTTTTTCATGTAATAATAATATTACATAAATTTTGCAACACAAGTTCTACTTGGAAGGTAAAACTACACAGTACCTGCTCTCATCTTTTTCCCTGATTTTGGGTTGGTTAAGCTATGAGAACTGAAGGCTAAGAGAGTTACCTGTGCTCTTTGTGCATGGAACAGGAGACCTTTTGTTATCTAGGTCTTGCATTCATCTCCTACACCAGGGCTAATTTCCAATGCATTGCTCCCCAATAAGGAGCAATTCTTTTCCTGCTCCCCATAGAACCTTTTCAGCAAAGGCAGGTTTCTCACCCCTTAGGTGTAGACTAACAATCCTGGGGGAAAACAACAACAGAAAACACAGTCCACAGAGAAGAGATACTTTTCGGGTCATAAAAGAGCCATGCAAATAACCTTGGGCAAATTCATGCAGATTACTCATGAGGAAATAGTAAATTTATGCTTAGATCACATTTGCATGAGAATTCTCAAGCCTTTTATATTACTTTATCCCTTTATACAAAAACTTCACAGGTTTTTGTCACTTCAGTAATAAGAACCCTTTTTTCCCCTTGGCTACTTAGCACTATTACCACAAATTTTCTACTTCCTCATTAGTAATAGCTATTCTGCTCAAGTTATATGCTCCTGTACTTAAAGCTAAAAGTAGTCTTACCTTTTGTTGCATGTTTTCTGAGAATTACATTGTAGTACAATCTATAATGATGATGTCTTATATCTAATTGCTTACTGTTTAAGTTACCTTGGCTCTCTCTGAAATAGGTGAGACATGAAGTATTTTCTTATTATTGGCCACAAAGAGCAATGTCTGCATGCTTAATAACTCATACTTTCTGTGAAAGTCCATGAAGATTAATTCTAAAGAAAAACACAGTATTTGTAGGTTGCATTAACTGTGCAGTGCCTTTGCCTGCAAGAAGGATTTGTGACAAATGGAAATATAATTGATTGATTGAAAGCAAAAAATGCTTTGTGATTGAATTGAAATTCCACAGCTCATGCAGAAGTTCAGCTGCATTACAAGGTGGTATGTGCAGCTGCCTTTTTTCAGATTTCACTTTTCCATTTGCCAGTACCTGAGGCAAGAATACCTTAAAGAAAGACTCTCCTAGTTTCTTTTCCATCAAGAGTTTCTGCAAAGGGTACTGCCCCAACAAACTAAAAACCTCTTTTTAAAAAACATAATATATTATTGGTTAACAGCCTTTTTTTTTTAAAGCTACTTGCCAATTTTAAAGTGGCTACTATTAACCATTCCATTAAAAACAAAACAAATCCTGCCTTCAAAATACAGTGTTGCTATCCATTAGCAAAGCTGCATAATGTACAAGAGAGAAAGGTTAAGTACTAAATCTTGTTCAATTGCTATAAAAAACTACTGGTACTTTGATAGGGTAAAGGTACATGCTGATATTGTGCTTTCAAATGTATTTTGAGAACATGATTATGAGACAAGCAGCAGTCACTTTGCATTAAGGCAGATGGTTCTTTCACTAAAGCCCCAACACAGACTGCTGAACCAAAACCAAGACTTCTCTTTGCAGTCCAACTTTTTTTTCCATGCATAGGTGTGTATACAAACCACCTTTGCACCTACAGCATCCGATTTGCATAGGCAGAAGTGAGAACATGAGTTTTAGATGTATCATTCATATACATTTCCAGCACAGTACATCTTAGCCTCAAGAACAAATGTTTTGGGTTTGTTTTTTTTCCAAAAACTCACTCAAATGTCTCTGAGTGCCTGAACACACCTAAAGTGAAGATACAAACACAGGTTTAGCCTATCATTACTTAGATTCTTCATCACTTAACTCAAATATCCACTAGAATGCCACAGAGAGGAAGCACCATGACAGAAGGAATAACTGCAATGTAACACAACATGCCTGGAGAGCTTTGGTTGTCCTATGCCAAATTCTTACTCTATCACCTGAATTTAAAACAGTGGTAGTGCACAAGGAAAGACTGCTTAAGCTTGTCACCTGGGCTTAACCAAGATTTGGATCCAAGCACAGGTCTGTCAGAGACGCAATGCTTTTTAAAGCATTAATACATTACCTGCAGCTTTGCACATTCATTTATTTAAAGGTGAGTTTAAAAGACTGATGTAAGAGGAGTGACACCGTTAAAACAAAAAGCTGCAAGTCAACTGACATCAGACACCCAGAACAGATCTCAACTTACTTCCTCTGAGCTTGAAAACCCATCCTACCCTGCTAGGCCATGCCACAGGCTCTGGATGGGCTGGGTGACCTGGGAGCTGGATGTGCACAAGGCTGGTGTGGGCAGCACCCCGGAGGCAGCAGTGCCAGCTGGATCCCACTCCGTGTCACCACGGGGATGCTCCTCTTCCCACAGGGAGTCACAAGCCAGGTTACACACATGCACCTGGTAGATTTGGCAGTGCTGAATGCAAATCATGGCACCACAGCAGACATGTACCATTTCAGGATTAGCTGAGCAGTGAAATTTGGAACCAAGACTCTCAATTTCTACACACAGTTTGTATTTATCTGGTTTTACATTTTTTAAAGCCAAAATCAGTGCCTGTCATTTAGTACCACAAAACTGTATATGTGCACACATACACAATCCATATATACAAAATACTTTTCCTTACCTTGCCAGAGACACAGCTGAGCTAGAGAAAGATACTGACACACAGCTGCTCTAGCCCACAGCAAAGTGCAGTGGTTGGAAATAGACACCACATCTTAGTCTTCATAGCTAAAACATGTCAATAAGGATGGGTTTGGGAAGAAATCTCAGGTATCCTCCATCTGCCTTCCTTCCCACTATTAAAAAACCACAGTAATCTCAGGACTGAGTGAAGTCTGTTATTTGTTGGCTTTGGAGTATGTTTTGAGGAACATTTGGTCTTTGTCAGCAGCACAGACAAAAAAGGTAAAGCTGAGGCAGTTTGAATGCTTGTCCTCAGCTATAAATACCCACCTTACGACCCTGAAGTCCAGCAAAGACTCCATTTCTCTGTTTCTGAAGGTACATTGATATTTACTCCTGTATATTTCAAGTTAGCCATAATGCTGCCTGCTTTATCATTGATTAAAGTTAAAAATGCAAAAAAGAAACCAAAACCGTTACATACTTACACAGAATACTGTTTAAATTCCAAAGTTAAGGTGCTTTCCCCCCATTAGGCCTGTGTTGGAGAGGAAAAAAGTTCCTGCAGGCAGGGGGTCAGAGCTTGGCCAGCCAGCAACACCCACTGCTTTCTAGCACTTTGTTTGAGCTCTGAAGCCTCTAGGCTGTAGTACATTGCACAGCCTTTATGCTTGATCATTAAATAAAACAATCTGTCAACACTGTACCCTGACAGGTCTGTAAAAAAAAAAAAAAAAAGATTTGAAGGCACATCTTGAGCAGGAAGCATGCATCCAAGAACACCAGCACTACTGCTGTGTACTTCAGAGAGCAGACACTGTTTTATCCAGCATCTCTAGAGCTTCAAAGAGAGCACCTGCTTCATATGTGCAGCAGTGAAATTCCAGGTATTAAACAATGTTCACTTCTTTTAAAAGTCTGAACATTATTAGATTCCAGGACTCCTTGTTCATCTTCTGTCTTAAATATCAATACTAACACTATTTGTGGATATCACTGAACAGTAATTGCCTGCTTATTGTTCAAGTAACTCCAGACTTCCAGATACGTGATTCCTAAGTTTACCAAGAGAAACAAGTCTGTTTCAAAATACTCTTCAAATTACTCAGGGCTCAATGTTAGAGATAAGTATTCTTGTAAATTTACTTACGTGTACAAAATATAGCCCAAAATATATTTACTCCTCTGAGGATGGAGGAGTAAACCTGCAACATTCAGGTAAGTGAGAAAAGCAGAATGGATGCAAAATGCTAAAAAATACATATTCATCTGTTGTGGTAGAGTGCAAAATAAATTCAAACAGTTTCTTCCTTACTCCAGTCTGTACTGGACACTTACACTGGGAGGACTGAAGTATCTACTCCTAAACTACACTTGAATAGAGGAAGATGCAGACCCATGGACTTCAAAAACCAGAGAATTCTTGGGTTGGGTAAATGTGTAAAAAGAGACAAAGAGCTGTTGAAAAACAAGGGATTTTCAATTAAAGTTTACTATTCCAATTGGAAATGGAAGTGGAACAAATGTTGATTTCTTTCTAACTTCCATAGCAACCCACTCACACTGAAGTTATGTGACTCAGAAGCTGTTTTCTTTAAATGCAGCCATATGGCTTTCAAACACTTTTGGTTCTATGCCCAGACACAGAATCATTATTTCTTCATTTTATTGTCCTGATAGACTCCGAATAGCCAAACTTCATAATTAATATGAATTTTACTCAAATTAATCAGAAATTATATTTCTCAGGTCCCTGCAAGGCATGCCCAAAGGGCTTTACTTTTTACTTTTGAAAAACGAAGTGTTAACAGAAACTCACAGCAAAATTACAGATATGTCCAGAAACCTAGGTTTTGCAACTTTTAAATACCCTGTGTATGTAATTATGCCAAAAAATAATTGTTCCCTATTTATAATTTACTACTTCATTGACATTAAAAATTCATATTTCTCATGTGAAGGTTCAAGCAATGCACAGCAGTTGCTGTAAATGTATGTTCAGAAGTCTGCACTACACTTCCATCAGAGTAGAGTACAAAGCCTACAGAGACTGAAACACAGCCAGTTTTATTATACTAGACATGCTTAGAGGCACTTAACATTCAAAAGCTGCATTACAACTTAAAAAAGTTATTTAAAATCAAAGCAAAATAACATGATCATGGTCCATAATCCTTTTTCACTAAGGGTCACTGCTAATATTAGGAAGACATTTTGCATTCTAGAGTGTTTTGTCATAATAGTTTCATTTTTCTACAGTTTGGTAGTTATTAGGTAGTTACAATTTGGTAATTATTAGAAAACAGAAACACATAGAACTACATGACTAAAGGTCAGCTCACAGATCAAAACTATCATGTAATCAGCAAGAAAATCACAGAGGGTTTAGAACCACATAAAGAAAATTTCACAGTACAGCTGTCCTCACATCACCCACTTTGAAAACAAACTCATTCAAGATGTTGTATCTGTGTTTCTTTCCAATGCCATTAACCAGTATTTCATAAAACTGAAAAATTTACCATACCTATCACATTTTAGCACAATACCACAAAATAGTCAGTCTTCAAATATATCTGGTTTTCCAATTCAATTACTATAATGTCAAAATACACACATTTTGAATGGAAAAACAACATCACTTTTTGTACAAATACAATTTATATCACAGAAAAGCTGGTTACTACCTGCAAATCACTCATGACACTTTCCTGCTAAAGTCCTATACAGGCTGCCAGGTTGGCTTTTAGGATCAGCAGAACTGCAGTGCACAGTTTGCATCCAATTCCTACCTCTAAAATAGCACCAAACAAAAGCAAACACCATTATCCTTCCAACAGCCAAGAACTCTTTCTGCAGCCCAAAAATGCCTGTGAAATGGAGCTAGAACAGGCTGCATACACACTAACGAGCATCATGCTTGTAGCCAGTGACTGGACTAATAGAGAACAGAGAGGCTCAAGCAAAAAACATACAGCATTTCCCACACTTGAGGAGTAAATTAAGGATGTGGAAATCTCAGCCTGCATGTTAACAAGTATTTCCTAAAGGCCTGATAAAGTCCTCAAAAAGGAATGCCTATCCACTTCCCTTTCATTTCACTGCCTCAAAGGGACATTTTTCCCCTTTTCCCAGTTTGACACAACACACAAGCATCTTTTATTCTAAGGATATATTAAAAAGTACAATAGCCCGGTTTTACCTCGCTTGTTAGCAGCCCTCAGATCAGAAACATGCAACAATGCCTCATTTTTCAAAACTGAAAACCTAAGAAGACTTTTTCTTTTGCCTGTCTGCATCCCTACAGCTGTTATTATGCACCACCATCAGTGAGTGAGACACGAACACAACAGGGAAATTATTTATAGCATGGCCACAAAAGCATTTCTGAATATTGCAGCTATCACAGCCAAACACACAAAGTATCCATGCCTATAATCTCTTACACAGCTACTTCTCCACACCTAGAGAGCCAACAACAGATACAAAGGGAAGGTTTATTTCAAGGCACACTTCAATCACTGAGCACATGAAAACAGATCCAAGCATCTAGATAATCCCCGAAGGCATCAAGACATCATTTTCCAAACAGAATTAGACTTCTCAACTGAAGTCCTTCAGATTTTTATATCCCTGTTTCTTGTCAGCTCCTCACAGAAGTTCAGCCCTTGATCATACAGCCTTCTTTGTCTAACCAATGCTAAGCAATACCATGCCAAGAGCAAATTGCAGAAAATGATCTTCACTTACCTTGCCCTTGTCCACTGATCTGGTGACCCCACAGCATCAGAATTACTGCCAATATCCAGTGCATCTTCCCAGCTACTCTGCCACTTCCTTGTCTTCCAGCCATTGCATTATTGGATGCTACACAAAGAAATATTATTGAATGTTTTAGTTATAACTCTTGGGAAATATATCTTTGGACGAAGGAAAGCAAAAAGTTCCCATAAATTTCCTCAGTACACATCTATAACTCTACTTTAATAAATACTCACTGGTAAAAATGCTTTTTCATTCAAAACCTCCCCGACTGTTTGCTCAAGACTGTCACCTCATAGGCCACTACAAAATCAAAATAAGCTGCTTTGAAAATGCTTGAATTTTCCTTTATATACAGAAAGCCTGAGCTTCACAAAAAAAAAAAAAAAAAAAAAAAAAAACAAAAAAAAAAAAAAACCACACAGATCCAGCCAGGCTTAGAAGACCTTAACAAGCAGCACTTCACTGAGTCTCTTAGAAGTCTGCTTTTAGAGCAAGCATAGAAAACTTCCTGAGGCAAAGCCCCTCAATTAACTTAAAACTTGTTGGGTTTTTTTTTAAATTTTGGATTTTAAAACATTGAGATGTGTCAGCAGTTGTTTCTTACTGTGGGCTTTTAGGGACGAACTAGATCATCCAGTCACCACATTTTCTATATTGTGGAATGATTTGGGTTGGAAGCAGTTTAAAAGCATCTCTTTCCAACCTCCTGCCATGGGCAGGGACACTTCCCACTAGAGCAGGGTGCTCAGAGCTCCATGCAGCCTGGCCTTGAACACTTCCAGGGATTGGGCAGCCCCAGCTTCTCTGGGCATCATCACTGGCATGGGCAACATTCATCTATTTATTATCCCATACCACACCCCCTCTTACTGCACTCTTAGATCTGCTCCTTCAGAAGATCTGTTTAAGCAAATGCTGATTTGTCAGAACTGTACCAGTGACACAGGACTGGCTGGAAAAAACAGCATGTCATTTCTAGTCTAAAGCATAGGCAACTATCACAGAAATTGGTATATGAATAACTGGGAAATTTATCCAACACGTGGGAAATCTTGCACCAATAAGCAGTTTTTAAAAAGGGAATATTGTAAAAACTTCTTGTGTTTTTTTCCTATAAAAAGCTCAATTTTTTTGTGAACAGAACAATTTAAAAAATAAAAACAACTTGGAAAAAAACCCAGGGAAAACACTAAACTAACAGAAGGGTGTATTTACTATTGGCTGATTAAGCATACTTTTACTATTGCTGTTGCAGTAATTTTTATGTTTAAAAAAGCTATTTTCCAAACTCTTGGATGCAGCACCCATCCATAACAAAGGGTTGAATTGAAATTATAATCCATAATTCTCAATTCTGATCTATCATCTAGTGAAAAATATCTCTGCTTTATGCAACTTAAAACTCCAGTACTATTTACAGAATAAAAACTTATGGAAGAACACAAAAGCAAACATGTAGAATACTACACTTCAGTTTCTCCCTCTCTCACCTACCCCACCTATGGAGGGGAGGCAGGCAGTGGGAGCTCCTGCAAAAGGGGGTTTTGGTTGATTGGTTAAAGGGAAGGGGTAATTTTTCCTGTTTGTTGTGACCCTCAGACTCTCTCTTTGGCATTTAATCAGTGCTCTAACCACCTGCCCGGATCACAAAGTATCTGCCCATGTACTTCCTGTAGCTGTTCAGAAGGAGAATGGTCTTTTGCATCAAAGCTGGTTGTGGAAGGTAACCCTTTTGCACAGAGGAACCTCCCCATTGTTACAGACACCTTGATTCACTGGTGAAGAGCTTGTTTGAGGTCCCCTAGAGCTGCTGTTATTTCAGCAAAACAGTGCCCTCCCCAGCCAGCACACACAGTTTCTCTCTGACCACTCTCAGGCATATGGAAGGAAGAAAGGGATGCTAAAAAGCTTTGTTTGTTTTGGTCTTGCCTTTTTTTGGACTATTTAACCCTCACAGGGAAGGAGAAGCAAACATCTGAAAATGGAAATTCCAAACCAAAAATGTAGAACAATAAATACAAATAAATGTCCTAAAAATATAGTCACATTTCCACTGCAAGGTCAAAGAAGCAGCTTTGTAAAAGCAGTATCTTGAAAAAGAGATGTTCTGTTTCATGAATATTCTTTCCTCAAACTAACAGACACATTCTTGATGCTCAGCCCAAGCAAACAGATGGTATTCAATTAGATATTTACCTACTTTACAATTAATTAAAACGTCCAAGATAATTTTTGTTTTGACTGTGTCTACAGATAGCTAGAGTTCCACAAAAAGCTGGCATTTGTATCTACAGCCCTGCTAGCTGTAATATAAATATTAAAACTAAGAAGGCATTAAGATACCTAAAGACTTTTTCCAAGGCCGTGCAGGGATAGAACAAGGGGGAATGGCCTCAGATTGTAAGAGACTAGGTTGAGATTAGTAGGAAGAAATTCTTCAATTTGAAGAATATGAGACCCTGGCACAGGTCCCTCAGAGAGGCTGTGGCTACCCCATCCCTAGGAGTGTTCAAGGCCAGGTTGGATGGGGCTTTTAGCAACCTGGTCTGGTGTCAGGTGTCCTGCCCATGGCAGAGAGATGTTGGAACCAAATGATCTTTAAGGTCTTTTACAACACAAACCATTCTGTGATTATATCAGAACTTCAGGAAATGTTTCACTTTTAAAAAAGCTTTTTCAGCTTGCAAGTCCATAACTAGTAGGCAGAGGAAAACAGCCACCTTACTAGGAGGAACTCTAGACACCACATCCATAGTATTCCAGTTAAGAACAAAAGAAGCAAAAACTGTAAGGTTTTATTTTGGATCCAAAAGCCACTTTCTTCACAACACAGGAACCATCCCTGAAAGAAAAAGTGAGGCAGAAGAGGCTGCAGGAACTGGGTGAAAGCTGTGCCCTTCACAACAGCACAAAACTCCAAAGAGCGGGAGGGAATCTAAGCCTCAAGGATATTGTTCCTGTCCTATTTCTTGTCTTCTATGAGATAATTTGTAAAGGGAAAAAGCAAAGAAGAGCAACTGACATAAATGTAACTGAAAGTTCAAACTAGAGCATCCATTTCCCAAGGAAAATTCAACAGGAGGCTTTCATTATAGAAGCAGAAAACAGCCTCAGATTCAAAATCATTAATCCCCTCTGACTCCTGAGTCTCACTTTCCACACAGGTGCAGGCAAACAGGTTTATCTCAGACAAACACATTTTAAAATTAAATAACATTTCTTCTAACAGAGAAGTGCATTACAGTAAAAAAGCTTAACTAGCAAGTCTGTAATTAACCTTTACAGCATTTGGGTTTACACTAGTGCTGCTTCAGCTCCTCAAATACAGGAATAAAATTGCCAAGGACAGAATCAAGCAAGTATCTCAAATCAATAGGAACAGCAGGTGCAACAGGTCTAGAGAGGCAGAAGGCAGGAGAAAGTCCTCTTTTTCCACCATTCCTTTAGTTAGCTTGTAAAGCAGTGAACAGAAATCACCATTATCCACAAAATAATTTTAAAAGCAAGTTTTTGTTGTTGCAAGGCCTACTGAAGGAAAGCCAAGAGATACACAAATCACATCCTCCAAAGGCACAAAGAAATGTATTAATTACTTCAATTCCACAGAGAAGAATCTATTTTTATATTACCCTCCAAAGTTGCTACAAGAGAAAAAAAAAATACACTCAACTATGAGGAAAAAAAAATTTACCTGTAAATCTTCCTTCACCCTACTCCCAAACCAACAATTCCCCCTACACAAGCAGAAAAAAAACCTCAACTGCTCTCCCACACCCTTTATACCCATCCAGTCAGGCATCAGCTGAATTAAATAACATCTCAACCTTAATGCAGCTGTGCTCACACATACCCTGCATCAAAATGCACATGGGGAAAAATAATAAACCAACTACTACTACTCTCTATATTAATCTTTTTTTTTCTCCTCTAAACCTGCATGTACAACTCTAACCAATAAATAGCCATGAGACACACCAGCTTCACAGCCAAGAGAAAATGGCAACAGGACCTTCTTCACATTTATTGACAATTAACAGCAACTAATTTAGAGTGAGCCAGGTGCAGTCAGTTGGCAGGAAATCAGGGAACATGGATAAATCTGTCATATAAAGGACTCTAACAAAGTCTAAAGTTTGTTTTAGATGAGCCTTCTGCTGAAGCAGTGTTGGCATGAAAAGCTGGGAGGCTTTCAGCTGCATTTCCAGAGATTTGTTGCCATCTAAATGGCAGGATCCATTAAAATCCACAGGCTTTGTAGAACTTGATTTGTGGGTGGCAACAACGTACATGTATTTTACTTTCTTTCTGTTACTGCCAGATTATTTTATAGGCTTTTGTCTTGTTTGAATCACTGAGTATATCAACAGTGTAGACTCAAGTATCCTTTTTAGTATAATAATTTATAAGTTTCTCTACAAAGCTATGTTTAAAAAATATATATTTATTCTATGCAAGCATACACATCATAAATCTTTAGCAAAGGACAAATAAAATATGCCAGCTTCCTGGCAAATCATGGGAATGTCACTTGCTTCATAAAAGTGGAAGTTGCCATTGCAGATGAAGTAGAATTCAGCCACTTAACTATATTTAAACAACAGTTTTCCTCTCCACACAGCACCTATGGAATATCTGGTACAGAGAGCTGGAAGGGATAAATGGCTTCTCTGGAAATTGTTAATACAGCCAGCCTCACATATCAGCTGGATCTCTCTGAAATGGCAACATGATACAGGAGTTTTAGCAGATACATAAAATGTTTCAAATTATGTAGTCATGCAAAGGAAAAAAAAGGGGAAGGGGGAGAAATCAAACTCCAAAATACTAATAAAAAATCACCAAACCCACAAAATATCCTATAAGTATTTTGAATGTTGATATCTAATGAAAGTGCAAGGACAGGCTAAATTTTTCAATGCAGATTATAAAGTGGATGCATTTTTACATCCCTGAGACAAGACTCTGACCTTCCTTGCATGCACAAAAGTCTATGGTACCAGCAGGCCTGTTTATATCCATGGAACTGAAATCAGAACCTGGTCTGATGCATTTAAAATAATTGAATTTTTCACTGATGTCTTACTTTGCCTGTTAGAAAGACTGTATTTTTAACCTAATTTCTGTTAGTGCATTACCAAAGACATTATGAATACAAACTCCCTCAGAGGGCCATCTGTGGAACCAGATACTGTCTGATGAGGACCTCCCTGCAGTATCAGGATTGCTTTGCCTGCTTAAATCCAGATGCAATACAAGAGCAGCAAAACAAGGTCCATACCACACCAGAGGTTCCCAGTGCTGCCCTCACTGGGCCAAAGCACTCCTGCTCCTCACTCCAAGCTGCCAGACACCGTCTTTGTGCACAGAAGGTGAAAACCATGAGCTCCCACCCAGAGCTGAAGAGATAACATAGGACATCTGCCAACCTGGAGGCAGCCATGGCTGTACTGAGATGGCAAATCCATTGCTGGAACACAGGCTGTTGTGACATCAGAACAGGGGCCTCTGCAAATAATGGAATCATAGAACCTTAGAAGGGTTTGAGTTTGAAGGGACCTGCCATGGGCAGGGACAGCTTCCACCAGACATTGCTCAGAGCCCCATCCAGCATGGCCATGAACACTTCCAGGTGTGGGGCAGCCACAGCTTTTCCTGTGCCAGTACCTCACCAACCTCACATCAAAGATATTATTCTTCTTAATATCTGGCCTAAAACTATTCTCTGTCATTTTAACACAATTCCCCCTTGGCCTGTCACTCCAGGCCCTCGTAAGCAGTCTCTCTCCATCTCTCCTGTGGGCTCCCTTCAGGCACTGGAAGGCACCAAGTAGGTAATCTCAAATCCTTCTCTTTTCCAGTCAGAACAATCCCAATTCTCCCAGCCTTTCTCTAAAGCAGAGCTGCTCCATCCCTCTGATCACCTTGGTGCCTCCTCTGGCCTGGCTCCAGCAGGTCCCTGTCCTTCCTGTGCTGGCAGCCCAGAGCTGGATGCAGCCCTGCAGGTGGGGTCTCAGCAGAGCGGGGCAGAGGGGCAGAATCCCCTCCCTGCCCTGCTGCCCATGGGGCTCTGGGTGCAGCCCAGCACACGGGGGGTTCTGGGCTCCCAATGGCCAGGGCATGTCCAGCCTCTCACCCACCAGCACCCCCAGGTCCTTCTCCCCAGGGCTGCTCTGGGTCTGTCCATCCCCAGCCTGGATTGGTACTGGGGCTGCCCTGACCCAGGGGCAGCAGCTTGGACTTGGTCCAAGCTTGGTCCAAGCTTGGTTAAACCTCATGAGATTCCCACGGGCCACTTCTTGAGCTTGTCCAGGTCCCTCTGGATGGCATCCCATCCTTCAGGTGTGTCACCCACAGATTGGTGACATCTGCAAAACCTGCTGAGGGTGCACTCAATCCACTGTCTGTGTCATTGATGATGTCTTCTTCAGTTCAGCACACCTGCCTGAAACTTCTGTGGTGTAATTACAAACTTTCCAAAACATATTTAGTAAGAGTGATTCGGAACATCTGATAGCAACTATTGATTATTCAGTGATGTACTAAATCATTAAGTCACTAACTTATAATCAGGTTTGCTTTCAGAAGCTTTCAAAGTTTAAGTAACTATTGATTCTTCCATACTCTCTGATTAAAATTTAAAGTGAAAAATGTAAGAGTTGCAATATTTTTAAGATTGAACTTTTTTAACATCAGATTAATGTTATAAAGAAAATAACATATGTACTGTTAGGAGAAATAAAAATTACCTACAGACATACTGTAACTCTGAATTAATGGTTCCTCAATGAAGGCAAATATGTTTTAAGCTCGGCATTTACAAAGATAGGTTTTTCCATTCTTTTTTGTATAGAAACTTATCAATTTCACTTTTCTGAAACACTATGAACCTTCAAGGCAATTTCATTAAGACTTTAAAAAGTTTTATTCCCCCCCCCAAAAAAAAAAAACAACTTCCTTTGCAATAGGAAGTTTAAATATTGCATGACTTTTGCTTTTAAGATTTTTCATCCAGTTGTTCAGATGATTGGCTCTGATAGAGGAATTGGCTGTATCACTATAGAGAGCAGAAGATGGTTGTGGAAACCGCAACCAATTTACTTCCCAAATGGCTAGATTAGATCATGTGAATGATCTGACTGGGGAATATCTGCGGGCTGCACTGGTCAATCTCACTAGATTTGTATAATTTTTGTAACAATCCTAAAAGAAGAAGAATGTCAGCTACATTCCATTGACATGGATATTTGAGTCTTTAAGTCTTTCTGATTCACAGAAGAGAGCAAATCCACGGAGTAAATTAAACTGTGACCAATAAATATAAGTTCCCTCATTAAAATCACTCATACCATCTGCTTTTGCATTAACATATCAAAATCAATAGGATTGACTTTTGTTCCATAAAACCATTTGTTTTGGTTTTCTTTGCTATCTCATACACTGATAAGAAAACTTCCAATGCATTAAGAAATTTCAGGTAACTGGCTATGTCAATACAGATGAAGAATGAGGAAAAAGTGAGTAGGAGAGTAATACATTTTTCACAAACTACTGGATCCCATGAACAAGTTAATGATGTTTTAAAGTGAGAAAATGTGAGGGACAAAAGTTTTCAAGTTACTGAGTGATAATAATGGGGCTATCTGTTGTGCATCCATCACCTTGAAGTACCTGACACATATTTTGGACTGTTTTCATGCATTTTCTTTATGATGATTAACAGTGGCATTATACCCTCTGGAATAGCAGCCCATCACAAAGAGAAAGGTGTACTAAATTAAATTCAGATTATAACTATTTTGATCTCAAACACATGTGGAGCATAATATTCAAAGATTAGAACAAAAAAAAAAAATAAACCAAAAAAAAACCAAACCCTGTGAGAAACACTCATGTCTAAAATGAGGATCCACCACAAACAAATAGAGAAAAAGGAGCAGGAGCATAATACTCTGCTTAAACATCTGCACTTATCTAAAGCATTCATTATTCGGATCTCTTTTGCACACTCTACATTTACATTAGAAAATGGTGAGGTTTAAAATGCACACATCAGAAGCCCACAGAGGTTCATGTAACTTTTTTGTTCTGGGATTTCAAGCATTTTGGCTAAAGCACATCTTCACTTTTGTTTTTGGTGGATGGGGAAGCAAAATTAGAATAGAGACATTCCACCAGTGCCTTCTGGTCTGGTGAGGCTGGAAGCAAGACTTCTAAGCTCCCTAAGATGACCAAAGCAAAACAAAGACTTTTCAGTGAAAGTGTGCTTGTGCTGACACATTTTAGCCTGCTGCTTAGAAGAATGAAGGCAGATACTGTGGCTCAGCAAACAAGCTCTAACCCAAATTTTCTTTTTTCAGTACTGGAATTTAGCAGGGGAATTTCAAGGTGAGCCCTTTGCTCTGACTCAACATGAAAAAACAAGGGGGGAAAAAATCCCTGCCCCCATCAGAAGAGCAAGTATACTGACTCTCTGCATGAGTGTCATAGGTATATGTAATGACTGGAAACCACTCTGAAATATCTGGATGCCTCATACACAAACGGGGATGCCGAGCTGCTGCTGGAACTTGCTCAGGAACCATGCAGTCCCGTGTTCTCAAGGGAGTGCAGAAGCACCACCACGTGCCAGCTCCCCCAACGTGGGAGCACAGCTGCAGAAATCAATTATACAGCCTCTTACAGCAGCCAAGAGTCTTGCAAGTCTTCGTGGAGAGCCACTAAGGGATGGGAGATGCCAGGCTGACCTGGGGATCTGCTCAGGTGCTACAAGCAGGGTGGTAAAGTCTGAGTAGGTTCAAAGCCTGACACCTCTCCTAACCACCACCAAATGAGTAAGTCTCAGTTGTGTTATTTCATATGCATAGGATTTCCAAATTATTTCCTTTGGTCCTTGCTGGCTTTTTTTTTTTTTTTTCTTTTTATTTTGTACAGTTATAGATGTTTGCAATAATATTGTACAGGACTGTTTAGAAAAACTAAATTATCTGGAGGTTATCTATAGAATACATTCCAGTGAAGCATCATCTAGTATAGCTAAGAAATCTGATCATTGTTTAATAAGTTATTAAATTACAGTGCTCTCTCTGTATAATACATATTTTTACATTATTACCACTAACAAGGAACGCTTGCACAGTTATTCTTGTAAATCCCCCTGCCTCACCTAAGCTAATTTTGGTGGACTTGAAAAAAAAAAAAATAAGTCAGGGCAAAATAACTGTGAAGAATGTGAAAAGTAAAAAAATCACCTAATATTTTGAGTGGGAGTACCAACAGAGATGGAAACAGTTGGTTAGGGCTTTTTTTCCTGTTATATTGAGTATGCAAAATTCAAGTAGGCATAAATTCCAGGGGAATAAGAACAGTCAATGTTCCACCCATACAAGCAATCATACCTTCATATGTTCAGAGAGTGCATAATTTACCAAAAATTGTTTTGAGAGTAGTCTAGCAGCTTCTAATATTTATTGGAATTATGCTTACATCTCTTTTAAAGGATCTCTCCAGAGTTTAGCTGTTTGGGCTTCTGTAAGATAAAAAATACAGTGACTAATAAATTTTAAAATCCTCAAGAAATTCTTTGAATAACTTTCCTATGCATAAAAATGTTGCATCTTGTGATTTTAAAGACCTGATCCACGAGAGCTAGAAACTTCTGTCTTTAAGGGCAGACACTCACCCTCTGTGACCTGAAGAGGTCTTTATTCTGACCACGCTTTCTGACAATGTGCCACCTTAAATCCATTGTTCATTCAATATTTTATATCTCTGATTCTAGGCTCTAGCTAAGTGTTCTTCTGTGACAGAAATTTCTTGTTTACAGGGTGAAGAAGGAAGGAAATTCTTCTGCAGCCATTAGTTTGGATTCATTGCTGTGGGAGTTTTGTCTTCTGTTTAAAAGAAAAACTAGCATTGTTGGAGGCCCTGGGTTTTGAAAGCTGCCTGAATGAAAAAAGTAAAGCTACTTTACAAATCATGGTGGAAAACAGGTCAGAAAAGAAGAAAAAATTAGACTGTGAAAATCAACATAGTATTTAATATTGGTTTTCCCACAGCCAAGGACAGGCTACCTTCCAGAAGCCCAGTCATGACTCCCAGTTGTCACTATTGGACACGAAATGAGTACACAGAAGCTTGGTAAGTTCAAAAGAGAAAAAGACCCAATTTTATTCAAACATCTGGTATTTATAGAATTCTAAGGGTGACTGTGGATTGGAGGATGGAATTACTTCTCTAACCACACTGGTCCAAAGATCAATCATTTCTCTCCACCCACAGAGAAATATGTAAACTATTCTATTTATACATGAAATTGTGTGGGAACTCTGACTCTCAAATATGTAAACATTATCAGAAGGCTAAAGAAGTTTTGTGAGAACTTTAAAACTTTCAAAAGAACTATAAAAGAAAACACTTTTAAAAATCAGGGCAACACCTAGTCAAACTCCATGAAGTTGTGAGGTGCAAGGTAGAGCTGATGAAGAAATTCTGATGATTGAGAAGCAGACCAGCAGATAAAAGAAAAATCAATGTCTGAGCATCAGTACAGTGTAATAAAAGCAATATCTCATTTTGACACCTTGACTGAGGGGATTTTTTGGACAAAGACTGCCATTATTTTTCCGCTTTCACCTAAGTTTAACCCCTGATGCCATGTTATGCTTTTCTGTGACTCTTGCCTCAGTTCCAATTGCAGCCACAGAGCTTGTTTCTGTCTTTCATAAAGGCTGGTTCTGTTTTGTTTTCTGCCAAGACTTTTCTCACCCTCAGAGTAAGCTAAACATGCACTAGGAGGAGATCAGAGACAAGACAATGTGACTGTGATACTCAGATACAGGTATTTGGGCTCCAGGGATTTTATTCCCTCCAAAGGTGCAGACTGCTTTGTCCTTCTCACAAAATATTTCATCAGTAGAGACTTCATAGGTGGCCATTTTTTGTTGCTTATAACTTCTAGCTGACCTTGTAACAGGTTCTCTACATTCAATGTTTAAAGACAAAGCCCTGGAGCTGAAGGCACTCCTGAGTTTTTTCATTGAGCTGAACCATGGATAAAGATTTAATCTGATGCCAATTCCCCACATTCATTAGGATCAGTTATTCCACAGAAAAATCAAACATTCCAAGGGAATTGGTGTCAGATAAACTGTTTCTCCACTGCCCAGATAACCAACAAAGAAAAGCACCACTTCAAAACACTCTTTAAATAGATGACTTGGCTTTCAGCTTTGTAGGCGTGTTAAGAGATTTCAATTGCTACTTGTGAAAAAGCCTGGTGACGTCTCACTGTTGGGAAACTTAATTTTAGCATAAACAAGAAGTCAAGGAGAGAGAAAGGAAGGTAATAACACCCACCTAGTACTTGAACCTGCACAAAAACTTGGAAACATCAATCCTACTAAATTTCAGTAAAGACATATCAAGAAGTGGCTTTCATCCATAATGTTATTTCTTTTCCTTATTGTTTCTTTAAGAAATAGGATTTGTGGGATTCTTTTTCATATTTATTCTGATGTTTACAGCCTACCTAATTTAGGAATTTTGAAATAAAGGGACTTCAGTATAGGCATAGATACTTATACTGTTTTCTGTTGATTTTGAGAACTCGACATCAGAACAGATATTTTTTTTAATTCATTCTGAAGCCAGAGTAAATTGTGCAACATAAATTCATATAACTACTCAGAGAAAGTATACCATAACTACACTATAAAAACTCGAGTAGCTTGAGCAACATACAGATCACATGGCAGTCCTCTGCACACAGGCAAACATCATTTAAGAGAGGAAAGACACACATTTACACCCAATTTCTACATAATAACTAAAAAGGAATTTTACATCTGGTGTTCTGAGTTTTCCACAATGGTACACGGGTTATGAATGTTACCAAGACTGTCAGCTGAATGTCCACTGTAAGTGTGAGTTACAGCAACAGCCTTGTGAATATCCTGTGCCCATATTAATCACTCTCATTCAATTAATGATTCAATCATTTCTCTGACTGACACAGCTGATGGAGCCTTGGATGGGAAGATGCAGGTAAACACCTCCTACTTGCACCAGAAGACAGGAGGCAAGGGAATTAATACTTTTAACAATTTTCCTCTGTGCTTCTGGCTTACAGAAGTGTAAGGAGCAGAAACAACCACCTATGTACTTGCTATATCCAGCTGTACAAAAAAAAAAAAAAACCAACAGAGAAACAGTGAAATGTGTACAAGGTATGAAGTACCTGAAATGTAACAAGTAATATGTAACTCCAAAACTAGTTACATCAATAATGTACATTAATGTACAATTCATACATCAGTAATTTCTGGTACATTAGGAATAAAGTGTGGTTGGTTTTCCCTGAGTATCTTAATTCTTGAAGTGAATTTTATGTAGGTTAAATCTGAAATAAGTAACCCAGTGTCAATAGCTTTAAATAGGAGGCCATACCTTTGGCTAGAAGGATAATTACTTCCGTGGATTAACAGCTGGTACCCAGCCTATTCTTGACCCAAGATTTTTAACAAAAAAGTTGGAGCCTATTTTTGCAATCCTACAGGCCTATGTTAGGACCCATCTAGAGTTATTACTTATTATTACTATTCCTTCTTGACATTTTATGTCAAGATGTTTTATCTATACACATAGGTATGTGGTGGGCATATTTCCACTTACCCAAACTTAAGAGAAAGGAGGAAAAAAAAAAAAAGGCCTCCTTCTGAATTATTTGCACAGAGATTAAATTTATCAGATTGGGTTTCCTTTGGTGCAACATGTCTGTACTGAAGTGTCATCACACTCATTTGCATTTGTATTACTTCACCCAAAGCTAATAACAACTATTTTTCTTGCCTTTTTTCTTACTATTAACTTCAGCCAAATGTAATATATTATGCTAGTTCCAAATTAATAAAGGAAGTGTGCAATTTCCAATTCACATACTGCACTCTAATACCTTTTATAAGCTGAACTGTTTGGTGTATTGTAATCTATAATTTGAAATAGCTGGCATTTTGATGCATTAAATTGTAGGTAAGAGGATAAATGAGCAAAACTCCAACACTCTTCATGCCAGCACGTTATTGACTCCTCCCTTAGCTTTGGCCTTGGGATTCCGAGGGATGCCCAGGACAAGCCCAGTGGAAGCAGAGCGCAGCTCTGCACGAGGTGTAATCCCTGCTGCCCTTGGGCTGCGCGCCCCCAGCGTCCACCGCCCTCTCCCGCTTTCCCACCTCCAGCCCCGGCCAAACTTGGGGAAGTTACCTGGCGGGAGGCACCAGCCGAGGGAGCAGCCGCCGCTCCCGGGGGGGATGCGCCGAAGGGGGCGGATGCTCCGCCGCGCCCGCCCCCGCCCCCGGCGTGAGCCCGGCCCGGCTCGGGCTGTGCTGGGGATGAACCGCAGCATTCCGCCCCCATCCCCTTTTCTAATCTCTCACCTCCTGCCCTCTCCCCTCTTACCTGGGCGGCGGGAGCCCCGAAAAGCGGTCCCGGGAGATGCGGGAGGCGCCCGAAGTTTGCCGGGGGAGGGCGGGGGCAGATCCCGCTGGAATTGAAGCCCCCGGGGTGCGCGGTCCCCAGCGTACACAGCCCAGGCTGAGTAAGCTCACTTGCTCTGCTAAAGGGGGTGAAAAAAAGAGAAGGGGGGCGTATGGAGAGCGAGAGGAAGGCCCCCGTTCCTACGGGCTCCCGCAGCCGAAGGGAGGAGTTAGTTTAATTGGAGGCCGCGCTCCCGGGAAACGTGCCCGAGTGGGCGCACGGTCGGGCGGGGCGCGAAAGTTGCGGCGCTCTGGAGCTCCAGCACCGCGGACAGCGGCACTCGGCCCGTCCCCGGGCACCCGGCAGCCGCACATGGGGCAAAACCCCGCCTGCCGGATCGGTGATGGAAAACCCGGCAAGCTGTTGCAATCGTAAATTTTTATCACCCTTTGAAGATGGCATGCTGTCCCTCCTGGGAATATGCCAAGTGGTTCCTGCCAGCACTCTCTGAAAATAGGGATCACGTCATGAGAGCCTGAAGCATCACTGATATTCCCAATACACAGAAATTATACTTTATTGCATGCATTCTGACATATTAGTGATCTGCTACCACTGACTGGTAAATATTATTAACCTTATTCTGCAGCTGAGGACATTGGGACAGGGAGGTTAAGAAATGATTGATGTTTCATACATAGAGCCAGATCCCTGTATGAATCCAGATCTGCATGTGCTTAACCTGTAGGATGACTTTCCTCTTCAGATAATTTCTTTCCCTCCTCCTTGCTTCTTGTGTTTAATAATGGAATCAAGAGAATCCCAGAATAGTTTGGGTTGAAAGGGAACTTAAAGGTCATCTCATTCCAAACCACTTGCCATGGGCAGGGACACCTTCTGCTAGACCAGGTTGCTCAGAGCTCCATCCAGCTTGGCCTTGGACATTCCCAGGGATGGGGCATCCACAGCTTCTCTGGACAGCTTTAAGTGTTGTGCCCCAATAACACTACAACTTGGTTATCAATTCTCGGAACTGTTTATAGAACTTCCCCAAGCACAGAATGACTTGATGTCCTCCAGAAAATTGGTATTGTGAATGTAATACCCCAAAATAAAGCAGTACAGTGAGAAACAACCAATAAGGAGCATGAGAATGGAACCAGATCTTTTATGTACACAAAGATGCCATGAAGCAAGTTGAGTAAGAATTCACATTTTAGGCACTCTCAAGCAGAAAGGGGAGTGTTTGCCTTTTGTAAACCTCAGCAAACAAAAATTTCCAGAAATTAAATGCTTATTTTCTCTAGTACATGAAATATTAAATAAAAATTCCAGGAAAACAAAGAAGTGGTGTTCAACGCTGTCAAAAAAGCATTGCTAAATTATTTTTGAGAAAAAAAATACATTGAGAAAGGAAATTTTCTTTACTAACAATTCACAAAAAGTGGGAACGAAAAGAACTCACCACTTGCTGTTTGTTGGACATAGTTTAATGATTGAAAAAAAAAAAGCAGACTTGTAGGAAGTTCATCAATGATCAAGAAAGACAAGGAGTAAGTTAGGTTATCTTAAAAGCAATATGCATGACCATTCAGTTCATCAACATTTATATTATCTACTTATGTGCATACCTTTTCTAAATACCTGTATGGCATGAGAATACAAACTACAGCTGTGGAAATGGAAGAGAATATGGAAGGCTGGACAGATGGAAGTAATTAAAGTAATTAAATAATTATTTAGTATATATGTATTTTATTTTAATTAATACATGCAATTCCTCACAGCCTTCCCAAGGTGTTTACAGTTTAATGTACATTCTAAAATGTCTTTTTTTCTACTGAGCTTCCTTTTGTTAGCTAAGAAAAGGTTTTACCTATATATGTGTACACACACACACATGCAGAGACACACATACACATGACAAATCCCAGTGCCAGGCATTTAAAGCATTTTGCAAAATGGAGCAAAACTGAAGGAATGACAGGCTTTGAAATCTCAGGATCTGAGATGCAGACAGTAACATAAGTTTAGAAGAAGGGTTTTAGAGTAGCAACACACTTAAAATTGCCTGGTGCAAGTTTGCCCAACAATAGCCTGAAAGCAGGTGTGCTAATTAGGCTCCTCACAGATTGTGCAGCAAAGACACAGGCCTCTTCAGTGGAAGTGTCTTGGAGCATATCCAGTACTGATCCATGACTATGGATATGACTGTGTCAAAACTCAGGCTGCTATGGCTTCACACTCAGAAGTCACCTTACTGTACAGATGGCCTGAGAGATGGAGCATGGAAGAAGAGAGCTAAAATGCTGGTGGCAGGAGTCATGAACTGAAGGGGACCAACCGCACGAAGAAATATATGACACCCTGCTGTGGCAGAAGAGACTTGCTTTGCTGCCCTGGGCTAGCCACTTATTCCCAGTCACGAAGATCATTTAGGGTAGTGTCCAGTTTGGTATGCTTATTTTACAGGGCAATTAAAACCATCCTCATGATTAACACCTGGCAGTGTGGGTGGCACTGCTCTAACATGGCGCAAGTCCTTGGCATCCGTGGTCTCAGTGCAGTTTCCACCAGACAAAAATTTTTCTCAGACAGTGAAAAATCAAAATTAAACAAGGGCCAAGCAGATATGATCAGAAATTATCAAGGACTGAATAATGATCAGCTTAGAATGGAATTAAAATTACAAGATGCATGAACATATTCTTAAGACAAGATATCTTTGGCCTCCTCCACTTTTGCTGTAGAGCAGACAAGGTCCTCTTATGTCAGACACAGACAAGTATGGGACAGCAACAGCAAAAATCTGCCTTCATTGAAGAGCTTATAGTCTATTAAGGTAAAAGTCTTGAGAAGAATAATGTACTTACTGTGTGGGCAGCATAAGTTTTAAGTGTTCTTAATTATTCATTTCTTTGCTGCTAAGTGCTTTGATTTAAAAATGATGTGATGTGTACATGCAGTGTTGATACTCAGATAACTTAATTGTTTTGGTAATATAACAAGGCATATGATGTAATGTCAATAGACTGCACCTTGTGTGCATTACAAGCTTTTCCATGTGGATGCTTATCCTCTAGTGACTAAGCTAATGATTCCTAATACGTGCACAGGGTAAGAAAGAGACTGCTGTGATAGACACTTAATAAACAGTTAAACAGATTGGTGGGAGAGCCAAGAAAGAGCCTCAAAATCTTGGCTTGGAACTGGTTTGGGGATGATATAAGCAGATGCAACAGATTTGAATGTGAAGAGAAGGAAAAGCCTGAGGGAGAAAGATACTGAACTACTGCAGATATTTGTTCATAATTACAAACTATCATCTTCCCTCCCAAAAATACGCTCCAAGCAACACCAAATTTACAGTGAATTACAGTGAGGAGTAATTCAGGCTCAAAAATATTATTTCCTATTGGGAACAATGAATTTTCTTCTCCAGGTGTTTCAATAAAGGAGTACAAAGTATCTAATCAAATGTAAACATCCAAGTGGGCATTCATGCCTTCCAACCGATGTCATCTGAATTACTGTCTAGGAAAATCTGTGTGTTGACTATACAGAAAATCTACATTTCTAATCATATCACCTAAACAGCAAAAAGTAGATGACTGCCTTTTTTTTTTTTTTTTTTTTTTTTTTTTTTTTTTTGGTTCACATTCATTTGTGCTGAAGCAAAATAGAACTGGAAATACAAAATATAGAGAAAGGGAAATCAAATCTAGGCAATTACTACCATTATGGCTCTGCCACTTGGGAGCAGTAGCATTTATTGCTCAGGTCTTCTTGAAGGAATAGGGTTTAGATGGGATAGGTATCAACAGCTCACTGTTCAGAGCAAAGAGGAAATGCTCACCTTTATGTAACAATTGTGTGCTATGTAGTCTTTTAAAACACATATAGTCTATACTATTTACTGTGAGGGCAGTGAGGCACTGGCACAGGTTGCCCAGAGAATTTGTGGATGCCCCCATCCCTGGAGGTGTTCAAGGCCAGCTTGGATGGAGCTCTGGGAAATGTGGTCTAGTGGAAAGCATCCCCAGCCTAGGCAGGAGGTTGAAACAAGATGATCTTTATGTTCCCTTCCCACCCAAACTGCTCAGCCATTCTGTGATTCAATGCAAGAACATTCACATAAGAGTCACCCTAGATCTCTTGTAAAGTGTATCTTTCTGGACAGCTTGTGGGGTGTTTTTTTGGTTTGGGTGTTGTTATTGGTGGTGGTGGTTTAGTTTGGGATTTTGAAGATATTAATATTACAGATGGGTAGCAAAAAAGAGCAGGAAATCACCTCCTGTAATTGAGATAGGAAGATTAATTTGAGCAACCAACTTTCTTCTCTATCTCAGTGAATATTTGTCTCATTGAAATTAGTATTTTGGAAGTGATTTCAGCAGAATCAGGATTTTATTGAACAATTTTAGTAGGTATGAGGTATGAATGTGGCAACAAAATGAGAGGAGGATGGAGAACAGGCTGTAAATGTAGCATCTCTAATCAAACCTATAAGCAAATCACTACCATCACTACCGTGATTCACATTTTCTTTTTAGAAGCACATCTACTAACATCTTCCTTTCCCCCAGTCAGCCTCAATTTAGAAGTCAGATTTACATTCTACTTGCCCAAAGGGGTTGTCCCATTTGAAGGATTTCTGACACAGAAAACAGATGTGACAAATTAGAGCAAACCCATCACTGTGATATCAGACACAAGTACAAAATAAAGTATTGGATAATCAGGATGAACTAGGAGGTCATTCACTTTTTTCCAATTGCTTAACTTTAAAATTAAGATTTGATCTGAGTTGTGTCAAAAATAGTTATACTGCTGTAACAGTACTGCATAATTACAAGTATAATCATGCTTTTGAGTGAAAATTAGCCCCTGAACCCCTTGTAGTGTAGAAGGTTAAGCACTTTGGTGACTTCCTACCTAGATCTGACACAGATCTCAGCTTCATAATGCCAGACCAATTTCTAATTGATTTTATATCACCATTGATTATTACAGCTATGTAAGGCTTCATCCAATTGAGTTATAGAAGAGGGGAGGGGGCAAAAATCTATCACAAAGATACAGAAGCATCCATCAAAGATGCATTTAGAGCAAATGGACAATGCACTTTTTTTTTTCCCTAAAGTTGTAATTGTATTCAAGGGAATGACATTTAGCAGCCATCCACTGTAGGTTATTGAAATATTCTGTGACCTTGGCTGCACTTCCAAATGGAAAGCAAAACCACAAATAAAACTGCAGGGAATACAGAAATCAAATTTTGGTCTCAATTACATTGTTTTGAAAACGTTCAATAGTATGCTAATTATCTTAATTAGTCTCAGAGATACTAATTTTGGAATCAGTTCTTAGCCAAAAACCACATGTTGAATAAGCCCACAATCTGTAAATGGACAGAGTTCAAATACATAAGTGAATCTGAACATATTTACTAGAGTAGTCAAACTATTTTGCTGAGAGCAGGGATTTTTTTCCCAAATAGTTGCACCAGTAGTCTTGTATAAGCCCAACACACACACACACACACACATACACACACAGAGCACATTATAAGTTATTTCATTACTTTGTAAGATTAAACCATGGTGATACAACTGCAGTCACACTGGATGGGCATTTTCCATCCTGCTATATCTTGGCATTTAAAGCAGTAACAATGTGTTTAGCAGTAATGCTCTTCTTTATTCATGTCACTACTTCTTGGAATGTAAAATCAGAGTCTTTTTTTTTTAAATTTTATTTCAGAAGAGACAGGAAAGTGTAGAAGTTGAAGGCCATCCCTTCGAGTACCAGTGTCTTTAGGAGTTATTTATTACAGCTTGAGTCTGTTCACTGAATACAGCTGTTAAGTAAAGGAGTAGGAAGAGAGGAGAGAGAGAGCAGAAGCTCTTTGCCTGACAGCAGTTGTTAGAGCAGCACTTCTGATTATTGTAATGGGTTGACTTGCCAAATACCTTTCATACCAAAAGCAAGGCTGCTGAACGTGAAGTTGAGAGGGTGGATGGTTTTTTCCCCAATGAAAAAGTGTTCTGCACATCAACCCCCCACCAATGAGCATTATAAGCATTTCGTTGCTTGAGGGACTCTTATTTCCAGAGGGACATCACAGCATCTACCTGTCTTTTGTGGCTTCTGAACACTTTGTTCATAACAATGAATCAGTACATCGGAGTTCTTTTAGACTTTACTAATAACTAAGGTTTAGTTTTATCTCTTTTGATCAGTAGCATTCATAAATAAGGTCTAATTCTCACTTCCCACTCGCTGGAAACAATTAGAGTGACTGAACTGAAAGCCTTTCCTCATCTTTTAGCTCTTTAGCAGCAAAATTCGTTTTAGAAAAAGAATCAAAGATCAGTGCTGGTATTTTATCAGCCAGTAACCTGCCCCCGAAACTATACAGTTACTACATGAATATTTGGATACTTTAAAATGAAAAAACAACCAAAACCCCCACACTTCAAACCCTTCCTCTACTGACTGAGAGGCAAAAAAAAAAAAAAAAAAAAAAAAAAAAACTTTGAGCAGCAAAGAAGAAAGCAAGCCTTTGGTTCCTTTGAAGGGAACACTTCTCCCATGCCTTTGCCAGGGCACAGCTGTCACCAGCGGGGCTGCTGCAGGTTGAGTGACAGAGCACAGGGCTGGAGCAAATGCCAGTGGGAGGGAGAGAACTCCAGGGCTTCCTCGAGCCTGGGAGGTCTGGGGCTGGGAAAACACATTGCAAGGAACATATAGATTGGTGGGGAAAATAGCTGAAAAGACTGATGATTGCTCCCACGAAAAGTGCAGTTGAGGCAAATACTACATCCTTCCTGTCATGAAAGTAGAGTGATTTTAGACATCACAGTAGAACTGAAAACATGAAGATGTATAAAGAAAAAGTAAGGAATTCATGCTCTTGCTGATGCTTTCCAGTAAGCAGCGCTTAATGGAGGCAATTACTCCCTGGGTATGTGGTAACTCAGTTGGAACAGAATTAGGAATAAATAAATCACCTCAGTGACTGGGATTCTGGCACATAATTTTAATATAAAAACAACAATTTAAAAATCTGCTTTTCAACTCTTTATTTTATAAGGGGCATTTTGAAACTTCAGCAATGTTGCTAGGACCAAATTCACACACACAAGAATGTAAGGACAACCAGAAGATTCAGTAAGGGGGGGTCCAGATATACTTTCTTTGCTTTTTTTAAAATTTTATTTCAGACTATTATTGTTACTATTATTACAGTTTACAATTCCAGATAGGTCAAACCATGTTTTGAAGAGAAGGAGTGTTCTTTGCCTTTTTTATTAGGCTGGGAAGATTGACTTTCTTCCTTTTGTGCAAAGGAAGTCATGTACCTATATGCTGGCTAGCTTCTTTCAATCACAAAAAATAAAAAGTTTCATATACCCCACATATTTTTTTTAATAATAATATTTTTCTTTGCTATGTATGAAGGGAACAATTCCAATTGCATTTTAGAGCATGTATGAGTATATTGAGTATACAGATGAGTACCTCCACACTGCTTGAGCTTTATGGGAAAATAAAAATTGTAAATATTGCTCCCAGCTCACCTAACTTATTAAAATACCAATTTATGAGGTGTTGCCCTGATTTCTTAGGATTTTCTAAAGCCTTCTGAGTTTACATTCTTGTAGAGAATTTTCTCACGCAACTTTCTGTAAACAACCTATTGTTTTGCATTCTGTCATAGAGACGGAGAAATTTGATGTACTGGTAGTTTGTGCAGTGTCGTTGGAGAGGTGGCACGTTCACCTTCCCATCCACTGGCACCTTTTGAGAACTATAAATGATTGGAGTCAGAGAAATAAATCAGTCTCTTCATTGTGACCAAAGCTGTGGTACGTCATTTTTCCTTGTGTCCTCTAGTGACAATGAGGCATATCTGCTAGCTTTTAAACATCAAAACACCTGCAATTCACTTGAGCCCTTACAGACCTGCAATTGTTTTTGCTGACACATTATGCAAAGATTTTAAGTATGATATTCCATTACAGATGCCTCAAGCCACCAGCCTGCTTGCAGAATTTAAAAGAATTAGAAATAGGAATTTTAAAGGACAATTAAGAGGAGGAAGAGAACTCTGTGTGGAAATTGCTCTCAAAATTGAAACGAGATTTTTCAATTATTTTTCTAAAGCACTTTTAGGCAAGGCAACAAAGAAAATGAGCTAGTATAGTCAAAGAGACCTCAATTCCTTTTGCTACTGTTCTGTAAAGGGTGTACTGAAAAATCATTCATTTATGTCTGAAAGATGAGGAGTTGGAAATACAGCACCACAGTTATTGGTTGTCCTTCATTACCAAGTCAATGTATTACTCCAGGTATTCTTACCACACACATTGAAAGAAAAGAAAAAAAAAAAGCTGCAAAAAGGATTAATTCTGAAAACAGCATACAAAAGTAGAAAAAGAAATCAATAGCAACAGGAATCTAGGGAATAGATTTTAAAAAATCACAAGGGTTGGAATGGTTACTTATAAATGACAGACGAAAAGTAAAAATCAATAGAAAACTCTGAAGAAGGTATCACAGGAATAAATGAATATATTCTTCAGAAAAATGAATGGTTTGTGCATGGCAGACAAAACCAATGGAACCAGTCATCATGGAATGGAAAAATGCCATCACATCCCATAGCACTTTGTAATGACCTTGATAGGAAGAAACTGGCTGCTGAGAAGTTACATCTCACTTAGTTTGGAAGGCATTTGTGCAGATTTTAAGGCCTTTACTTGATCCTTGTCATGGTTCATCACCAGTCGGTAACCAAGTACCACAGAACTGCCAGCTACATTAACTACACCTTATTACCTACAAACTCTTTGTAAGTTGAAATCATGTTTTCCCCTGAATCAAGGCAAGACAGTGATAAATACTATAATTCTCATATTTGTTAACTGCCTTTTTACTGCTTTAAGTGCATCACTGAAAATAGCACGTTGAGACAAAAGTGGGCAGAAAGCTACTGAGTCACACTTTCTGATTTGGAAATGGCAATTCAACATTGCTCCTATTCTAAAACTTCCCAGAAAGTTTTATGAATATATCTTATTTGAATTCCAAAGGAAATTTCTACTGCCAAGTGTGAATATACTTGTTAGGCAGGTTAACTGGTTTGAGGAGGAAGCCAGTTCATTTGCTCTGCTTAGATTTGACTAAGCAATGAACCTTTCCTTCCACGGCCCAGGAGAAAGATCCCTAAGAACAAGTGATTACTAGATTTTAAAGAGTTTTCCTATCATTTTGTTCCTGTTCCTGATTACATTTGTGTTTTATAGGACATACAGCTGATATGGAAGAGAAGATGCCCTGCATTGGTAGTAAAGTTTAAATAGATTAATGTAATGGGATTTAATGCCATAGTTTTTGTTTAGTTTCTTAAGCCATTTTTTTATATATTCTTGTTAGTTCATGTTAAAAGACAAGCAAATGTATAGCAACACATTTTCTGATAGTTTCCCTTTGTAGCACATTAAAGGACCTTAAAATATGTATAAAAATAACTTCAATGGCTTTGATTTTGGTGCTGTGGTGTCCTGACTCTTGCCTTGATGTTAAGAAACTAAGGCAGCATGTTCTTCTTGCCTTGAGCTGGCCTGGTGTCAGGACAGGAGTGACAGGACTGCCAGACTGGCCACCTAAAAAAGGATGTCCTGATCTATATTTTGTCTCATAGCACCTGTTCTTTGTCTCAGCATAAGGATATATAAACTAGACAGACAGAAATGTAAACAAATAACTGGGTATTCCCCAGGTACTGATGACACATCTAGAAACTTTTACTCTGGAGCTAATTGCTCTCCAGCTGTCCTTACCTGGGAGAAGCCTTTCAGGGACTCTTAGAATGCACTGTAATATGAGAAATTTAAATTAGACTGGACAGGGAAGCCTCCAAAAGGATAAATGAGAACACAAGCACCTTGAAAAGCACCTCAGGATCACATACTCAGTGATATCTGTAATTCCTGAAATCTTAAATGGCTTTTCAAAAATGCCAGTGTGGCTGATGCATGCTTTATGCATGGTCATGTTATTTTCCTCTTCCTGAATCCTCCCTTGCTTTGCTGACCTCCTTTTTCTCGCATCTGGCTGTTTTATCCTTGGAAAGAGCAGAATTGTAAGTTCACATTTTCCTCTAGGGAAGGGGAAGAACTCAACATTGTGTGAAAAGTTCAGAAAATGAAGCAGAAAATTTTTGTTCATCCTCTGCTCTTCCTTGGTGCTCATGTGCTATCCTTACCCTGCAGCCACTTAGGTTTAAACCAGTTGGTACCTCACAATCCTCTCTGTATATTTTTGAGAGGTTTGAGCTTATTCCATTCTGCTCCCATTAAGAAATGGTTCTGGACAAGCAAGGAGAAGAACCACAGGAACTTCAGACTTTACCCTTACTTCTTGTGAGTGTATACTTATAAAAGATTGAAGTCAGATGAATCTTTATGGAAACCTTAGAAAATAGCTACAAATTTCCAGTCTGACAAGGAAAAATGCAAATGCTATTTCCTCTGTTCTTTAATCCATTCTTTATGCTACTCACACATCTTTTTTTTTTTTTTTTATCTTTTAATATTGGTTCATACCTAAATAATCTATCTATAGCTAGTATTCAGCTATATTGTATAAGCCTATAATATTGCCTTTTCTTGTTTCAAAAAGAATTCTGTACTACTGCCTCAGGCAATCTCTCTAACCTTCCCTTTCACATCACAGTGTTTGAAATAATTTTTCTCTCCTTTTCCCAACAACTTCTCAGCTGTACCCTTGACATATTTTAATCAGGGTTTCTCTCTGACCAAAGGACGGACACCTCTCTCTTCCAATTAGTTAATGGTTTCCTACTTTCTGCTGCTGCTGTTGTTGTTTCCATCTCACTCGCTGTCCTTCTTGACCTCACAGCAGCTGGAACTCTGAAATTAGATTAGACAGGTTCATGCAACTCTCTCAGCTGCACAGAGGCTGCTGGAGTAGTTTTGCTATTTGTGTCTAAAAAGTGTGACTGAATTAGTATTTTTTATAAATTGCAACAATGGCAGGTGTGTATTGATGGACATGACTATTTCAAATGAATGTAGGAAAAAAGCAGATGTAGGAGACAGGTGCACTTCTTTTTGTAGCACAAACACATATAAGACAAATAAGCCTTCCCAAAGACTGTATTTAAAGCACTGTTCATTCAACACTGCCCTAGACATAACCTTACAAAAGGAAAACTACTAATGATATTATATTCCAGTGATAAGGAATGGTTTATTTTTAAAAATGCTTTATTGATATTATGACTGGTAAGGAACTAGTCTTTCAATTTTAAGTATGCTGTAGTTGTACTGCAAGGCTCCTGGTAATACTAGGAACAAGATGTAAGGGAAAAGACAGATAGACATAGACAGATAAACCTCAATTTTTCTAATTCCTTCCTCTTGTGAAGCAACATTAACTCAAGTTGACTCAAGTATGCTCTCTAATTCTCAGCGCTTATATTTTACAAAAAAATTAAAGAGACGGGAGCTTTAGTAGCAAGTACTCACAAAGAGTCCTTTTCTGCAGATCATTTGCCCACTATTGGAAGAGTGGAGTGAAGGCCATGAAAAGAAAACATCACCTGAAAATTACAGATAGCAGGGGAAACAGAAGATAAAGCCATCGGTTGAAAATACAACTGAATGTGGTGGAACAAATTAATTGCTGTTCAGCAAGAACCTGTCACTAGCCAGAATGGTATGGCAGTCCATAGTGAACACCATGGAACTGTAGAATGCTTTGGGTTGAGGGGACTTTAAAGAGCATTTAGCTCCAAATCCCCTGCCATGGGCAGGCACACCTTCCACTAAAACAAGTTGTTCAGAGCCCTGTCAAACCTGGCCCTGAACACTTCCAAGGATGGGACATCCACAACTTCTCTGGGCAGCTTGTTCCAGTGCCTCACCACCCTCATATGCACATTAATCATTCATCTGTTAATTTAAAAAAGGGAAAAAAAGGCAAGCCAGCAGAGGAAGAGATAGCCATCATTTCTATTACTACATCTATTTTTTTACTACATGCTGGGAAGAAGGAGCCTGTTGCTATTCTTTATAGAGGAAACACGATGGTGTGCTAAACCTTCTGCTGCCTATCTTAAGGAGCAGTGCAATTTAAGTTTTACACTCCTAGCAACAGTTCCTTTTTCACCTTGATGTCTTTCTGCTGTTAAAGTAGGGCAGGGTCAGACGAGAGATGTTTGTTAAACAACTTCCCTAGCACCTTCATACTCAGTTTCAGTTCCTCTGACTGTGACATTTCTGTTTCATATACAGAAAGGATCAAATACAGGCTGCACAAGCTCTTTCTAAACACTCAGGAAACATCCCTCCATCCACACCTCCTCTCATTTCTGTTACATTTTGCCAAACAATGAGGAGCCCACGCCTTAAATCAGGCAACTGAGCTCTGCAGGGTGCATATGGTTGAATATAGGAAAAGTAGGTCAGATGTTTCAATTCAAAGAGCCTAACTGGCTCAAACGCTAATTAATCTTTCCGAATCCTAATTAACAATTAGAGACTTTATTTCTATTATGTCATTACTTTCATTATTACAGTAGTGAAAAATAATTTCCATTATTTTACCAATGCAACGTGATGCTCTGTGAATGTTAAGGATTTCATCAGTAAAGCACCCCTGACAGATATATATTACTATCCAAGAAAGTGAATTTCAAAGTTGTTGAGTTACAGTGAAAGTTAAGGGGAAAAAACCAGAAAACCCAAACCAGACAAATGGAAAAAACAAACAAACAAACAAACAAAAAAACCAATGCAAACAATAATAGCAGAAACTGTGATAGAACATAGAATTCCTGTTAGCTAATCTGTCCTTCAAGAAACAGCCACTGATCTGGATAAAAATGGAGAAAACAAAAGAAGGACTCTTCCATTTTCAGTCAGAGCATGAAAGACATGAGAGATATTAATCAAAAAGGCAAAATTCCAGAAGTTTTTATCTGCATAAGCAAAGAGGTACAGAATTGATCCTGCTAATTCTTTTAATCATCCATTGCAAGGAGGGTAAGAGAAATCTATCCACTCTGTGGGCTTCAGGACCAAACCAGTAGTGTTAGGTCAAGGTTACTGTGCATATCAAATATTACTTGATAGAGTCTATAAACATCAATGTTATTTCATCACAAAAATGAATAATTGAATACACAAAGAGACGTCAACTCTACATCAAGTTTCAACTTCATTAAAATTAACTGCAAGGACTTAACTTTGAGAGTACATGTAGATAACCCTCTCCTACTCAGAAGTACCCATGGTTAGTAAATATAACATCATTTGGCTTTATATTGCTCTCCTGAGGTACATGATTTCTGCAACAGAAAAATCAGTATTTGCTCCAAATGTATTATTGCTTGTTTAGGACCCTCCCTCCACTGCCACCTTATTAGTAATATGATGTATTTCACAGAATTTTGCTGAGTTCAGTGCATTTCAATACTTCCTTTAAGTGTTTTGCACTTTCTTTTCAATTCTCTCTTTGCAGTGCATCAAACTTTGTTTATTATATTTCAAATACTGGGGAGATAAATAGTGTCTGCCATTATATACTTCCAATTGAGGATTGAAAGTGCCTGCTTAAAATTCCCTTTGAATAAATTGTAGTTTATAAAAAAGAAAGCTTTTTGGCAAGCCATTAATTATCACACAATTATTTGTGTTAGGTAGTCATAAGAAGTGGATGTAGCACACACATTTTGTTATTGAATAGCAAAAAAGATACTGACCATCTTTCCCAGTGAAGAATTTGTTGCACAATCCTAAAAAAATAACCTACATGTCCTATAAAAAGGACTTTAGGCACATTTTTCTGGACATACACACTACTGTAAGTTTGGCAGTTTCCTTTAAAAAAAAGGACCTCTAACTTTAGAGGCAGGATAAGCCATACTTTTTAAGTTTGCACCCATTTGAATGAATAATTCCCAGGAGATATTGTATAGGATCTGCTGCTCCATTTGGATCCCTACAAGTATATGGGGTCTGATGGGATTCATCCAAGAATCCTCAAAGAGCCAGCTAAGCAGAATTTCTGTCAGTGATTTTTAGTGGTCTTGAAAAACCAGAGGTCCCAGCTGACTGGAAGCTGATGAACATTGTCCTGATTTTCAAAAAGGGGGACTTTGGAAACTACAGGCTGTCAGTCTCTCACTGGCCTGGTGCAGTTATGGAGGAGATTATTCTGGGAGGCATTGAAAAACACCTGGAAGATAACACAGCCATTGATCACAGCTGGCACAGCTTCATGAGGGGAAAGTCCTGCTTATCAAACCGTCCTTCCTTTCATGGCAAGGTAACCCACCCAGCTGACCAAGGGAAGACAGTTGATGTGCTCTTTCTGGATTTCAGTAAAGTTTTGATGCTGTCTCTCCCAGGATCCTTCTGGGTAAAATGGCCATCCCAGAGCTGGATAGACACAGCATGGGATGGGTGAGTGACTGCCTCACAGGTTGGGCACAAAGGGCTACAGTGACTGGGGGGACATCAGACTGGTGACCTGTCACTGGTGGGCTTCCATCCTCAGCCTGGTGCTCTTCAACACCTTAATAAACAATCTCTGCAGATATATCCTAAAAATATTCAGGGAATTAGTGAAACTCTGTCCAGAAGCATCTTCAAGATGCTTTTCAATAAATCGTCTTCACTTCAATATTTGACAGTTAAAATTCTGTCTGATTCATACACTTGAGGTAGAAAACATCAGGAACTGGGCTTTGAACTTCTCTTATTTATACAGGACTCAGGGATAAATATTGCTGAGTTTCTCCTACACAAAGAACATCAAAAATTCACCATAGACACCAATTTTTGCTTTTTGCCCTGATCGTGTTTTTTGCTGTACTTGGTTTGGCTGAGATGGAGATGACTTTCTTCAGCCCACCCAGCCTGTATGTGGTGCTATGTTTTGGATTTGTGACTAAAACAGTGTTGATAACACATCAATATTTGGACTATTGCTGAGCAGTGCTTCCACAGAGTCAAGCCTTTCCTTTTTTTTTTTTTTGGTGTTTTTTTGTTTTTTTGTTTTTTTTTTTTTTTTTTTTTTTTTTTTTGCTTTCCCTGCGGAAAAGAAGATGGTAAGAAGAAGAAGAAGAGTGATGGGGACACAGCTGGGACAGCTGACCCAAACTGGCTGAAGGGAGATTCTATGAACCATAATATTATGGGATAGAGAATGAAAGGGCTGGGAGATTTGAGGGGATGGGGAGGGCAGACAGAGTTAGCTTTCAAGGTGGGTGGTGCTCAGAGATTTCTGGGCATCACGTTGCTGGCAGCAGGCAGCTCATGACTACTTTTCCTCAGTTTTGGTTTGTTAGTTTCCCCTACCTATCAAAGCGTCTCCATGTTGACACATGAGCTTTCTCATCACAAGGAGAGGGAGTGAGCAGCAGTGTGGGTGCTTGGAGGCCAGCTGGGGTCAGCCCACAGCACCTGCTAAGTTATTCCATCTATTTTGTCTTTTCCTGTATAATTCTTGCCTGCCCAACAACCTATTACCCAGTCTTGACCAAGATCCTTGCTTAGGGACAGAACTGAAGGACACCATATGGAGAGCAATTCTCTCCTCTCTTAAGCTGTCTCATGCTACACAATTCAAATAAGTGAAATGTGCTACACAGAACGCCGAGCTTTTAATGAAGCTGAACATTTTGCAGCTGGCAGTTTATGATGTAAACTGATCCCAGTGTCACCTTTTTAGTAAGGAGTTTGAAAACCAACAGAACTGTTTCCCTAAGAAAGGCAGTCACACACTGCTCAATTCACACAATTAATTCCTCTTAAATAAACTGATATTTTTAGTGCAGAAACCCATACCTGAATCCCTCTTCCTGTGTCTGCCTGAAACACAATCCAAACAGTAATTGGACAATAACTTTGATCTTGTTAATTTGGGTATTTGAAACAGCCTAACCATAGGAGGGGAGATTTAAGCTTTTATATTAACTCACCTGGAACCTCAGCCAGGCAAACCTGTATCTGTGCTCAGCATAGCCAGACAAACCAACCTCAAAATGGCTGGGAAATTAAAGGGAAATTTCACTTTTAAAATCTCAGTACAGCCATGACCTATATTAGATGTGATGACACTGTATACGGACTTTCATAACACAAAATATACAGTTTATTTTACTTATTTGCACTGTTTGGAAAAATATTTTTTCCAGCTCACAAGGCAAGAGAGACTATTTGTTGTATCCTCTTGCCTGTGAAATTTCATTAAATTCCTGGAGGAATTATTCAGATATTTGGAGAAAGAATAGGATCATTGAAGATATTTCAGAAAAGACAGTCTGTAACCACTTATTGGCACAACATATTCTGAAAGGTCATTGATTATTACCAACCATGTCTATTAAAATCCAATTTTATGTGACATTTTAAGAAGTGCATTGGGCAATAAAATGCTGGATCGAAAGTGTTTTTCCAAAGAAGAGAAGGTAGCCACAAGGGCAGATATACATTTCAGACCAGTAATACTGCAATAAACTAAAGTACATTATCAATCTGCTGAATTAAAGCAGGGGGGCTGACCCATTGTTTTTGCTGAAATAGAGAGTGCTGTCACAGAAGTACAATGTTCCGAGGCTTGATAACTATAACTATGCTGAATGCTAAAGGACAAGGCAGTTCTTGAGATGCCCATGACAAAGCTGATATACAACTTCTTTCAGATGGGCCTGAAAAATATTTTTACCTTACCCTTTTTTCTTCCAATGGACTCTGGCATAAATGGCCATTTCCATAAGCATAGACCCAAAAAAGAAGGCTGAAATTTCTCAGGATTCTTCCCTCACCACCCATCCTGCAACAGAGCCTCAAATCTGGTGCTGCTGGCAGCTGGGCAATCTACTGTTCACATATATTAGAACAGAGACAATTTTACAGGAATGGATTATTCAAACAGTCCTCCTGCAATTTTCAGAGACCCAATACCTCTCTGGTATGCTTTTGTTTTCCTCCAGCTACACAAGGGAAATAATATTAACTCAGAGAAACTCCTATTTACAAATCCTGCTGGTTTTCAGGAGCAACAAATCTCATGAAACTAGGTGTTGTATTATGTTGAACTTGCTGATGTGGAACAACTACATCTGAATTCTGGGAAAAGTCTTCCTGTGAGCAAGGCACTGGTAACATCTTTCTCCCTCATGGCTTCTCTGGTACTTAGCAAGGACTGAATTCACCCCACAGCCTTTCTTTCCCTCAGAGGGAGTTAGTAGTGTCTGTCTATGCTCAGCACCTACTGTCAGAAAATGCAGAAGTTACTGTCTCAAAGACCACAGTATCTGCATTAACAGATGACTGATTTTTCAAAGGAACGGCTGCATGGAAAAGCAGCCTGATATCATAACCTATATCCTAGGAAACCCAGGTTTCCTACTTCCTTCAGGAAAGAAACATTTTTGTTACAATATTGTTTATACCTGATTTGGGCAAGTTTTATCTCTTTGAAATTTAACTGTTAAAATGCTACTAAGACTAAATAATAGCTATCCCACATTTTACTACTATAGAAACTGTAGGAATGAGAGAATGAAAAAGCAAACAATTCCTGCAAATCACGTCTCACTAATGGCAACATAAATCTGCAGCTACCCAGTGGACCTCAATGAATCTACTTTACATTTATGCTGCTGTAGCCAAGCATGAAATTCATCCCAGTGATTTATTCCATAGATAGGAGAGATCTAGGCTGGACTCAGTTGTGCACTTAGAAAATGGTCCTTAGTTGAGAAAATCTTGGTAATTCAAGATAGAATTCATGTTTGAGGAGTTTTTCCAGAGGAAAAAAAAATTAAATTTTGTTAGAGATGGAAATACTATGAAGGGCCAGATGTATGCAGCCACCTATGACTTAAAGTGTACATGTTTCAGATATGAAAGAGTTCTTAGGGCTCAAATTTAAAGAATAGATCTGTAAAGGTGATTGCTTCTCACATTTTAACAAAGGCTTCAACTTCTTGTTGTAGCATTCCTGTGTCTGTAATAAATTTCATACACCAAAACAAAGTTATACCTAAGAAACAGAGTTGAAGAAGGAAATTGAATAAATCCAAATCAAAAACCCTACTCTCTAATTTGGAGCTGCAAACACTTTAAACAGTTTTATCTTAATTACACAGGCATTAGGGTGATAAAGAAGATGTAGGCAGCCTCTTCTCAGGAGTATCCAGTAACACAATAAGAAGCAATAAGCAGCACAAATTGCAATACAGAATATTCCAGTCAAATGTAAAGGGAATGCTCTAACTATAAATGTTTAAGATTCCTATTAAGTTGTTGCAAGTTACTCAGCTACTCTTGATATAAGGCAGTCTTTTAACTTCAACAGAAGACCTTAAATTTTTCTGTACCTCACAGTGCAGAACAGCTTGGGGATTGTTGTTAGAATAGGTCTGTCTTCAGGAAAAGAAGTCCTGCTCTACAGCTCTTATTCTGCTTCTGCAGAAAAACTGGAGGAACACTCATTGTCTGCCATTGGTGGATCACAGGATCAAGGTCATCTATAGTGAATCCACCGCTTCTTCCCCAGGAAACATCTTTTAATTTATTGAATGTGGTTTATTATCTGAAAAAAAACCCAAAACAAAACTGAATTTGTAAGAGTGTTGGACATTGTCTACACTGACAAAAATTGAAAGGAATTTCCTCCCTCTTCCAAAACTGGTCTGATCTGAAACTTTTTTAAAAATAAAAAAAAAAAAAGTATTTTCACTGATTTTAATCACAGTATTTGAGAAAGATACCATGTCAGAATCTATAAAAGAACTAAAAAAATCAGGATAAGGTAAATTAGATGTTTTCCCCCTCAACTGACTACACTCTCTTCCCTTTTCAGTAGTTGAACAATAGATGCTCTGTAACAAAGTTCAGAAGGAATTTACATACCCATCTGGATAAAATACAAAATTCATTAACACCTTATATTATAGATGAAAATTGCAAATTTGAAACCTTTCTTCTTGTGACAAACTGAAGTCTTTTTTTTTTCAGTTGTGTGAATTGATGTTTCCCATCTTTTACTTCAAGTGTTTGGTGGGAAATGTACAATTTGCACTTCAAAGACTCACTCCAGATTAGTCCTGTGCTTTGTGGCTGTAGGAAAGTCTTGCAATTGTATCATTAGAGTCAAGACATTTCCATATATTTAAGGTGACAGGCTTATATTTATTTATTTCCATAGGAAGCATTAGACTGCATATTGTTCTGAGAAGCATTTCCGTGCATGTGGATCTCTGAACTATTCATTTAATCATATAAATGATATTCTGGGTGCCCATTGCAGCACAAAGCCTCATGTGTGTGTGAAATAGTTTACCAAATAAACTGAAAACACGAGGCAAAATTACAGTCGGCTCCATGGCCCAAAGCAATCCTCTCAAAACTATTCCTCCTGCCTTAGGCCATTATTTGATTGTACAATTAGCTTTTAAATCCATGTGCTACCAGACTGAACCCTGACAATTTTACTCATTAAGTGTTCCTGACGGGGAATGTCCATCATAAAGATTTTGTCTGAGAGGTCATCAGGGCATCTGTCATATCCTCCAAGCACCAGGAATTATTCCTGCTATGCATGTTTAGGGAATCAGCTCTCGAATAGTGTGGAGGCTCTGAAGTGTCCATTCTTCCCACTCTTATCCTGCATGGAAAATATTTCTTCACAAAATTATTTGGGAGATATATGTCCCATAAAGTGCTATCCCAGCAAGTGGCTGAGATGGCCCCACTCGCAGTGCTGCATCCCTCCAGAGCCAGCAGCCAGGTGACCCACAACCTGTGACATTCTGCTCCTGGCACTAGAGCCCCAGTGCCTCGTGACACACACATTGCTCCTACCAGCCACAGGCACATGGAGCTGCTCAATCCCTGCTCACTGCTGTCTCCCCCTACATGGGAATATATCAAAACCATAGAACTCAAGACCCTGTTGCCTAGGTGGGCTGAATAGATCCTCTGGAAATTATCATACCCTTGGGGGCACTATTTATGATGAGTCTGTGCCATTACAGTTCATGGGAACTGTATCAAATCCAGTGGATAAAACCATGCCAGGAATCTCGGTGGCAGTGGCCGTGGTGCCTCTCTAACCAGCCACCTCCTCAGCAAGGTCTAAGAGGCCAGGGGAGGTGGCTGAGGCCAGGGGAGGTAGCTGGGGTCAGCCACAGCCTGGCCATCCCCAGGCACTGCCCCAGGGAGAGCCATCCTGGGTGGGATGGGGTCAGCTGCTGCTGGCAGTCCCCAAGGCAGTCAAATTTCTGGACATTAATATTTCTCCCAGGGGAAACCAGCTGGTGTGTAGGGTTTTATTAGGCTTTTAAAGCTTTGATTCTGTGCTATCCATGACAGCCTAACACCATCATCCTCCCCAAAACAGCACCTAAGTAGCAGAGAAAGGGATGAACTGCAGAGCTCTTCCACCAGCTCAGCAGGGTTGGTTTGGGTCCAGCCACTCTTCAAGGGTGGGAACAGCCACAGGCTCAATCTTCCCATTACCAGTGCTGATTAACTTCCTCCTTGTAAAAACTGCAGCTACACCAGCAGCCAACAGAACTATCCACAAGCTACTATTTCCATTAGTTCCTCAGTGCAATGTAAAAAGAAGTTAAATCCCCACTCTAGTGATGGTCAAGCAAGGTTTGTTTCAAGCAATTTCTCTGTGTAAACACTATGTCCATTCACAATAAAAGGCTGATCACAAAAACAGAGGAATCTTCTAAGGTGAAGGTCTTAATTTGCCATCAAGTCTAGCACAGCTCAGTCTAACCTGGAAATACAGCACTTGCAATTAAAAAGAGGAAAAAAAAAAAAAAACCACCCAAAAAACCTCCCAAAACCAGCAAAAAAACCTTACCTGTCTAAAATCTCTAGTACTAAAACTCTGTCAGCTGAAACTTATTGTTAAACTAAAATAAATGCTATGGAGAATTCCTCAGTAGCAAAAAAGCTTTTTTTCACAAGGCATTCCATCCTCTATACTTTTGCATTGCTAAATAGCAAGTTCTTCACAAGCCTTAGTGCATTTATAACATTTCTGGAAGGTCGAGGAATACCATTATTTTTCATTTTACAGATGGAAAGCTGAGACAGAGGCATCATTTTTTGGCTTCCAATAGGTGGACAAGGAATGAACAGATTCTGTACAGATTTCTTCAGCAGGATTTGCCACAGAACTGCTCTGGGGAGCAGCCAGAAGAAATGGCTAAAAACTCTTAGTTACTTACAGTTTCTGTGGCCAAACTGTCCTAAGCCATCAGTATCAATGAAAACTTGGCACCAGTAGGAAGGAGAATCAGAATATGTCCACTGCCCTTTTTTCCTGGACTTTCTTAAAGGAGCCTGATTCTTTCATTCTACCAGACACAAATTACTTCACTCCAGAATACATGAGAATTTTTTTCCTATACTGAAGAAAATAATACAAAAAGATTACATAAACAAAATATTGCTGACTTTTCCACTGCTTTTTCCTGCAGCACTTTCTATGGAATCATGTTCTCCACAGACTTACAGAGTCACATTTATAGTGTATCTGCATAGATATTTCTCCTACGCTCCCAGATTCTAAACTCTTCTTTGGTTCTTCTGTATTCTGTCATCTAGTCTCCTTTTCTGTAGGTTAAAATATTTTATTTTTCAGAAATCTGTCTTTCTACTAGATAAAGAAAAATTGTATCGATTTAATGAATTAACCACATAACTTCTGATACAGACTTATTTAGTTAAACTGTTCATGTTCATAAAACTGCATTGCCTATGAATGCTTGATACAAGTGAATGCAATCAGAGCTAGTCATTGCTGCACTGATAATTTTAGCACTTCAACTTCCAAAAAACCTGATTATAATGACCATTCTCTTGGAGTTTGTTTTATAATTTCTGATCCTTTTGTTTCAACACTCTGTATATCTCTAACAAGATAAAAGCAATGCCCACTTTAAATAGAAAACCATGTTTTCTGCTTTCTTCCTCTTTCAGAAACTGAAACTCCTCCAATGTATGACAGATAATTGAATAATGAAAATGATGTACTCATTTTTAACTGAAAAAACCCAAACCCTCTTGCAGAGCAATTCAATCTGGGAAGTCTGAAAGATAAGAGGAGCTGTTATGCAGCATTCAGATAAGGTCCTTCCCAGTGCTTTGCAATCAGGCAAGATTCCTACTTGTTTTAATAGAAGTTTGAAGGAGACTAAAGTACTTTGATACTGAAAGCTTTTATATATGAAAAGCTTGGACATGAGAATGGAGGCTATTTATTTAACAAGAGAAGCACCTCATAAGGAACCCAATTGGAAAAGATGAAATTTAGAGACAAGTCGATCTCCTGTGATCCCTGTGATCTGTAATGCCCTGGCTTTGGAAAAGGTCATGAGACCATAATGTACATAGATCACTTTAGTAGATAACCCAACTGATTACTGATACCTGCACAATGAGAATACTGAACAGAAAAATTCTAATATTGTATCTGAATTATGGTATTTCCTTATACATATTGTGACAATTTACCTGCTGAAAAAAGTGTTTACAGCAAACAAATATTTATCTACTTATACTGGCTTCAATAAGAACTGCTATAGATTTGGGTTTTTAAATTGGAATTTACTGATGACAATTTTTTAAATTTCGTCCAGAAAATACTAAAATGTTGTAGTAGACTGAAAAAAAAATCATATTTTGTTTCCCTTCTGGGTTCATGTTCTTTTTATGTTCTTTCCTATCATTACATGACATCTGAGCAGCAATAACTCCTACTGACATGTCATAATAATTGAAATGTTCTGTTAGTCATGCTCTCTTTCCAAAACCAACACAAACAGTTGAATATTACCTTCAGATCTGAAGACAAGAAGATTTATTATATTATTTGGAAATAAGCCTCCTGTCTCTGCTGTAATGAAAACACTGCCAGTGGCACATACTCAGCTCTGTTGTGAATCAATACAAAGTCCTGCTATTTGCCATCTTGCTGTGATGATTTCAAAGAAAACCCAAAATGCAGAGTAAAGGAGTGCTTTAAAACATGTTTCTTTCTTGCAGTAAAAGCAGACCATTCTCATACTCACATTTCATCTTCCCTGAGTTACCTCATACAATTGGCTGGAAGTGAGCGCAGTGAGACGTATTTCTGTAACTCACTGGGTTACAAAGGTTTCAGAGGTGTCTTTTAGCTTATTTTACCACACAGGTTTTTCCGTTGCTGAGTTCACCCTTTCGACAGTGTGCTGGCAGAAATTAGAAAGCAATAGATCATGAGGATTGGGGGAAAAAACTAAGTGGAGAAGGGATGTTTCAGAACAGCTTCTGTTCTATTTAAGACAAGTAGCCAGACCAGAAAGCTTAAGTGCTGAAGAGACTCATGTGCAGAAAACCTGACTCAACAGGTCAGATGGAAAACTGCTCCAACCACAGCAAAAACTTCCCAAATCCCAGAAGGTTTGCAGACCATTCAGCAGCTGTGGTAGACTCAGAACTAGTTGGCTTTGGCACAAGTAACAGGAGCTACAGCAGCCAGGGACTCAATTGAGCTAGAATGACTGTATGTGAGAGGATTCTACAAACTATATCTGGAAACTGGGCTCTGCCAAAATTCTTTCCTGCTTTTGTTGCTATTATTTTCAAGCTTGTATGTTCCTTGTGAATTCAGCCATGTAGTGAAACCATAGTTTGAGCAGGACTTAGACAGGAGTTTCAGCTTCTTTCATTTTTAATTACTCAAAAAAATTAGGTGAGACAAGATCCAAATTAAGCAGATTGATGCAGGCTCAAGACCATTTCTTGAGAAAAAGATTTTGTAACCCTACATGCTTCTGAATAAGCCACACCCATAAATCTTCAAAACACTCAAGATGGAATACTTCACAATCTAAGCATACAAAGTAGGTAATTATTGGCTTGTTCACTCTTTGTGCCATTCTGCAATTTTCATTTCACTTTGCCAAAATGCCTGGCAGGAATATATAGAATAAGAATGAGAAAGAAAACACACTTGAAGTGCCACCCTCAACAAGTTAGTAAGACATTAAGGGTAGTTTCAGTGTTATTTTCTGGAATGACTGCAGTGTCAAAGCATATTGATAGAAATTTATGAAGAGCTGTGGAATAGGCACATAATAGACACTCAATTCCCTAATCTTTGGAGTATGCAAGCATATAATTAGGAGAATGCTACATCATAAACACCAAGTAAGCCAGAATAATTACAGGGGAAATAACAAAATGAATACTAAAGCAGGGAACCCAAAGCTATCTGCACATTGAAAAATACCATGAATTCAAAACAGGCTGTGTATGACTGCATACCTGGAAATACATTTATTACCAAACTGGGCAGAGAGGGAGAAAGGATGTCATAAAAACAACATCCTTGTTACAAACTTCTCCAGCTGGGATGGATGTCATAAAAAAAACGTCCTTGTTACAAACTTCTCCATCTGGGATGAAATTAACATATAGGCACCATGTGATAAATTGTTTCACAAAATACACTAAAAAATAAAAATAAAATAGAAAATAAAAGAAAATAGAGAAGGATCACCTATAAACATTTGCTTAAAGTAAGTTTAGGTCTGCTCACAGCCAAGACTGAACATAAATACTTTAATATCAACCTAATGCAATAACAGGAAAAGGTTTATTTTGTCTATGGGGATTCACTGAAGGTTTTCTTCTTGTGACTCACCTGATCACAGGCATCCAGACCATGGACAGCAACAGCATGCATCAGTAATAGTTACAACACCCTTTCTCTAACCAGTATCAATCCACCCACTTCACATTCCTCTCTACTAACATCTTAATTTCTTCTTTATTGTACCTAAAACAATTACAGCTATAGAAGTGTCTTATTTTCTTAAACATGGAGAGCTCTCATTCCCTTTGCCTGGTAAATAAAGGAAAGTAAATAAAGTAATTTCACAAGGAATTTACTTCATCAGTAGTAAAATTCACATCAGTTGGGATCTGTGCTGTAGATGTATCCAGGTAGCTATATTTAGTGCTGCACTTGTCACAGGAAAAAAACTTTAACCATGTGAGTGTTTAAAACTTTAAACATGTGAGTTTACCTGGTGACTTTCCACAGGGGAATTATTTATAGAACAGAAATCCTTCCATTTCATCCAACATCACTGTTGCGACCTGACATCCAACCTCTGGGTGCCTGTGACTGCAAATTCCCCTCTCTACAAGGTGATGGCATCAGCAATACCACCAAGAAGGAAGAAAATAAAGTAAAAGAGAAGGAAAAGATGCAAAGGCTATAGTTTAATTAGGCTACAGCTTCATCAAATCTGGGATCATTTCTCAGCAGTAAATTGTTTCACTCATGATTGTCCCAACCCATTTGGGAGGGTGCTCATCACCCTGCTGACGTGGTAGCAATCTTTCAGTTCCTCCTTGGCTCAAAATCAAAGGAGTGCTGATCACTGTTATTTGTTACACTGTGACCTCACAGAAAATAGGCATTTTAATACCTTTCACCTTCTTCCTGACAGCCCATTTCCCTCCTGACTTATCAGATAACAAGACCTTCTGGTTCTTCTTCTACTGTGGATAGTTGAAGAAAAATCAAAGCAGAACAAACCAAAGAAACTTGACCAGCCCAGTCTCCTAATAAGAGAAAATTTACCCCTTATTCACTTTCAATCTCCTGCAGAGTGCAGCAGTCCTCAACATGAATTTTCAAACACACAAACAGCAAGGTGGGTGCTGGCCACTTTTGCCATGTCTCAGGTGAGAGGATAAGAGGAAACTTCCTCGGGTTGCAGCAGCGGAGGTTCAGATTAGATACATTAAAAAAAAATTACCTGAATGAATGGTTTAGCATTGGAATATTACCCAGGAAGGTGGTGGAGTCACTGTCTCTGGAAGTTTTCAAGAGGCATCTGGATGTGACACTTGGGGATACCATTTAGGAATTTATTGTAGTGCTGGGATGATGGTCAGACTAGATGATCTTGAAGGTCTCGGGATCCTCCTAAATATTTACCTGTCTTTGTTTAAAGCTAGATGACAAATTAAATGTTTGAATTCTATATTTTTGACAATACATTATTTCTATAAAATGAAAAGTCAGAACAGAAAATAAAACACTATACTGAACAATATTGATCAGTATAAATTATGCATGACTCATGTTGAATTACTTCTATAAACCAACATTCTCATCTTGCTAGTGGAAATAAATTAATTATAACACGAGGAGCCATTGTACAAAGGTTAAAAACAGGCATGCATGCATTAATCTGCAGAAAACTAGAAAGTTTAGGTTAATGAAATGTCTGAGGAATTAAGTCTTATTAATTAGCAAGTTCACAGCATTCTTCACAGCTGTATTTCAGAGATGCCAAACTGTAATATATTAATGCTGTAGGCAAAATCTGCATCTCCATCTTGAAAATAATTTCAAGCTTCTTTTATTCAATGTTGGATATTTCTTCTAGTGATTTGTATGCCTGAAAGCACTAACTCTTCTTCAAAGTCTTGCATGAGACAGAAACCAAGTGCAATGTTTATGTCCTGTAGATAATGGGATAAAACTCCTGCAAGAGCTCTAGTTATATTTATTTTTTAGAATGGATTGCATTTTCAATGTTTCATTAACATTATACCTCATTTCCCCTTCATTGGCTTTAGATTTGATGTTGATATTATCACCCCTTTTTTTTTTATATTGGTGGGGGTAGGTTGGGAGGGGGCTCACCCAAGCTTATTGCCATCAGAAGGAATTTTTCCACTGACTCTGCTGAATACTTCAAAGTCTAGTAAACAAAAAAAGAGTACAGTACCTTGCAACCTAATAAATGTGGAGCAGAGAAGGCATGGAGTGAGGAGTATTGGCACTAGCTATGACCCCGCTTCAGTCCTTTAATTGCAACCCAAAAGACATTCAGGGGTAGATATTGCAGTGCTTTATTTTTTTCTCTTTTCAGCCTTCGTGCTTTGAATAGTGTCAGTAATGTTTATTGAGATTGTTTTTGTGAGATAGGTGTTTCTATTTTTTAAACATCAAGGTTACTCTGTCACTGAGCATCACCTTTAAGAACCCAGCAGTAAAGTAGATCTTGTGGTCCTGTGAGGTTTTTTTTTTGTTGGAAGGAAAAGCAGCTGCTGGGAGGGAGGTGCAGGAATGGGTGAGTTGCCAGACTCACAGGCAGTTCCAGTGATAGGGACTTCATGTTCTGTGCTCGAGTGGGCAGGGGAAGGAGGAGCTCACTGCTGAGCCAAGTTTGGGTGGCATGGCTCCCAGAAAAACGTGTACCAGTGTGGAGAGCTGCACTTTTTCAGCTGACAGACAGCTCAGGATCCGGCTCTGACTTTAATACCCACTCATCTGAACTAGAATGATCCCCAACTGGCTCAGCTTGGGATGGAATTATGTCTATCAACAAAGTCTCCCCACTTTTTAGCAATTCAAACTTCTTTTCCCAGGTAAAACTGCATCCAGAAATCTCCCTCTTTTACCCTGGACACATTGTCATTATTTTGACTGTCTCCTTCTAAAAGATTTCCTTGGTTTTCCTTTATTTCTCTCACTTTACACAGCTGATCAGGTCGACGATTTGTGTTATTTTTCAGCTCTGTTCTTTAGGACTTGTCACCCCTGTCCTTCTGGTAGTTGCAATGTCCTCAAAGCTGCAAGATTCCTATCTATCCAGATAAAGGTGACTGACACAGTTGAGCTGAAGCAATTGAAACACAAGGTCTTTGACACCAACCAGAGTACAGTGAGGTAGATGGAGCAGTAACAACTTTTGCAGGAAAGGCAGATGGATTTACCTGGATATAAATCAGCACAAGCCCTACCCTTGATAGAGCTAAACACTTCACCATTATTTATTATATATTTATTATATTTATTTTAAAAATTATTCTAGTTTAAGATTTTTAAAAGTTATCTTTCCACAATAAGGACACATTGTTTCAAAGTGGGCAATTTTGCTGACCAGAACCGACTTTGACCAGAAAGAAAGGAATGGAAAAATGAGAAGATTAAAAAATAAATCCAGCTATTGACAATTAAAGAATAGCCTAGGAATCCCAATGACAAGCCAACAATAATGTCTATGAGGGGAGAAATTTTCATTGTGTTGTCCTGGGTTTGTGTGACCACACGTGACCTTGCAGGAAGCCGACACTGGAGCAGGCTCCTGACGGGACCAGTGGCCCTGTGGAGAGAGGAGCCCACACTGGAGCAGGACTTGTGACCCTGTGGAGGACCCACTCTGGAGCTGCTTGTGAAGAACTGCAGCCTGTGGGACGACTTCAGCTGGAGGAGTTGATGTAGGACTGCCTCCCGCAGGAGAGACCCCAACTGGGATCACGGGAAGAGTGTGAGGAGGGAGCAGCGGAGACAACCCGTGATGAACCGACAGAGCCCCTGCTCCCCTTCCCCCTGAGACACTGTGGGGAAGGAGGCAGAGAAACCAGGAGTGAAGCTAAGCCTGGGAAGAAAGGAGAGATGGGGGGTAGAGTTTTAAGATTTTTTTTCTTCTCTCATTACCCGGCTCTGTTGAGCCAGGGACAGGTGAAATGACTCGCATGATTTCAGAAAGCAAAATGAGCCTTTATTCAAAGGCACTCCTCTCTTTTACAGAGAGCATCGTGAACATTAATTCCATTGGTCTTAAAGTAAAAACATTTCACCTGCTTGGTCCACTGGACTTAGGTCAGTGTGGTAGAACGTATCTATAAACAATATGAACAGAAAACAAGATAACAGATGGTTTACATTCCTCGCGGACTTTTTCCCAGGCTTAGCCTGGCAGAAATCTTTCTCTTTTTCTCTCTGACTGAACTGAGAATATCCACAATTACCCTGCTCTGATTTGACTGGTAATAAATTCATCTGATCTCCCCAGGGTGAGTCTTTTTCCTTTTTACCTGTGACAGTGACTGCTGAGTGATGTCTCCCCACAAGCCTTTGGAGGTATTTTCTCTCCCCAGTCCAGCTGAGGAGGGCAGGGACCGAGCAGCTTTGGGGGGCACCTGGCACCCAGCTGGGGTCAGCCCAGCACACATACACATACAGAGACAAGGATACAAGGCTGCTGCCTCCAACCAGGCTCAGAAGGAAACATCATAACAAACAGATAGAGTCACACTGTTCCTGGAGAATTTCCAATTTATATGTGTCTCTTCAATAACGTGGACCTACCAGGAACCCATGTGTTTTGCTAGTCAAAACATTGGGAAATATCCAAAATTCAGCTATCTTGAAGTACGGTAATAGGCTTTATGCTTGTTTCTTAACTGCAACAATGGCATAATATGCATATCATAAACAAACTAAATATTTTAGGATGTGTTTAAGCACTAAAATAATCTTCAATATCTGAGCAAAAAGCACTTAAGTGCTTGAGACTACAAATAGGTAGGCTTCTGTTAAAGTGCTTAATTTTTTATCTTAACCAATCACTTAAATCACTGGAGTTTAACTTCTTTACTGAACCAAGATCTAAAAACTTCATTAACTGAAGTTGAGTCCTCACTCAGCCCAGTGTCTAGACCCAAATTCCCAGTGTAGATATTTGGCCTGGCCTGGCCTGGCCTGACTTTCCATTCAGAGTACCTGCTCCATAGTTCAGCCCTACCAGGAGCCAATTTACTCACAGAGACACAGCCAAAAGGTTACTCCTTCCACTCAGGAACAAGAAATTAAAAGAATTAAAAAAAAAAAAAACCAAAAAAACCCCAAACAATCAAAAAAAACCCCAACAAAACGAAAATCATAATCTCTTTTTCAGTTCACAAATGATGTTCATTCAGATTCTGGCACTTTTTCAGTGCCACATTCAGTGACAAATTCACTGGAATTGTTACAGACTAGTTGTAGCTGGAGCCTACTGACAGCAATGAGTTCTGTAGGAAACCAGTGTAGTCTGCCAATTGTTTATGACATAAATTACACTATTTGAAACAGTCTTCATGAACTACATATTGTATTTGAATAAATACTGAGACAGATTGATACGATTAAGAATACATTAATAAAGCATCATTCATTTAATTTTCTAGTTCTTTGTTCACTCTTAATCTAAAGATTGACTTCTCTGTATTTAAGAAAGCATCTTTTGTCCCTAATACCCAAAGTACTCAAAGTTCATTTCTCTTTAACTAAGAATAAAACCAAAGAGGAGGATGATTTCATTTCCCTTCGTTGACTCATCTTACAATCATCTCTAACTCTATTGTCTGAACATAAGAGGAAAAAAATATTTCTACAAAGCCAGGCCTATGTCCTTTGTAAATAGCACAAAAGAGAAGCATTCTTGTTGTGATCAAGTTTTGTGCATGTTCCAGTTTCCTTAACAATGTTAACCCCACAGTGGTGTGCATAACTCTGGTGAAAGGAATAATTTCAGATTTTTTCTCTATTTTGTTGGTTTATAGTTTATGGGAAAAGGCTGCCCTCTTCTGACAACTTTTCTATTTGTACAAAAATATTCACACATTTTTGTATCCTCTATTTATAATTTCTCCTTTGTTTCTCCGTACATTTTATCAATAGGGCCATTATCCCTGGTCCTTATGCTCATATTCAGAATGATGTAACATAGAAATGAGAAGGTTAAATACACCAAACAATTAATGTGTAAACTGAATGTGTTTGATAAACATGATAAAAATCACCATACTTCATACTCAGTCAAGCAGGAAGCAAGTAGGTGTCTGGTATTTTGAGCTGTGGTAAAAATATTAACTGCCACACTCCCACTTTTTAAACAGGTGTCATTTTCCCATTTTTCAGACACACCCATTGTATGGATCTCTTCATCCACAGCACCTTGGCAGTATCTGTGTAAGCCTTTTCGTCTGAATCCTAACTTACCACATCCAACTTCACATTGCAGACTGGTCTCAGAACAGGCAGAGTGGGTTGCTTTCAAATGAAATGAAATAGAAAGAAATTTTCCAGAAGCATATCTAATGCACTCTGACCAGTGCTGGGGAGTCAGCTCTTACATTCCTACAGTACACAGAAGGATGCAAGGGCTGAAATAAAACTGGATTTTGATGTGACACTGCAGAGCCTCCTTGTCAGTTGCAGCAAATCCAGAGCTCTGTGGTACCAGCCACAAAGCTGCTTCTTACCTTGTAAGAAAGGACAGACAGTTCACTTGAAATTGACAACTGAACACAGAATTTTAGGAGTTACATATTGACCATTCAGTATTTAAATTATATTAACATCCCCTGAAGAAGGGCCTGTCACCCAGGAGTCCCTTGCCCACTGAGAAATGCAATTTATGAGCTAGCCTGTGCTTTCTCTGTCCCAATAGCTCAAAAGAGACCTTGGAAACTTCAAAGTGGAAAAAGAAGTTGAGGTACCAGCTGAGTGCTGCCAGTGGCAGCTGCTAAAAGCATAAGGTGACTGTGGACGTACCCTGTTTTAGTACCTCTTTAGGACCCCATGTCTGAATCCTTCATTCCTGACTCATATCAGCTGTGCTGTATTGACCCATCAGTTTCCATTCAGACATTAATGCCTCATATGATTATTAATTACCCTAAAATATTCCTTCAGAAGTAACCTATAACTCTGTTTACAAAACTTGCATGAGAAGAGTAGATGTTTTTACAGTGCTTTCTTCTTCATTAAAAGATACCCAACCTCCTTTCAGCATCTCCTTATTAAATTGCTTTCCATTTAGCTGTATATAAACCCAGCCCTTAATTCCACCATCATATATCTGCACTTCACCTTATACAAAGAAGTAATTCCAATGTGTAATCAATCCTTATCTGAGGCAGAGATCATAAACCACAGCCTTAACTCTATACAGCATCACTGAAATCAATACAGCCATCCCAAATTACACTAGCAAATGGTCTTGTCCTGCATATCTTTGATCTAGAGCATTTCAGCCTATCGTGAATTAAGATGATGATGCAGCAAACATCTCCTGTCTTATACCCATTGCCTTTCATCCAAGTAAGATCCTGCTTGCTCCAGTGACTCCTAGCACTTAATGAGTTTCTTGACATATCCTTCCTGTCATGCCATTCCAAACAGTATAGTTAAAATTAAAAATGAATTTATCAAATACTAAACAGGTCCTATGCACACACAAGAAAAACAAGTTTGTATGAATTTATTAAACCGGCCACTTAACAATTTAATCTCTCTGTGACTACACACTAAATATAAATACTGCATTAAATTTCCCAAGCTTGTTGCATCTGATGAAACCAACTTAGAGCTCATTACTGCAAGTACACACTAATGAGATCCCTTTGGTATCACTACAATACAGTGGTTAATTACAGAGCCTTCATTTACTCATGGGATATATCTTTCTTCCCATGTATAGAGATTCTCCCTAACTGTTTAACAAACTGGATACAAGCACGTTTTTTAAAAAAGTTAACAAATTTATCATGGAAAATTGGTGTGTGTTTCCATTTTACAGGTGGGAAAATCAAAGCAAAATAGCATCACCAGGCAACCCAATAGGCTTATTGCCAAATACTGAACCAGGAGAAAACTGGAGCATTTTGGGCAGTTGCATAAGGCAAACATTTAATTCCAAATCAAACTGGTCTGAAATTATCTAATTCACCACTGAAGATTTTCTCAAAGGGAGCTGATTTGGTGTTTTCAGCCCTTTCTGAATTTCCCCAATGACACCCAACGTTGGTGGGTATTGTGCACTCTGAACACAAATGCAGAAATGAACAGCAGTGAGTCCAGCCTCTCTTCAGCTCTGGTGCAGTAGTTTGCTCCACTGAGCCACCACCCCCACTTGCTTCAGAACAGGGAACTCCCTGGAAGATTTTCATTTGGTGCATCATCTGCTGAGTCTGAGAGCTGACACAATTAGTACAAAGTAGCATGTGGCAGCGAGCCACAGAAAGCACTGCATTTCCGAACAATTACAGCCCATTTTGTTTGTGCTGAGAGACACAAGTGCTCAGCCACTTGAGAAGTGCAATTCTGTGCTGGAAATGCACTGCCTGGAACAGTCTCTCCTACAAAATGGAATTTACCAGCCAAAATTGGAAATTGGGAAGAGAAAGTTTCTTTGTCTCACCCTGTTTATTGGAACCTCCAGAGTTATCAACCCCGCTGCTTCTTTACTTTTTTACCCAAAGCTTATGAAAATCAAGGCAAAAAATCACTATTCCTGTCCCACATATTTTATAGGGACCTGTGAAAATATCATTCCCTTTATAAAATATTATCATTCCCTTAACACAGCACTGAGCAACACTTAGTCATGTCTGTATGCCTTCCTGTGTAAACAGGGAAAACAGAAAAATTTTAGGAAGGTATCTCAGTCTGATATATTTCTTAGCCTGAATATCTATATCACACATTGAAAGAGTCTAGTTCCAGACATTTGAAACCTAGTCTCAAGTCTCTGTGTTTGTTTAAAGGGATATAAGTAGCAGGTATTTGGAGGCAAGTTGAGGAAGGAAAGGACACTCAGAGAGAGACCTGTTAAGGTCAGGCTAGGTTAGATGAGAGAAAGGCTGGACAAAAACCTGCAGAATGAAATAAGGAGAGTAACAGCAGTTTCAAAAAACAAAAAAGAGAAATTTTAAAAATCCACCCTTTCATACAAAAGCATATAAGCAGACAAAAAATGTCTTCTCCTGTGTATCTCCTAATGACTGCCTCACAGGAAAGGAACAAAGAATTATATAGTAAAATGCTAAAGCTGAGAACTTGACTATAGCTATGGCAATTGCCTATGTAATTACTATTCCTATATAATTAAATTTTTTTTAAGAGTCAGTCCATAAGCATGGCTGTCCACAATTCTGTGTATTTTTGGCTTGTCTGGACAAGTAAAAGCATGCAGTGGCTGGTTCAGAGCTTTGCATGGGCTGACCAGCATGCTGGAGCCGTCTCCAGCAGTGAAAACATGCCTGCCTGCCTGAGGTCATTGTATTCCATCTTCCTTACAACCCAGCTTTTGACTCTTAACCAAACATAAAATCCACAGATTTTGGACATCCCATTCCACTGACATTCAGATGAAATTGGTTAATAGGTTCAACTGAGCATTGCTGTCAAGTGTAGGGACACAGGGGGCATAGGAAAGAAAGGAAATGCATAATGTGTATAGGATGCATTTGCATGAGAAACCAGCATGAAATACATGATACAGCCCTACAGAAGAAAAATACACCCATCTCTCCTCCAACCAGTCCCATCAGGATAGGCAGTCTGGGACAAGAAAGCATGTTTTTCTGAATTGGAGGAGGTAATCTTTTTGTACCATTTATTCCTGCTCACATCCCAATAGGTGGAAAGCTGTCATCAGTCTCAATCCGAGCAGCAGCTCTAATTTCAAGAGGCCCATACAGAAACAAAATGAAAATACATTTATTCACTTCTAAGTTATTCTCCTTAGAATAGACATTAGATTACTTTGTATCTGAAACAACACTACTCTGTCCATAGCATTTATCTATGATCAGCATAAAAACAACAGATTTAAACTAGAAAATTTACCAATGTACTCACAAATATTATTGTTCCACTCCTCATACTGAGATGTTACATAAAGAGAAAATATGAATTCATTTATCCAATGAACACAGCACAGCAAAACTCTTGTGTATTAGATCCGTAGATCACATGTACAGTACATTAAATTCATTTAGTAGACAGATCGTTATGTTTCCATGTAAAAGTCATTACAAATAATAAATATTTAAATATATGTATGACAAATAATGTGCCAGGATTATGCAGATAATTCATATTTAATTCAGTAGTTGCTTCATTGCTAACAAAGAGTAATGAACAGACCACTGCATCTTCTCCACCATGATACATTTACTTTATTCAAATAATTTTCCAAGCACATACATGTCTGAACTTTTCAATTAATTTCAGCCTAAGGCACTCAGAGCGAGTAATGCATATTATCAGGTAGACTCTTGAAAAATAAATCTAGCTTATCTCATTTCCTTTCTCATTGCAGTCTTTATCCCGAGGAAGCATCAAAATGTCACTGCCCTGAGAGAAATTAGGTTAGTAGTAGCTCTCTTTTCATGTACCCCTCTCAGAGCAGGGGATAGGTTTGAAGGTCACTTCAGTGTTCTCCATCAGTACAAAATCGTATCTGCACAGCTGTAGCCTACAAAAGCAGCAAAAGAAAAAAAAATTCACAACAGAAAAAGTTAACTTTAACAGAAAAATATTCCAGTATTTGAGTTATTAAACCTCCAGCATTTACCAGCTCTCAGAGACAGTACTCAGGACAAGAAGCGTCTCCTTGTCTAAGTTTATACCTTATTTCATGCATTCCTAGAGTAGCTTTGATGGACTGAAAAACAACCAAATATCAGCTGGATGGTGCAAAGAAGTGTATCACACTGGTCTGGAGTACAAAGATGCAGCATTTCAACCATTACAGCTATTAATCTGCATTCAAATTAACTTTTTAGCAGCATGACCCAAAATCTGCACAATTCCTGTTAACACAGGGCCTGAATAATTTATTTTGAGTTCCCTAGGTAGGAAAATTTCTCTGCTTTTACTTTATATAGGAAAATAAAGAACCACATCACAATATTTTCTCTTTCACTTTCTATGACAGCATGTGTAAGAAATTTTAATGCAAGACAGCAATTTGTCTTTTAAACACTTAGAAAACTCACAGCTGACTAATACTACATGAACACATAAAAAGGTCAAAAAGGGAGCCACATATACATGAAAAACATGCTTTTTGAGGTCAATATGTGCTCTGCTTTTTAGGGCAGAGGCAGATCACAGTCCTGCTCTTCATGCACTATTGTAATGTATGGGGAGAGCTGGTTTGAACAGGAAAATGACGGACACATCCTCTGATGGCACCTCCACAGCATATGAGCCATAAGACTTATTTTATTTAAAATTATCTTCTGTATTGCTCTGAACTCATACATGGGGCTATACCACACAATTCACCTCAGCCTGGGAAGTAGAATACAGTGAAAGAGCAAAAGGAGAGAGCAGCACACCAGGCATTTCCATTGTTGCCCATTCTTGTAAGATTTCCTACCAGTTAAGGCTCCACCTGTCTGTATGTGAAAGGACCGTCAGATTTCTAATTAAGAATATGACACCTTTTAAGGTCTCCACAAAGTTATGACAGTAATTTTATGACTAAAAAGATCAAGATGAATTCTGGTATTCTGTACAATGCAAAGCATTGAATTTCATCCAGTCCTTCATCAACAATTTGTTTTGATTTTAATTCAATGTTTCATTATTATAGTATTTTTGTAGTATGATTTATATCTAACCACAGGGGACAAAATACCTAGCCAAATTCTAGAATTCTAGAAATAAAAGCCTATGTTTTCCAACATATTTTATCTCATTTGAAGCGCAATCCATCTCAGCTCACGATTACTGAGCAACAGGAATGCCTCACAGGAGAGTAGCCCTGAGCAGGGAGCAGGTTCAACAAGGAGAAAAACACAAACAATATTTTTGTTAGGTGAGGCTTCCTTAACCCCTCAACCTAAACAGCTTCTCTGCTGTCCACTAAAAATCATGGGCATGCCAAACTTGTTCAGAAGAGGTATTTGCAAGGTCTTCTTTACATTATCTCTGTTCTTGTTTTGGTCAAAAAAATCCAGCGGTGTCTGGTCTAAGTATCTTTGAGACATTCAGCTTCCTCTTTAACTGCATCTGACTTCACTAATAGGTTCATAAGATTTTGGGGATAACTGACACCTAGACATGCACAAGTTAGCAAAGCTTTCTGGTTTTATGGGTGAGCAGAAATGATTTATCTCAGGGATCAGAAGAAGAGTATGAAAATTATGCGTACCTTTCAGCATTTCCATATTCACACCATCTGTGTGAATAGTGGACCAGCCCAGCAGACAATTGTATGTGATATCCCCCACACTCTCACAGTTTGCCATTAACCCAGACCTGGGGAGACTGAGACTCCTATTGTCTTTTATCCCTGCATCTGTCCCCTGGTTTTTATCTACTACTTTGTTGTGAATAATTTAAATAGTTTTAATGTCGTTTCTAGATGATCATCCTGTATTCAAATAATTGTTGTAATTATATGTAAATAAGGTAAATATAGGTTGGTATGATTACAATGAGCAATTAGGTAATTATACCAATAGTGCTGTAACACCTGCATTTAAATTACCTTCATAATTACCTGATTCAATACAGTATTTTTCACTGTTCTCTAAAAGTATCTAAAATGCCTCTACAGCTGCAATATGATGAGGCTCCACATGAAGGACTTTAGTGGATCTTATATTAAAGCATATCAAGTGCATCTTACTTTTAAACTAACAAGAATCAGAGTAACAGGAATGAAAACTCAAACCCTATAAGGGCTGTTCACTGAAAATCTTTCTTGTTTGCTTGCTAGATCATTTTCTGAGAAAGCCCAAGTGCTGACAGGCTTACACAAAATGTATCTTCTGATTTATCACCATTGGGCTGAGAAAAAATTGGAATATGATTTAGAACTTTTCACCTCTCTCATCACCAAATGCTTTGAAATACAATCATTCCATTTTCACCTGAGAGCTTGAGACTTATGGCTTTCAATAAGTTAATAAACTCAAATGTATGTACATTCTGGGGTACTATTTTTATTACTGAGTGTTTTGTTTCTTCCTAAGTTTCTCCCATCCATCTCCTCCTCTTCCTCAATAAATCTAAAATGGTAGATTAATTTAAGAAGGTTTCATAATTTTTGCAAAGTATCATACCCAATTCCTACTAGGCTACTATCATGCACCATATAAGAAATCCTCAAATGTTACATCTCAAGTCAGTAAAATATAATGACTTAAAACTTACTAAGTATTGTAATATTATTCTCATTCATTACTCATCTGCTATAACTTATTTGATATGCATTTTTAGGTTTTTATTTTAAATTCTGACTTTCTTGAATCTGCCATTAATAAGAAACAAATTAACAACTCTCAAATAAAGTACTCTTGCTACTCCTGGATGTTTCTTACCTAGTCCATGTAACGTGTTCTTTTCACAAGACGCAAATGCAAAATTTAACTGCTAGAGTTACTGTACAAGTAAATTTGGAGATTCAAAAAATGAACATATGGTAATGCTGCTGAAATATTTTAAACCAAAATTAATAAAAGATTAGTAGTTACACTCAATTACAAAAAAAAAAAGTAGATTATTTAATTTTGCTGTAAGCAGACACAGACTGTGTTCTGATCTTAGAACTTTTTACCATCATCGGTAAGACCAAAAAAACTATTCCAGTCACACGTGTTGCTGAAGTGCTCCATTTCACACCTGAGTGTGAAAAGCTGTGTACAGACACATAAGAAAATCAGAAAAGTGCTTGATAATATTTATCTTATGGAGGAGAAGCTGACCATGCAAGTCAGGCTGGTTCTTGTAAGCACAGCTGTGACACACAGCAGGTGTGATACCCCATGTACAAGCTGCTGTGCACTAAATGTTAATGTACACAGCAGCTCTTCCACATGACAAATTTGATCATCAGGATGATGAGAAGAATATTCATACACTTAGGAATATGCAAATAAAAAAATTAATGCAGGGAAATACAGGTTACTGAGAAATCATCCTGAGCTCCTTAGTTGATACCCAGCTGTGATACATGACAAATACTCACCTTTTTGGATTATTGAGAGATTTCAGCTTCATCTGAAGAATCCTAAGCTTTTTTGGGGGGCCTATTAAAGTCCTTGTAGAAAAGGTCAAGGAAATTTTTGCAATTTTTTCAGTGTCTTGGTGAAATCCAGTCGGTATTCTGACTCTTTTATATTGCTGAAATGTTGAAGCTTCACTAAAGAAAAATATTAATCAGGCTTTTGTTAGCTGAGTAATATTCATTATTGCCAAATATTATTATTTAACTGGAAATCTTGTGGGATGTATCAATTTTGAGCATTCAGAATGAGGCCAGCTAGAACAGGATTCAAACCAGGACCAAGCAAGGACCTGGGAAAGGACTGTTTCAGTGTGAGGACATTGCCCCTAATACTGAGCCACATCCAGGAAATGGGGCCATGGCCAACAAAAAAACTCAAGATACTTTTTCAACTTGCAAGCTAACAAGTTAAAAGGTTTAGAAAACTCAGAAAATCAGTCCTATAAATTGATAAAAAAAAGATTTAAAGACAAAGAACAACATACCTATTCATCTGCGACTCTACTGTGTTTCCAGCATAGTCTATTATTTTAACTTTAATGAAACCTCTCCTAATGCTTTTATTCCAGGTAGTAATGTCCAGTAAGTAGTTATACACTGCAGAAAGAAATAGGAAATCATGACAGTCAAAGAATGACCTCAACAGGAAACAGTTGGTATTCCCAGCCTGTTAAATGTATTCATCGGTAGGTGATAGGAAGAGTGACTCTTTACTGTTACCCTCCCTGTTCAAAGGAGAATAAAAAGCTGACCTGCTGCTGACCTGCCTTGTGCCCTCACAAACCCTGACCTGACCTTCTGTAGCCATCACCAGTATTGGAACCACACACCTTTATTGTTCCCAGTCAGGATACCAAGTAAAACTGTCTTTATTTTTTGGCATGTGGCTTATTATCAGTCTCTCCTAAAAGATCAGGCCTCATATGAGTCCTTGTCTTGCTCAAGTTTACAATTTCCCTTCTTTTTAAGACCTCTTCTTCATTTATGTTTCCTCAGGTTTCTAAATATCTAATAATTAAGGCTTTAATTAATAAATATACTCTTTTTCAGACTTTGTTTTGCTTCCTGACTTTGCATATTCTTTTTTCTTCTTGATCTTGCATATTTTCCTTTAAATTTATGCTGTCATTACAATATTTCTTATTCTTCTCCACGGGCCTCCTCCTATCTTTGACAATATTTCTCTTCCTCTTTTCTCCCTTTCACCACCACCAGTGAGGGGCAGGGGAGAACAGTATAAACAGGTTTGGGTCGAGCTCAAAGACATTGGGAAGAGGAGTTATTTTATATAAATTTTATGTAAAAAAAAATATGTAAAATTTATTACTTCATTCACCTCTCCTCAGTCCTTTGGAAGACACAGTGATGTCAGCAAGCATGACTAGAACCATGTGTTCCTGGTAACAAAACTTGCCAAGATGATGGACAAAACTAATGGGAAAACCTAAATTCACATTAATTCCCAGTAAGCCTAATCCCATGGCCTAAATGAAAGAACCTTAAACACAACTAATTAGAAGTGTGTGTGGCACTCGTTCAGGGTGCTAGTCTTTTAATACCAACAGAAATTGCATGAGAATCTAGGATGACCCTACATGGGCAGGTAGATATCTAAACTGTTGCAGCTGAAGCCCTCGCCATGACAGCTCATTGCCGCAGAGTATAATTCTGAAGCAGCCAGCTGAGTTTTCCCTCCACTGTTTTATTACTGGGGAGACAAGGAGAAGCTTTAGTTGACTGTAGGGTGATCTCCTCCTGGGGTGGAACGTAGAGGTGTCTCTTTTTTGTCCCCCTCCCAGGGCAGTCTTGCTGCCCTTTCCTGCTCTCTGGAAATGGCAGCATTGATCCCATCTAAGCAGGTTGCATCAATCCAGCTTTTTCCCTCCCACTTGTTTCTCATTTTCTGGTTTCCTTCTTCCTCTTGGCAGTCCATTCCATTACTTTTAAATGTACATTTCTTTCCCAGTTCACACAGTATTACTTTTTCTTCTTCCTCCAGTCTGTGAACTGACCTTTAGTTCAAGGTTTTTTTACATCATCTTACACAGTGGCTAACACTAACTTCTACTTTTAACATGCTTTTACTCCAGATCAGCTAAAAAATAAGAGTCAAAATTTTTATAAAGAGGTTTTATATATGGATTTAGTCACTCACTGCAGAATGGGTCTTGGTCTGAGGTATCAAAGTAAGCTTTTGTTGGTGAACTATATGGTATCAACAGCTTTTTCCATCTATCAGCATGATAACCTGCAATCCAAAGTTTAAATATTTAATTTCAGACATTCAGTAAAATCATTATACACATATGTTTACACAAAAGAATCTCATAGAGTGACAAATTTGGCTTTAATTTTCTTAAATGTCCTCTGAGAAAGAAAACTGACTAGAAAAAGGAAGAATCCTCTGAGTATAACAGACTGTAGTATGTAAGTATTTAATTCCTCTAATATATTAGTATCACAAAAATTGCCATAATGTAATAGTAACCTCTTTAGTGTAGATACTAACTCCAAAAAGTAGTGCTTACAAAATCCTGCAGAGGTAATAAAAAAAACCCTAAAAATGTAGCCCACATACTTGCAGAGAGCACTTACAGAATAACTTTCTTTTCTTTCATTTGAATCATTAAATATCTTTAAATTCTTTAGCCTATTTGTAGATATTGTTTAATAAAATATAAGATACTCTGCAAACCACCTAAGCTCATGGATTTAACGTAGAAAGAAATTTATACAATTCCATGATTGTTGTCTTTGGGGCTTGATAACAGTCATGGTTTCTAGAACAGATGATCCTGTTCTCTCCTTGTTAATCTCTCTACCTAGAGTGGACAAGGAGGGCTAATTCCAGGCTGCAGAGCTGCCACTGCAAAGCAGGAAGCAGAAGAGATGCAGCAGAAGGATGCTGCTTCTCCACTCAGTTCCCAGACTCAGCAGCTGACTGGGGTAATATTTCTCCACCTCTACCTTGGTCATTCTGTCCAGGTGCATCAGGCTTGGCTAATAACCATGCTGGGGAAGTCCTGGAGTCTTTCTGTCCCACTCTAAAGGCGCATTATGGTTGGCTTCTTAGAAAATAGCACACAGATCTATCTATGCTTTTTCTTCTAACCTGATCCAACTAATATAACATGCATATCCCAGCATAAGGGTAAAAAGAAAATAAAAAAAAACAAAAAAAAAAAAAAACCAAAAACAAACAAACAAAAAAAAAACCCCAAAAAAACTAAAACCAGACAAGATATAAATTGAAAGTTAACTTCTAATTCTGTATTTTAAATATTTCATTCTTAAGAAAACTCTGCCAACTAGGAAATGCTCACACTCTTTTCAAACTGCACCCAAATCCTCTCTAAAAGCAACAAACTCCCAGAACAATTAAAATCCCCTCCAAATAAAAGCTTGATTCCAAAGGAAGAGCAAAAAAAACCCATGAAGTTGCTTTAAACATTATTACTCTTAAATAAAAAACACAGGTCCTCTAGGGATCATAAGACACTCTTAAAGCCTGAAGTGATGAACTAAGCACAAGCAGTTTTTCTCTAGAAAGGGGAAACATTGAATCCGTTCCAGACTGGAAAGCATAAAGACCAAAGAGTAGGAACACTTGTGCCTAACAGAGATAACTATAAAGCAGACAAATCCATGAACTTTAAACTACTTTAACTTCCCAGGAAATCTCACCCAGCCCAGAACAGATATGGTAACACTTACCCACTATTGGGCAGGACATTGGCTGGAAAGCATCACAATTAACACATTTTCCTCTCTTGTAATCCAAATAAGAGTCACAAGGATATGTTATTATGTCGCACTTGCTTTTCAAAGATGATAAGAAGAGGAAGACAGATCTCTGATGGTCACATTTAAAATACTGAAATCCTTCAGGGAAGAAAAAAAAAGAAATATAAAAAGAATAGTTAATAATTTTTATTAATGAAAAAAAAGATGTATAAGTAGAATCATAGAATGGTTTGGGTTGGACGGGACCTTAAATATCATCTTGTTCCAACCCCTCTGCCTTGGGCAGGGACACCTTCCACTACACCAGGTTGCTCAGAGCCCCATCTAACCTGGCCTTGAAAACTTCCTGGGTTCGTCCTGTAGTACATCCACAACTTCTCCATGAAACCTGTGCCAGTGCTTTACCACTCTCTGAGTGACAGTTTTGGCCAAAAAATATTTCCATGAGGAACACATCAGAGATTCTTCTCTCTAGTTTTCTGGGGAAATAAATTCCTTCCTTTCCTGACGAAGCAAACTTTGGGAATTGTAGAGATGACGGCTGGGCTGGCTTAAGGGATTCTCCCATACTCACAGACACACAAGTGGAAGCCTTATGCCTTTGCAGCAGCTCTAATTGGTATCAGCACTGTGCAAATTAGTAATGGGAAACACTGACAGAAACAAACATATCTAAAAGAGTAAACAAAAATAATTGCCAGCAGCCTTATCTAACACTCATGGAAGTTGAAATAAGCAAAATTCTGCATCAAGAGATCATTTCATAAAACTGTTTTCACCCTAGAGCCTAAAAGACATATCCAACACCAAAACCTAGTTCATCATTGCCAGCCAGGAGGAACTGATAACACAGTGGGGATGTGGAAGCCTTGCCTTCCGTGTCAGAGGCAAGGGATCCTGCCCAAACCACTGGGACACAAACACCTTCCCACATGCCTGGACCCATATAACCAAGGAAAAATAATGATCAGTATATTCAGGTTGTATATATAATGCAATAACATAATTCCATCATGCCAATATTAATGATACGATGGGATGTGTATGTTATAGCAAGATTATTTTCAAATATCTTTTATTATTTTTCTTTTGCTGCATAGGGATGGAAAAGAAAGAATACAGTCTCAGGTCCCATATTACTGACTAAGTGCAGTGTACATTCAATTCAATTTAACCTTTTTTGCTTTGATCTCATACTTTTCTTCTCATTAAATAAACAGACTTTTATTTACCACTGAAAAATGTTTTTGGACAACCAGGCTGATCCATTCCTCCATTTGGATAGAAATCAATGGTTCCTAAAGGCTTCTTGAAACCTAGTACTAAAGTAAAAACATCACGAATGAAAAAAAAAAAAAACATAAACAGAATTACAAAGGCAATTATTTATCATCACATTCACTCCAAAAATCATAGAGGTCTTAAAGAAAATTTTTGCAATAATACCATTCTTTTTGTACTGTAAATTCTCTTTCAGAAAATTATATATATGTAAAATGCTGTGCACAAATATACAAAATTGTGTAAGAATCCTACTGCTACAAAAGAGAACGAACAGAAACATCTGTACCTGAAATATTATTTACACAAATAAATTTATGAAATTAATGTTCTCTCCAGCAACCAAAATTCTTTCCCAGTGCAATTTTCATTAGAGCAAAACTTTCCATTTTTTGCAAGACATTGGATTCTGAAGTACACTAATATTAGCAGTAAATCAAAGTAGGAAAATCCATATCTTTCCTACAAAAGTAAGCAAAAATCCATAGTAACAGTTAATTCAACCTGACCTACCTTCCTTTTTACCACACATTATTTTTATTCACATAATGGGAACATTACAAAATTGGTATTTTACAGCCTCACACATTAATTTGTATAGGAAAATGCTTAATTTTTAATATTATTAAAGAAACTGATATGAAACGACATAAATAATGGAACAATTGTGGTATTAAAGGTTTACTATGGTTTTGAGGAAAAAAATAAAACCAGGGATTAAAGCATAGATAAAGCAGACTTTACAATGCTCTTCTTTTTAACCTTACAGTAACATGATTTAATATTTTAAGCGGTGGCTCTGTGATGTACTAAGTGGATACAGCAGAGCCTGACTGTCTCAGAAGGGATTAATTCAGTGATAACCACGTGTTTACAACCTCTGTGTTCATACACACTTGCACAGCAAAAGAATGTTCATGTCAACACAAAATATTCTCCTGCAGCATTATTTGGATGTTACTGAAACAGCTTATCCCTTCCCTTTTGCTGTCCTGCCCTTCCTCAAGCTGAAAGAGGCAAGTCAAGGCTCTGTTATTACCATCAATATCGGAATGGATTACATCCACAAACTGTGCATCAGTAGGATCCAGTCTGCGCTCTGGTGGTTCTCCAGTGAATGAAGGGCCTGCTGGATCCAGACCTGAATAAAAACAACATTTGCATCATAAACCCTGGGCTCCTTCTTGAGATATATGAAAGACCAACATCTGAGCATCATTCAGCAGTGATTCTTCATTTTCTTGGTATAAAATTTTTTAAAAAGCATAATTTTTTCTCTTCAACTTGCTAAGAAAAGCAAAGATTCCTACCACAAGACTGATCAACCCATATCTATGCATTTCTCTCTTTCCATAACTAGATCTGCTCATCTCCCATTTATTCAGATAAATATAAGCCAACAGTATTGGGGATCAAATCAGGAAATATTTTTTGTCCTTTTCCCCAGAAAATACCATACCTATTATACACTTTATAAAACCAAAATACCCAATATAACTGCTCTCACCTCCAGAACACAACTAGTCAGACACTAAGGTAGCATATCATTTAACTTAAGTGGCATCTAGATGAAGCACTCAATTTTCATTTGAGAGGTAACCAGGTTGGAAAATTTAATCTGTAATTTATGTCCTGAAGGCAGACTCGCCCAATTTCCTGAACTGCTATTAGGGCTGTATTTTATCTCATGTACGTCATTAAATATTCAGTTCTCGTTTGTCGATGTCTCAGTGCTCTAACAACAATACAAGGTACAATAGAATATGTGCACTGGGATTAAAAGCCTTACCTGTAATTCTGCCAAGTTTGCCATTATACTTCTGGCCAACAAAACCGGCTACATGAGCACCAAGACTAACTCCAATCATATACAGAGAGTCAAGAGAAGCTCCACCCACCTAAAAAACACCAAAGCCAGTCACGCACGGAATTAACAGAACAGAAATCATCAGGCTGATTTAGTTTTCACTTTTGGACAGTACTTTAAATTATATTTCTAATTTTCTAGCTTTAAAAAAAATTGATATTACAAAGTTCCTTTCAGTTTGCAATACAATTTTGGTTAAAGTGTAGAAATTATGAAATTCTTTAACTAGAAAAATGTAAAAAGGAAGCTTGAGTCACATTTCTCCTGAAATGCCACATTAGTTAGAAGGGGAGCAGGGGAGGGAAGAGGAAGACATTTATCAGATATAAGAAAGTTAAACCAAAACTATGAATAAGGAAAAAAAAAATCTTGCCTTGCTTTATCCTTCCAATAAAATAAATTAAAAACATAGTACCATTAACAAATACTTATGTAACACAACTGCTGAATAATGGTGCCAAATGCACACCTTAAAATGCCTGTTCTATAAAGCAGGCAGTATTCAAAAAAACCCAAATGAAAATCTACTGAAGAACTCTAAAAGAGTGTCAGCTGACCTAGCTGGAATCCCTGAAAAATGATGGGGTGACACTCAGGATCTGAAATATTAGTATGTCTCAAAATGAATTAGAAAGGCCTCACAACAGCTTGTAAGTATGAAAGCAATAGCTGTGGGACACTACAGACCCTCCCCCCCACCACTTTCAGGACTCACACACACTGTCACTGTTTGCCAGGCAGATCTGTAAGCAATTAATTAATCTTCTCATAGTCCTATTTCATTTTTTTAATTCCATAACAATAAATCTACTGGCACAATTGCAAATTGCTATCACTGTATCTAGTCCCAGAGGATTCTGATAGGCTTTCTCTCCTTTCACTTCAGCCTTTCTCAAAATGTTGGATGTTTTTCTCAAACTCCACGTGAATATTTTTTTACTGCACAGCATTCAAAATTTCTGAGAATGGCTGAGAAATAAGTGGTGAGAAAAGATGAAAATTCAAGTGACAAATCAGACAATAGCATAAATAACATCATGACATGTTTTGCTCATTTGATCAAGTGATAAATCTAATGTCCAGTTAAGACCACTGGCATCAACTATGGTTTCACCAACTGCCTCTAGAGACAAGAAGTCGATACCATTTTGGAATTAATATTTATATATTTTCCAGTGGCTTATTTCTCTTTTAAAACCTTTATTTATAGTAAATTAATAGTAAAAAGAATAGTGCAATGCCTTTGTAAAATGTTTATGCTACATACTATTTGAAGATCTCTCCCTGCTGAATTAATTATTTCCAGAAGACCTAAAACTTCTAGCTGGACCAAGAAATCAGATGTACTTTCAGGCACATTTCAGTGAAAGGGGAATAAGAACTCAGGTGAAGTTAAATATATGCAATAGTAACTGCAAGTAAAGTTAGTAATACTTCTATAAAGAAATGTGATTTGATATTGTTCACTGGACTTCTCTATAGATATATTTTAAATATCCATTCCCACTCAAACCATGCTCTTCACACTTATTCAGAACAGATGCAATGCTCTGCCTTACCAGCATCTGGTCAACATAATTCTTCAGTATTTCTGCAACTTTTCTGCAGTTTTCCACAGCAGTTATGTAATTCACAGTGGTAGCACCACGATTCCAATCAACTATAACGAGATTAATATCCTCTGAAGACAGTAAAAGCTTCTTCATGTCACCCAGCCATGCTGGAGGAGATCCTGTTGGCCTGAAGCCATGAATAACAAAGACAATTTTCTTGGTTGTGTTCAGGTACTGAGATGCAGTAACATTGTATTCAATGAGCCTCTCAGCACAATCTCGGTTTTCCCTTGTGTACAGGAGTAGCTGAACATGGAGTTCTGTTCCAGACAAAGCATTGCCTAGGTTAAGGTCTGTAAATTCGGGACATTTTTCTTCCTCATCTGAAAAAGATGAAAATGGTAAGACAGTAATTTGATGAGTTTGGCTACCTGAAATACCACCTCTTCACTTTTCTTTTCATATCTTTTTCTGCTGAAAGCGGAGAATTTCCATTTTCTTTACTCTTGACCTTTGGAAAGAGGTGTCAAAACATGAACTGAACAAGGAATTAATGACTCTGCAGATACCACTATGCTCCTCTGAACCCTTCAAATGTGAAATTATCCCAGTTTTTCCTGAACAGTGTATTTTCTCCTTATAAGTACTAATTAGTAGCCAGTGTTGATAAGATCTTTACTTCACAGTCAAAGGTAGGTTCTCAGAATTTTTTCACAAGAAGTGTGTGCTATATAAACAGGAAGGCTGTTGTGGTTGTTTCTTCCTCTTTGGGCCAGGGTGGCTGTGCTGCCAATCCTTAGACCTTATTTGTTTGATCTAGCAATAAGAAAAAGCTGCCTGACAAAACAGGAATGATCCAGAACCCTTTCCTAGCTTTGGATCACCATAATGGCACCATTACCAAGAAATAAAGAGAGAAAAAACAAAAAATCTTGCTCTGAGTTTGAAAAAATAAAAATGAAGGTCAGTGTACATAATGGCACATGACAAAGAGTAGGATTTAGCATTTATGTCTGTAGTCAGACAGACTGTACTAGGTTAAACTGGTCAACAAGAGGATGGAGATTTTCAGGAGTCTAAAAAGACTAAATTTCTTTCCTGCCTGGTTATCAACATCCAAAGTTCACACTTTAAAGTGTGAACTCTTTTGGCTGCTGAGGTCACATTGTGTAGATAAACCACTTCAGGACTCTGGGCAGAACACCAACACCTGTTCTTCTGCTTGTTCTTCTGCAATGTTCTTCTGCAATGGGGTCTTCAACTTTGCTATGCTGTTAGTTGGGTTTTGGCCAAGGTTTTTGGCCCATCTCTTGACTTCTAGTGGGTTACATTACTTTACACAAGACTTCTGTCCCTCTGGTGCTTAGTGGCACCTTTTCAACTCTTCCATCATTAAAATCTTTGCAAAACAAGTCACTTTCAAGAAAGCAAAAGTGAGAAAAGAAATAGTGTCTTCTTAGTTCCTTAAAAATAATATTAAAAATAACCTGAATTTCTCCGATTGTTTGAGTCATAAGAGAAGCAGTTCCAGCTTTCTCCTCTTCCCAGAGAACAGCTCGCGGGCAGAACCAAATCCACCACATCTAAGATTGACGAACCTGTCGCCCTGTTCTTTTGAGAGTTTTAAAGTTCTTCTAAAAGTTTCTTATGCCTTCTGATATTTACATATTTCAACTGAATTTTCTCACTGTTCATATTAACAACTGTTTTGCATTCTTCTTTGTGGGTGGAGAGAATTGATGGACTGTTGGTCTGACCAGTGTGGTTGGAGAGGTGGCAGTTTTACCCTCCAATCCACTGTCACTTTTGCTACTGTATATATAGTGAAGTCAGAAAATAAAGTGAGCTTTTTTGGGTTCTTTTTCTTTCCTTTTGCATCTGGCCTACTTGTGTGAGTTATTTTGTGTCATAGTGTGACAGACAGCAAACCTGCAGCCTGTCTTAAAGCTGCAAAAGGCAAGCGTGGGTGGCATACAAGGTATCTGAAATATGTGTTCGATACTATAGATCAGATCTAAGCAAAGCTGAACAATGTGAATTATGGCATTCAAGGTGCAGTAAAGATTCAGTAAAGGCACTAAAGACACTAATTCACTAATTTAGGGACCTAGACCAATCACCTCTAATGCCAAACCATGTATCTGCAAGGACTAGATTGGTCACCTCTGGGCTGGACATGACAAAAAAATTAATGGATATAGTCCAAACAAGAGCAGGCTTGAAGTTACACAGTGTTAAAAATAACCTGAAACTCCCTGCTGCAAACCAACCAGGCAAAAGTTTCATGCCTATCATTATGTTATGACAGTAACTACAATTATTATATGGAGAAAAAGAATTATATTTGAAAAATAAATACCATTGTTTTTTCTATTTAAATACATAATAATATAAGTAACTTTAACTGAGATTACTAGAGAGATTATTAACTAACAAGTGATACAGGAAGGCAACTCATTTCATCTCTTGGACTTAGCCAAGAAGTTCTGAAACTGAGAACTGTTCAGTTGAAGTGGACTTGAATTTAATAAAAATAATAATCAAGAACCTGGTAAAATGTCATACATGTGACATGATCCTGCGATGTTAACCATATGTGTCACATTTGATTTCTGGTTTTCATATATTTGTATATTATGATAAAACTAGAATATAAATTAAATTACACTAACTTCATCTACAAAGTCAAAATAAAAACCAGTCACTTGATTATAGTTTCAAAGGTACAACATGAAACTCTCATTTTGCCTGATGTAGTCTTTAAATCCAAGTTTAATCACTGATCCTTAAAATTCACTTATTCCTATCTAAAATATAAAAGATTCATGCTAAGATATTGCTCTGTATCCCTTTAAATATTTTGAATTTTTTAAATAATTTGATTAGTAGAAATAAAAATTACTTCTTCTAAAACCAGTGGAATGACAGTGAGATAAACCACACACAGTCTGTTCCATGGGAGTGAGAAATCTATCACAAGGAAATTATTTTAACTGCCAAACCTATTTACTAGCTGGCAATTGTCAAAGAGAAGCAACTCATTTACTCTTGGGTGTGAAATGACAGAAGTTTTTCTTTCAAAAGTAAATAGAGAATAAAACCGAAATGATGTTTTTACTGTGGAATTAGATAAGTAATACAAATAGGTTTATAGATTTAATACTTTGAATTGTTTAGCGAGGAGTCATAGGGGGAAGTTTTTCAAACTCCTGTTTCTCATTGAACACTGGAAGCAATACCCAGCTGCCCTTTGTGTTCTCTTGTTGGAATACTCACTCTTCTCTGTGCAATCAAAACATACACGTAGGCCTTGGGCTGTTACACATGAATTTTAAGCAAGTTAATGAGTAATTGTAACCTTCTTGTGCACGTTTGTAAGCATTTTAGTTATCTTGTGTGATTTAAAAGGGGAAAACTTTAAGTGCACAGTCTTTTTTGTAACTAAATTTTACTATTTAAAATGTAACACGTAACTTGAAAATCTAAGCACCTATCACATCAGCAACAACCAATAAACTCACATGAGTACATTAAGACTATTTCATGATTACGTCTACTTTGTACAAAGTGCACATACCTGAGCAGGTCTCTGGGCAAAGTACAGCCAGAGATAAAGTATCAGGCTTGGTTCTATTTACTTTAAAACAAAAACTTATGTCTCAGTTTCAAAGTTATTGAATTCTGTTTACTAATCACCTTCTCCATTAGGCATAATTCATATGATTTTATCTTAATCTTTTGGCCAATTTAAATGAAGGAATATTCATTTTTTTAATGTTTGATTAAAGCAGAGATTCTACAGCACAAGAAAGCTAATGGTTCTTACCTGATTTCACCCAGTATATCAAACAGAGGAAGAAACACAATTTCAGCATGTGGAAGTGGAGAGAAAGTGATGTGTAATATCCACAGACAAGTGGCAAATTGAGTGTTTCCTTACGCTAGATGTCTAACACAACTGAATGACACCAATGAAGTGAGTGAGTAGGAAGCAGAAAATAAAGCTCTAGTTAAGCTTCTGCAATTTATGACTCCTCCTATTGAGTGACTTCAGTAGATAGGGTGGTTACTGGGCTTTGAGGGTTGGGACTGATTTTTAATCTATTTCCCTCTCTGTCTATCAGCAGATTTACATGTAAGCAAGTGATGCCATATATTACTGGCAACTCCTGCATGTGTGGAATTTAGGAAGTGGGGTAACTAGTGGTGCATGCCATTAAAGACCCACAGTGTGGGGGGTTTTAAGTGTTTCACTGAACTGCAGTTAGGGGCACTGAGATGGGCAAAGGGAGCTTAGAACAAATAGTCATTCTGCTGACAGAAGGACCTTTCTGTAAGGACCTAAAAATAGTTCTGAGAACTGTGTATCCAGAGATCATGTTTCCATAAAATTATAATCCGAGCTTTTCCAAGGATTCATTCTCTAATCAAAATTCTGAGAGGGTCTGCAAAAGCCTCTCTGGAAGAGAGATGGAGCTTAGAATCCCACATACCTCATCCAGATATTGATTTGCTGTATGTTTTTTAACCTCATTCCCTCTGTATCCCAGCTGCAAAACAAATAAAGAAATATTTATTTTTATGAAGCTCATTTATTTACAAATCACTTCACTGGGTAAATACAGGACTGCAGACTACAGGTTTTTAAAGTTTGTGGTGAGACAGAGGCAGATAAGCCCTGCATTATTCATGTATGAAGCGAGGTCGCTCAGTTTGCCTACATCTGTGTCCCAATTATTTCCAGTGCAGGAGAAAGAAAACCATAGCATAACATTCAAATATGATGCAAATGCACCTTAAGAATGTTTCTTGCATAGAGTATCCTTTACAGTGCTTCTAAACATAGGTCTAGGTTTCCTTTGTTTCCTTCCACTACAGTTAAGGAGGGGTGGGGGTGTGTGTTAATGTGTTTCATTACTTAATTTTTAGTCATCGGTTTCTTCAGCTTTATGAATCTGAGCAGCTCATCAAAACTGTGCTGCACAAGTTTTTGCTGCAGACAGCCTTTAGGAGGTGTCACGAAAGGTGTCTTTTTCACTTTGAATGCAGTCACAAGGAGCAAAAGGTACACTAAGTCTGCTGGTATGAAAATCAACTCAGCTCAACAAATGACCTTTAATTAATTTTTTGCTTCCATTTCTCAAATATGTCACTTTGTTTGGAGTAAAGTTCCCTATGGCAGCTCTTGAATTCCTTTGCACTTCCCCGTCATCTCACATCTTTGACACTTTGCCCAACCACTACTATAAAAGTACAGCTTTACTGACATCACGTATTGCTTAGAACAAGTAATGGCAGAGTGCCAGTCTGGCTCTTTCCTCTCCCTACTTTTTAATCTAGATTATTGTTACAACAAAAGCTTAGTGCACCAAGAAACCTCCAGTCAGGGAGCCTCAGCATGCACTCTGTATACAGTACCCATTTATATACAAGGTAATGAATGCATGGAGAGATCAACACCACTAAAACCAAACTGCTAACAGCCCCAGTAAAACATTTACTGGGCTTATACAAGAGCCAATTACCTGATCTTAGAAGAAAATCTTACCTATGTACCTTTACATGTACCTAATGCCACTAGCTGTGAATAAACTGCTAACATTTGTTCTTAAACACAGAAACAGGGAAAAGAGAAGACATTTTATGTTTCTCTTGAACTGAAAACTGAAATAAGCCCAGCTCACAGTAATGTTGATATAGGTTCAAAGCCCTCTGAAACCAGTGCTGAGAAAGGACTACCTTACCAAATCAATGCCCAGAAAGTTTTGTGGTATTAATCAGGATGTTGAACTGGGGTGAACTCAGGTCTCTGTCATGTGACAAGGGAACTGTGCCCTCCAGCAGTGGCACTTGTGCTCCTGAGAAATTCAGAACTCTCAACTCCTGTCACTGGTTATACTGTAGGTTCTACTGACAGCTCTCTGTCAGGTAAATCCTTCATGGTGACTCTGAGTTTCAGGTACACTCTCACAAACTCCAAAGTTCAGCTATTTCCCACCCCACTTTGCTGCATTGTTGTTATGCCCACTCATTATGCCTTGTGCTTTTCCCACAAGGATGCACTCCTCCTCACACTGCAATTCAGAGTTATCTGCTTCAAAAGTGCCTTACTCAAACCAGTGGAGGATGCTGGCATTGCCTCTTCAGGACTTTGACTGACCCCCACAGTGTTCAGGACTGTCAGAGTCACCACCTGCTGAATAAACACTGACAATTTTAGGGGACCCCACAGACTGCTGGTTAAGTATTCAAGCTGAAAAAAGATATACAAATTTAATTTTACTGCAGTACAAGATTGCTATGGTCTATCAATAAAAGTATGGCACTATTACAATTGAATTTATCCCCAGAAGTTTTGGATAAAATAGCATCTAAAACATTACAGTGTGTTTTCTCATGATTAAGACTGAATTCTTACACAAGCCTTGATATGCTGATCTGTGGTCACATGTAAATGGTATTTCCCCTTCTAATCTCCTCTCTGCCCCCAGGGATTCCATAGTATTGGGAAATCCTATTCTCAGAACAACTCTCATTTCTCTTACCTCTCAAGCCACTTCTGCAGAAAAATTCTTTTCTAGCCACTATGCTTAAGAGCACTGCTCCCTTCCAGGCAAGAGGAAATCCCACCAGGCTTTTGCAGTGCAGTATGTTTAACTATGAAAATAAGTTGTCTAAAGATTGCAAACAAAAAACTCTGACTTGTTGGAAGAAATTTAAGACTTACTGTCTTCTACACTGATGCTTGCAATTCCTGTAAATTGATAATCCCTTCTTAAATAGGCTTGACAAGTTGGTAACTAATCCTCCACTAGAAAATATGGGCACTGAGGCAATGCACACCATTTATGCTTTGGAAAATAAATTCTTTAATGATTATTTTTGACATTGCTGTCATCAGGATGACTTGTGAAAATGCAATCCTTTGTAAAAAAACACTTTAAAAATATACTTGGAATGTTGAATATGTGTACACGATTGAAACCTGTTTGTAGCACCCAAGCAGCTGTGGGTTAAAAGGTAGGTGTAACTCGAGCATTAAGGATGGCAATCATACTCCAGTAATCATTATTGAGAAGTGAACAACATCCAATATGGTATACATGTGTTTTGTCAGTGACTATTACAACGCTGATGAGGGCAGCATTTGGAAAGTGGAGTTTCTTAACCCGATTTTCACATAGTTATGTGGTTTCCCAGTACGTATTCACTGTTCACTTGCAGTTTCACTCAGAGGAGAAGGAAATACCCTGTGGCACACTCAGTTCTTATTCCTGTGCCTTGCATGCTTCCACTTGCATGTAAGGCTTGCCAACATCAACCCTATCTTCCTGTCAGCAGGGGAAACCCACAAAAGAAAAACTGAATTAAGTGCCTCAAAACATCGAAGTGTCATGCAGCCACCACAACATGGCCCCCAGCTGGACCTGTGCCCACTGTGTCACTCTTTGCTCTGTCCCCCTCCCCGTCTCCTCCAGCCCAGCCACAGAGCATACACCCCCCTCACATATCACTCTTTTCTGACCTATTTCTTTCTCCAGCTATACTAGATATTGGAATAAAGTAGATCAGTTTTATTTTCAAATATTCTGTGCTATTTTATAGTTTCTCAATCTCTTAATTTTTAAAGCCACAATGCATGCAAAATTAAACTCTTCAGAACTTTCACATTGTTAACAGCTGAAGTTTCTATTTCTCTAGAAGTATCAATTTTTAGCATGACAGCACACGGTAAAGAGTCCATCAGGTCAACAGTTTCCTTGCCAGCAGATGCCTTCACCAGTGTCTACAAATTAATAGTTTGGTCCTTACCAGAATCAAGGTGCAGATGTTAAGATTGCACAGAGCTCTCCTGAACTGGCACAACCACATCCAAGTGAATATGAAGGGCACCAGGTGGAGGAACACCCTCTGAAAGAATGAGAAAATGGCAGAGTTGTGACAATGGCACACGGAGTACCAAAAATAGCAAAAGGAGACAAAGACAGCGTGGCCAGAACCACAGGAAGTCAAGATAAAGGCACGTTAATACTACATAACTAGATTATTTTTTTTTTAGTTGCTTGGTTTTGGTTTTTTTTTTTTTTTTTTTTTTTTTTTTTTTTTTTTTTTTTGTGGGTTTTGGTGTTTATTTGGATTGCTTGGTTTTTTCTATTTTCACATGAGAGAATTTTTCAGGTCTTTGAACTTTATCAAAAAAAGGAATGTTCAAGATTCATACTATTTTTGAAATGTGTTATGCATACAATAACTACAGAACCACAGAATACGCTGAGTTGAAAGGGACCCATCAGGACCACGGCGTCCAACTCCTTGCCTTGCACAGGAGCATCCCTAAGAGCCACACCCTGTGCCTGTGAGCAGTGTCCAGACGCTTTTTGAAGCCGGCCAGCCCTAGTGCGGTGCCCATTTCGCTGTGAGCCTGTTCCAGAGCTCAAACAGCCTCTGCGTGAAGTACCTTTTCCTGACATCCAACCTAAACCTCCGCTGGCCCAGCCTCAGGCCGCTGCCGCGGCTCCTGTCCCTGGTTCCCTCACCAGGCGCCGGGGCTGGCGAGCGGGACGGGCCTGGCGGGAGCGGCCCGGGGAGGCTGAGGCGAGGCAGCGGCAGCACCGCCCTTCCCCGCCCTTCCCTGCCCTTCCCTTCCCTGCCCTTCCCTTCCCTGCCCTTCCCTGCCCTGCCCTGCCCTTCCCTGCCCCGCCCTTCCCCGCCCTTCCCTTCCCTTCCCTTCCCTTCCCTTCCCTTCCCTTCCCTTCCCTTCCCTTCCCTTCCCTTCCCTGCCCTTCCCTGCCCTTCCCTTCCCTGCCCTGCCCTGCCCTGCCCTTCCCTGCCCTGCCCTGCCCTGCCCTGCCCTGCCCTGCCCTTCCCTGCCCTGCCCTGCCCCGCCCCGCCCTTCCCTTCCCTTCCCTTCCCTTCCCTTCCCTTCCCTTCCCTTCCCTTCCCTTCCCTTCCCTTCCCTTCCCTGCCCTGCCCTGCCCTGCCCTGCCCCGCCCCGCCCCGCCCCGGCGGGCGCTGCCCGAGGGCCGTGGCGGGGCCGCTACGAGCCGCTGGGTCCCGGCACAGCGGTGACGGGCCCGGGGAGGAGGGAGGACGAGGGAGGCGGAGGGAGGAGGGCTCTCGGTGGGGCTCCGGGCGGCTGCGGCACCCCGAGCCGTGCCCGCTTCCTGCCACGGCCGCCTGAAACCCGCCGGGATGCCGGCTTGGAGGCTTGGTAGTCTTTCCCCTGAAAGCGCAGTTGATGTGGCCTGGGATATGTCCTTTGCATGGAAAAGGAGAGAATAATCTTCAGGCCGCAGACAGGAGCGGGGGTTAAGCAGGGGCCATGGGTGTTCCTCCACAGCCAAGCGCACCTTGCTGTTGAGGGTATGTAGGTGCAGGAGCGGGTGTGTTTGCCCAGGGAAGGGGGGACATACATATTTATCGCCTGTTTCCAGTCATTTGTCGCATTATCGTGTAACCATTCGGCATTTTACTGAAAGCACAACAGAAATTATTGCGGGAAACGACAGAGGAGCGCCGGTCGTGTGGGTGGGTGTTTCACGGCACCTGCTGGAAAAGGCTGCAACTGCGTCCTGGGCTGGGATTATTACAGCGAGGTATAATGGTATGTCCCAGTGACCGAGGGACACAGTTCACTCCTTCGGTGTGCTGCAGTCGCTCCTGGGCCTGGATACACGCACATTCCTCGGGCACTACGGGAGAGGTCCTGTTTGTTTGCCTCTGTTACTCTTATCTCCAATGCCTTATGAAATTCGCGGCAGTGCACAAGCCTCATACTTGTCTCATTTATGTGCATATGATACATGTTAGCAGTGCTTTATTTCTAAGGGTGTCCTGAAAGGACCCTCCTGTTCTTTAAGTATTAGCTGTTGCTAACTCCCAATAGCTATATTATCAAATAGGGGGGGAAAAATAAACCCTGCAAGATTTTAATTGTCAAAGATTTAAGGAAGCCAGTTAAGTTGTTCTATTAATTCATGAGGCTGTAGACCTCTCTCATTCTTCATACCTTGTGTTAGAGTGTATTGGTAGAAGAAGGTAACAGACAAAAAAAAAAATAGTTTGTATAGGTATAGGCCTTTTGATAGCTCAGAATTAAATATCTTCTAAAACTACATGTTTAGTAAAGAAGAAAACAAAAACACCAAGAACATCATTCTTTCAAGTATCATTGATACTTTCTCCTTTGTTCACTTTTAAACAGAACTGAAACACTGAAAAGAATGCTTCTTTCTTCAGTTAATTAACATGTTCCTGGTTTAGCAGGTGAGAATTTATTAAACTGGTTGTTGCTGTTCATTGATGCTCACAGAACTGTAGACTGTGCACTTAGATTCCACACCATCATTCCGGCTTGAGCCTGACCTTGAGACTGCTGTTAGATTTTTGCACAAAAATCAAAGTTTGCCACATTTAGAGATCACATTCAGCTATTTGGTGGGGTATTGTTTATACATAGTAACAGTCCTTTTATACATTATCTAATGGCTTTATGTAACAATGGCAATAAAGCAACTTTCAAAATCTCCAGGAACGAATATTCTGTAGTACATGTAAGGTATTTTCCAGGTAGCCAATTTCATGCTTATTTTCCTGCCTCTTTTGTGGCAGGCCACAAAGGTGTTATTGTCACTGCTCCTTGGGAAATTTTCCACCAAAAATAGGAACTGAAAGTTCAACTCTATCAAGTCTTGCAACTTCCTGTCACTTAATATGTTCAGTTTTACTCCAAACAATTGTGTATGTTATGGCCTGTGACCATTACTGATTTTTAACATTTTTTTATTTGAAAAATTATTTGGGGCAGATGATACACACACTTCAGAAATCTCAAAGTGGGAAAATCATGTGAAAAGTGTTAGAGCTGTTTCTTGCTTTATTCAATATTCTTAATTCTATAGATAATTGAAACAAGTATTTACTATTACTCAGCTAACTCAAAACAATCAGATTGTTTCAAGGATTCAGAGAACTCAGTTAAACTCTGGCCCTGCTGAAGTTAGGAGTTCACCTTTGTATTTACCAGTCCTTACATTTTAGACCATAAATACAAATGTTCAGTTTTTCTGGAAAGTTCTGCAGTACACTGTTTCTGTATGACATTGATGCATTCTCTGTGTCATAGTATTCACCAAAATTTTCAAGTCAGGCTACACTTTGTATCTCTTAACTAATTCTACAATATCTAACAAAATAAGAGAAGGAAAAAAAAAAACCAAACAAAACCAAAAAAATTTCAGTTATTTAGCTATGAAGTAACTACAGGGAGATTGTGGATGCATGCCCCAATGTCAATGCATGTGTCTCTGGTAGAGCTCCAGATGTTTGGGATGGCATTTAAGTCAAACTGCATTGTCAACATGAATCCTTTTGCATTTTCCCCACCTCAAAAATGGTATTGCACAGTTTGTTTTGAATTGTTACAAAGCTGACATGCTTATCAAAAATTCCAAATACCTGTTTCTGTCATGGTTTCTTTAAACTCAGTGTATTTGTCAGCCCTGTTCTGCCATTTTTAAGACCAGGTTTAGTTTTTGTTGACACTGAAGTGGATAAAAGCACTTCATTTGAATAAAAATTTAACAGATGGAGGTCTGCTGTAAGGAAATTTTCATTTTATTTGTGCTGAAACCCAGCAGTGTAATATGGTTTACCTTGCTTGAAGATGAGTTGCAATGTAATGAGTCACCATCCCTGGAGGTATTTAAAAGATGTGTAGACATGGCACTCAGGGATATCCTTAATGGTAAATTTGGTAGTGTTGTATCATCTTAAGGGTCTTTTCCAACCTAAATGAATCTAGGATTCAATGATAGTGCACTCCTGTGATAAAAAGGTGTTTTATTCCAGATCAAAATAGTAAGTGGATAATGATACCACACGTCTTTTTATGAAATAGTATATTTTTCTGTAAAGAAGTATGGAATCAGAAATATAGACAGATTCTGAGGTATAAAAGTTCCTCAGAACTCTCTGTTCAGGTGTGACAATCTCCATGGGCTCTCCTTACCCCAGGAAATTTCAGTGTACTGAAGGTAACTGTATGTTCCACAGCTTAGTCTGTAGCTTTTATGGGGTTATATCTGTTACTTGGATCACAGTTTATTTATATGCACTAGATTATATAATTAGATTTTGAATTAGCAGTCCTGCTTTTTTTGCCAGTTGTGTCTCAGGCTGTCCAAATGAATTTCTTTCTTTCAGAGTGGTATCTCTAGGCTACAAGAAGCCATTGGAAAGGGATGACCTGTTTGAACTCAATGAAGGTGATTCACCATACAGCATGTGTCCTAACTTTGAAAAGCAGTGGAGAAAAGGAAGTCCAGACATCTGCCCCAGGATTAATGGTAGCTATAATTCTGACAATAGGCAATATCCTTGTCTGAAGCTGAGTCTAGAAGCTGGAGAAGATTTTAAAAATCCACTCATTTATTGAACAGCCTATATTTTGTAGGACACAGAGGCCCCTCAGTGTTGAGATCAGTGATCTGTAGTATGGCTATAGGATTTTTCTAATTGTTCAAATTCAAACTTACCTGTTAGAGAGATCCCTGGTTACTTTTCAGCATTTCAAGTGATGAGATGCCTGCTGTGCCTGGTACAGAATCTACAGTGACTTTTACTTGGTCATGAATTACCATGTTGTCAAAAACTGTTCAACACTTCTCTCTGAATTTGTTTGTTTCCCTGTGTCTTTTCTTTGCATCTCTATTTCATGTAGGTATAGAACTTTGTTATCAGTTTGCTGTCCATCATCACTATGATAATTAGGAAAGTCTCTATTTTTTTTAAGCCCTGTCAAGAATCTTTGTAATTGTTTGAACAAAATTCAAACTGAAAATTGTTGCTTGACAACTGAAAATACTCTGAAATAATAGAAAGGTTATACAGCCTTAAATATAAAGTTGCTGCAAGCCTGCTATAAATGAGAATGCATTTATATTGAAGCTTATCTCTGTTTATTCAGATACATTTTGTTTTGACCTGTGATAATAATTTGAAGATTAAAGTATATTGTAATTATATTCTTGGATGATAGGGGCAACCCTAGGAATTGCATTTATCCTTTCCTGATTAACTATTAGCTCGGCCAAAAAAAAACAGACTTAATTTCTTACTCCAAAGCTTTTCTTTTATCTGTAGGAAATGTTCATTTTCAGATAAAACTGATGGCTTTAGATGGACACTCCAATATTGCATATTTTATACTGTAAATGTGGTTGAAGTTCAAATTTTTTTTTCTCTGATTAATCTCTATCATTTTGCAATCTTGCAGGCTTCTTGCATCGACAGAGTGCTATTTAAGAAAACAAGTTTCCACAAGCCATCTTTGATTTTGCCACTATGGCAAACATTTAAGTGTTTATTGATTAAAGTTGCATTTCTGAAAGTTATAGCTGACATTCTGGTTTTTATGAGTCCACAAGTAATTAAGTAAGTTTTTAATGTGTTTCATTTTTTGTTCAAAGAGCAATATCAATAGTAAACCTAAAGGGTTACCAGTTTCTAAACCTCCCTCCATATGATTATTTGCAAATGATCTAATGAAGGAAAGCTCAGAGAGATCAGGAATTTCATAGCTAAAGGACTGAGACAAAATTAGTAAAAGTTTCACAGTATTAAGTATCTAATATACAAAGATAAATCAAATGCTAAGAAAAATGGACTAAAAAAGATACTTAACTTTCCTTCCATTTTGTCAACTTTTTTCCATCCCTACTTTTAAAAAAACTCACATAAATATATAATATTTAATGGCATTTCATGGGAAAATGCAGTGACTCTGTTATTGCGCTGCTGGTACCATGACATTGATAGAAATGGTTTTTAGAAATTGTGCTTACCACAGATATGTAAAGAGATGATCAAATACTTGAGTGTTTATAAAGAAAAGAGATTATGAACAGAATTATTAGTTACCTCCAAAATATGCTCTGAATCAATGTAATCCTGATCAAAACAGTTAACTATAAAATTTGTTTGAAGACATCATGGCTGATGGTTACTTAAGATTATGTTTTATTAACACCAAAAGTCAGAATTTTCCTATAGATTTTTTTTCTGCTCTTGCTCTTGTGGCTTATAGTTACAACATTTTTAAGTACAAATACCTAATTTAAAAAAATTATTTTATAAAATTATTTTCTTTTATTCCTTATTCATACTCCATTGTCAGAGAAGTCAGCAATAGCACATTCATGTTGAGATTTGTATTTGAGAATTGCAAGGGATTGGAAAACACAGATAAAACCTGCCATTTTTAACATCATAATTTGTTGTGATCTTTAGCCATATCTAGATCCAAAATGGACTCAGTTAAACAAGTTTTCAGTGTCTTAGTTTGTGAAATGTTTGTCATTGGCTGTTGATTTAATGGATGGAATTTAAAATTAATTTTCTTTTATTTTCAGAGCCATGATTGTGGCCAGTGAAACCCAGCCTAGTTCATGTGGGAGTGGCTGTGCTATTGCCCTGTTTTTTGTGGTTCTCTCACAAACTCTTCTCCATCAGTTAAAGCATTGGAGCACCATTCTTACAGAGTTAAAATCAAGACTGCAGTTGTTGGCCTGATCTACAAAAGGGTAATCATGTCAGCATTCCTGAAGGCTCTTTAGTTGCTGTTGTGGAGCAGGTTGGATCTGGAAAGTCATCTTTTCTTTCTGCTGTTCTTGGAGAAATGGAGAAACTTGAAGGAATGGTTCAGAGAAGAGTAAGATTGTCCATCTTCCCCTGTCCTTTCCACTCCTCAATACCCCAGTTCAGCAGAGCTAATGAAGAGATTTTCAGAGGGCATGCAGATTAATGTAAGAAAATATTTAAAAGTACTTCCATCTTTGTTCCTATCCTGTAATCTTAAGTTCTAAAGCTGACACATTCCATATTTTATGTAAAAATACAGACCATCAAACTGTGTTTTGATGTCTAAGAAGACCCAGTTTCCTGCATATAGATATTACAATGGATGTAATATCTGTATGCAGTGAAATATCACAATTTGTCACTGTGATCTTTCCCTGGAAGACTTTGTTCCATATATATCCCAGCTCTGCCAGTTTTATTCAAAGTCATAGGTGTTTTTTTATAGGAAAGCTGTTATAGTGTAATATTCAGCAGATTGTTTTTATTACCTGATGTAATAAAACTTTTAGCAATATTCAATTCATTGATGGTAAATTTCAATAGTGATCAGGTTTTTGAAGGAATTACTGGTGTTACTTTGAGGCAAAGCTGGAGTTTCGAATTTATTTTTAAATGCTGTTTTATATGTTCAGAAAGCCCAAATAAAACATAATTGTTTCCAATTCTTTTTAGGGTTCTGTGGCATATGTTTCTCAGCAGGCCTGGATTCAGAATGACAGTTTACGGGAAAATATTCTCTTTGGTTCCAATCTAAACAGGCCATACTACAAACTTGTTTTAGAGTCTTGTGCTTTACTGTCTGATTTGGAACAGTTACTTAATGGAGACCAAAGAGAGACTGGAGAAGGGGTGAGAGTTTGAGGTGTCAGAAATTAAACAATAAGATAAGTTATGGATTCTATGGTTTTTGATTACCTATTTGATAATTAACACTGATGACTACTCAGGGCTCAGACAAGTACATCCTGCCCATCTTCTTACTTCAGTTACTTACTTTGAACTTAAATTTTGTTAGAGTTCTGAACTCTTAAAAATTTTGGAAATGGCTCTTTTCTGTATAGAATTTTGCATCTGCTCTGTCCTGTTCTCCAGGTGTTTCTTCTATACTGTAAAAATGCCTGTATGATTGTAAATAAAAGGGTTTTTTTTACTTTTACAAAGTAGCCTTGCATTTGCCCATTTTGGAGTGGGAATAATCAGCAGAGCCCAAGTTTTGTCAAGACTGAGTATAATACCCAGGCCTTTTTTAGTATTTCCTATTCAAAAGTGGATTCTTTTGGCTTTCTTTCCTTAGGGTGTCAATAAAAGTGGAGGGCAGAAGCAGAGCTTCTACACTAGAGCTGTGTACAGCAATGCTGACTTGTGTCCCCTGGATGACACTCTTCTTCTGTAGATGTACATGTTGGAAAACATCTTTTTGAGAAGATAATTGGCCCTTCAGATCTCCTAAAAATCAAGGTAATGTAGGATGGCTTCCTTTCAAATTGTACAAACTGCTTGGTACAGTCATTCTAGAAAAGCTCACAACATTTCTAAAAGGCTGACCTTCAGAATTGGTTTGGCTCACTCTTTTCCTATAGAAGTGGGAATATTTAACCATGGAGTTGGTACCATGGGGGTTTGGAACTAGGTGATCTTAGGGGTGTCTTCCAACCCAGGCCATTTTATATGATTCTGTGTGCAGAAGCATCCCCAGGGCTTGAAGGTGACAAATTTGGCAGAGACAATAGATACCTCCATTACAAATGCAATGTTCTACCTTGCTGGCTTGCTTTACCTAGGGAACAGTGCAATAATTGTGCACACATGAGCCATATATGGTTTTCCTTTCAACATTTCATACAGCACACTTGCTGATGATCCTGAAGTAGTTTCCAATAGTTGGAGCTTTTATGTCAGTGCAAATTGCAACAACCATTGGGCAGTTTTAGAGTAGACAAGAACTGCTCAGAGAAACACTGAGATCAGTGATTTTCTAACCATTGGTTCAGGTGATGTGCCAATATGTTCTGTCATTTTTTTGCTTCTGTGATTAAGCATGCAGCTTGTGAGTTGTTTAAGATCAGGGTAAGTTTTTGAATTAATGTGCTGTATTCTAGTAGAGTCAATTTTTTTGTTCCTATTTTTGTATATATTTCTCCAGGTGATTCAGATTCTAACTGTTTGGGTGCGTAGAGCATGTGAAATTGAGACCAATACAGTTTCAATTGAAAGAATTTTTGAATAGGCAAGTCAATGAAGAACTGAGCATTCATCCTGAATAATGAGCATTCATTTTGAATATTTCATTTCTGTGCATAGAAAATGACCACTTAGATTGACTTTAATATTGGTGAGTGGTGGTAGCAGTTAATAGTTATTAAATATTTTCTGGTGGGATTTTTATTTGAGTATAATATGTAGCTTCTTCATTACATTTATAGTAGTTTCACAACAGTTTTATTCCTATTTTGACCAGTAAATTTTTTGTCATCGTTTGTAGCAGTGGATTTTATAGTCAGACTAATGCAGCTGCAGCTCAGGTGAACTCTCTGTGCTGTGTGCAACCAAGAGGAGCATTTGAAAAAGGGAAGAGTGGAAGAGAGGCCTGTCTGAGCCATAACTCTTTCTCATCTCATGCCTGGGCAGACATTTGTTTCAAATCACTTTGCGTTGGCTATTGTGCTTTTGTGAAAGTAGTGCCTGTGTCAAGCACAGAGGCATAAAAGCCCTTGGGAGCAGGACTCTTCTATTTCTTTATTCTCTTTTACTCTTCTCCCATGCTTATGTTTTAATTCCAAGAACCATGGATATTGTTGAAAAGACCACCAGGCCTAATAAAGGAATTACAGAGTTTGTTAACTACAAGGCTCATTACTGGAAGAATCTTGATTTAGCCCTGATTGGTGTTTCCTTCCAGACACAGAGTAAAGAGAAGGTACTCTATGCAATAAGAAATAAATCAGGGGTATAAAATTCTGATTCCCAACTTCCTCCTTCAAAAATACTTCAGATAAGGAGACTCCAATACTAAATGCAGGAAGATGATGTTGAACAGGGAAGATGTTAAGTGGAGAAGAGAGTAAAGAAAAGACAAATGAGAAAAGTATCTTAAAGAAATATGTAGAAATTCTTATCCCTGTAAAATACTGAGGTAGTGCTTTATGAAATTTGCAGTTCTAAGGAAGAAGATCCAAATTTTAAGTTAAACCTCTTGTCCACTTTGCTGAATGTTTGTGCAGAGAAATAGGCTGCAGGTTAGGGCTGGTCAACATCAGGCATGGGATCAAGGAACACCAGTTGAGACCTATTTTAAGCTATTGGTTTGAGCTGAGGAGTGCTGGACAAAAGGGAGAGGAAATGGAAAGGATTCCCGCTGAACCAGGCATGAGCTGTACAGCTTCTGAGTGAACTGGACTGGGAGCTGTGAAACTGAATTCACTATATTCTGTAATTCCCTATATCTGTATCATTTTTCATTTAGAATGTGTAGCATGGAAAGTTACAGTCTCTATCATAAAACTTTCTGCTTCAGGTTGGAATTGTTGGAAGAACAGGAGCTGGTAAATCAACACTCACAAATTGCTTATTTAGATTTCTGGAGTGAAGGCAAACTAATTCTTGATGGAATTGATATATCAACTATTGGACTCCATGACCTACATGGGAATCTTAACATCATTCAGCAGGTGAGATGTGGTTTAGAGGTAACTATTTTTTCTTCTTTGACTAAAATAAGACATCCAGTTTTTGGGAGAAATGATAACCTCAAAGTCCACAGGCTGCCCAGAAACAGAGGTACCAGTGGAATTTTGGCAATTACATGGAAGAAGCTTCAAAACATGGAGACTGCAAGTATGACTTTAGGTTTTATATGCTGTGTTTAGTTTGACAGTCTACATAAGAATGTAGAATAGCTACATATGGTGTTTTCAAGTTCCACCTGAGGGCAAAAATATTTTAAAATAGGTCCAACTATGTTTGAAGCCTTTAGGGAATAAAGTGATGTATACACAAGTCATGTATTATGTATTTAAGCCAGTCTGCTGTGGTCTGTCATGTAGAGCTTACTTTTCACTTCAAAAGAAGGCAGGAAAGTCAAGATTAGGTCATGTATTATTAGGATTATCTTCTATCTTCATGCTGGTAAACTGATTTATGTTGAAATGCTCTCATAAAAAGTAAAATCTAGGACACAAATTTAATGGTCACCTGAAGTCTTTCTGCACATTCCCTGAATGCCATTCATACAAACATTTTTGTGAATGGATGATCACACTTGCAATTAATTTATCTGGTGTTTTTCAAAGGGAGGCTTTAGTTTTTTCCTAGCCTTTTCGGAGCTTTAACATTGGTAATATTTCCTGTGTGTATCTACCCACAGACCATGCATAGAGATGATGCTAAAATTCAAACCAAAATAGATTGGGATTTCCAATAAAGAGACGATTAAAAGAAAATACCTAAAGATTCCTACAAATTCTTGGCCGCTTTTCCTCTGAGAACTGTACTTAGTTAGGGGAATGGCAAATTCACCATTTTTTATCATAATTTCTAATTTTGATACAGCTTTTTTGATGTAACTATATTCTCAAAAATGAGAATATAAGACCAAAATTGATTATGCCACAGGTCTTCAGAACACAATTCATACATATTTGGTTGTAAAATTTGTCTTGCTTTAAGCAGCTAATGCTCTACAAATCTGAACAATATCTGACAGTTGTGAATTACACAGTGTTTTCTCAACTGCAGTTGCGAGTCTGATTTACTGTGGCTGGAGTATATTGGATCTACAGCCAGACAACTGAACTGAGAGGAACCCAACAGTGCAGTGAACTTACAGGCTGGGTTCAGAATAGAACTGAAAGGTGAAAAAAAGGGAGACTGAAGCTTGTGAAGAGTAGGTGGAGTCTGGAGTGTTAAACTGCGTAGGTCAGGAGAGTGGATGAAGGTCAAAATCTGGGAAAGGAACAAGGGCATGGCAAATACCAAAGCTGACAGTATGCACATAACTTCTTCAGATCAGCCAAATACACCTCATACAAACAGCTTTTAAGAATCACATTAAAGTACAGCAAATTACTTTAATGCTGTTTTAGTGCAAGTAACATGAAGTTTAAATGAAGAACAGACACAAGCTCTGCAACCACTTCAACTGTCCTGTTTGGTCACTGAGCTCCCTCAAAATTGTCACTGTTCTGTTTGCATGTAACTTGCCAGTGACTGTTGTTGGCCTCTTACGCTCGTTGGGTCACAGCTACTGTGACTGCACTTGGTCAAGGTGTCTGTTCACCATCTCTAGGAGCATTAGTTCAGTCTATAAATCTCTGCAGGTATTCTTGTTGCTGAATATATCATCTTTCCTATAAGAAATTAAGGATATCTAACTTAGAGTCATAGCCTTCTAATTTTTCTTAACAGTGCTCATGAATGTAGTCTCCAGTACTTCACAAACCTTAATAATAATTCACATGTTGTGGTAGTTGCCAGGTGCTGGGCAGGTCTCTAGTCAGCCCCAAAACTGACACAGAGTTTCAGTGCACAGAGCATGCACAAGAAATCTCTTGCCCTTTATGTTTCACCTCAATGAAGAACTGAGCTCACAGAGACTGCATGCAATTTTTGTCCTCCTGTTCACCAGCTTCAAACTGTTACAATTTGCCTTGCAAAGATCCATTCCCAAGATTATTTGTCTCAGTTCCTTCTGTTAACGTAAGGATTTATGACAGCCTGTTTTAGGATCATGTCGGAATTGTGTATTCACATTCTGCTGCTGTTTGGGACCCCATCTTGTTTTCTGGGACACTGCAGTCAAATCTGGATCTACTTGGAAAACACTCTGATCTTGAACTGTAGGAGGTGCTGGAGCTATATGACTTAAAAGATTTTGTCCAGTCACTGCCAAAGAAGCTCCTCCATGAGATTTCAGAAGGTGGTGAAAATCTCAGGTACATAATCAAGTGAGTGCTAATGCCGTTATTTTACAGTACTGCAAAACTATGTGATCCTTCCAGAGAATTTACTTCAGAAGGTATCAGGATGGAAATGACACATCTCCTGTCATTCTTAGTAGAACTATTCTGGTAGTGCAAGTTTCTTTGAGGTGACCAACTGGTCACAGTGGTATAAGTTCTGATGGCCTGTGCTGTATGGGAAGCCAAAGGAGTAGACTATTTTCAGCTCAAGTATATACGTAAGTGTAAAGAAGGGGAGGCGTGGTGTTGCAATTCATGCAGCACCTCATTAGATTTGGGTAGAAAAACGCTCATTTATTTAAATTGAAAAAATAAATCAAACCAGAAAAAAAAACAACAAAAAACAACAAACCAAAAAACCCCAATAAATTAGAAACCTACCAAAGTGCAGAGAGCTTATTCTTTTTTTTCTATTTGCTTAGGCAAAACAACTCAGTTTTAACTTTGAAACATTAACCCATCATTATGCAAGGAGGGTGACACTTGAAATAAAAGAACCAAACTGAGGAGACGAATATTGAAGTTTTCAGCTGCAAAGGGACAGGTCTTAAATAGTGTACTGAATATCAGCTGGAATTTTTCTGACAGATCATTTTCAGGAGGAAATTTCTGGAAGGTGCATACTACAGCTAACGTATAGAAGTATCCAAACTTTTACATTATTAAAAAGTGGTTTAGCATTCAATCTGGCTCATTCCTAGTGCCCACTATAATGTGAATATAAAACTGAAGACTGGGTTTAAGATTCTAAGTTCAGCCATGGGTGTTGAAGAGTCCTACCTTAACTACTACTGATATGCTGAGCAAGAAGAAATAAAATTCCAAAGCAGGAACAACATATTTTAGTAGTCTTTTCAGTGTGGTAAGCACATTTCAGAAACATAAAGTATTGTTAGAAAAGAAGTACAGACATGCTCCACAGTAATCTCAGCTTTATCTTGTACTCCTTTTCCTCCATGTGCCTGACTTGCCCTTTCAAATATATTTTTAACAGTGTTGGGCAAAGACAGCTGGTCTGTCTGGCCTGTGATTTACTGTGGAAGACAAAAATCTGGTCCTAGATGAGGTGACAGCTTCTATTGACGTGGAAACAGGTAACTTTGTGCAGTCCACCATCAAAAGATTTGTTTTACAAACTGCATGGTGTTAACTACAGCCCACAGGTTACACACAGTCATGGATTCAGAGAGGCAAGTTTTGATAAGCCATTTGAAAAATAAATTACTTCCTTGAAATGCATTCCCATAATCCAGAGATATCTGTACTGGGACTGGAAAATGTGGCTGAAGAGCTGATTTTTCTTCTGTAATCTTTCTGCTTTTGTATTGTAGAGTGCTCGTTCTGGATGGAGGAAAGATTCTAGAATATGATACACTACAGACTTTGTTACAATGAAAAAGTGCCTTTTCTGAAATGGTTGCAGAGGACGGGATAAGAAGATAAAGAAAACTAATGAGTGAAGTCTGAAGGAACGCTCAAAGGATCTCTGGTATTCCATATATATAGGTGCAATATTTTATATTCCATATAAAACAACTGACTTATTCAAGAGCTCCTTGCAGCATTGCTGTTTACTACAGATACAATCTGTATATATTGATCAGGTTTCTTAAAATTCAGATTTTATACAAATCACTTGTTTTTATCATACTGGCACTGGGACAACAGAATGAAGCAGGGATTTTCATGGCATATGTTAAAACTGTTGCATTAGTAAAGACTGATTGAAAAATAAATCTTGCTGTTGACATGCTGGTCTTAATTTGAACTAAGTTGCTCTGACATTATCGTCATTTAGTTACTAATTCTTATTATGATTATGCATTCAGGAAAAACCAAAACTGATTGTTGTGTGGACACAGAGAAAGATATCACTTGGGGCTGATTTTTAGGATATGCACATCCCCCCTTGTGGATAGTAGTTCTTGAGGCAATAAATGTGCCCCGTTAAGTCAGTTTTCCTCTTGTGATCTCTGAAAAACTGAAAACCACATCTTACATATCTAATTGAGCATTACAAAATCCCATTGTGAAAGAATCCCAAAAAATGCAGTCAGGTGGAGTTGCCACTTTGCTGGTAAATATTAATGTAAACCTCCATACTAATTAAAGAAGCAGGACAGGTTATGTACACTTACTTGAAGTGTCAGCTAAATGTATCTGCTTCTGGTAGGCCACATAAATAGTCATTTCCATTTTTATTGCAGATCCTGAAGTTCTTGAAATTTAATACCAACATGTAATCAATCTTCTCTTAAGATAAGATCCCCATGAACTGCTTAAAAAAAAAAAACCCAACAAACTGAATAAAGTTCCTGGGTACACCCCTGTTATATCAGTTTAACACTAACACCTGGTGTATCAAGTACATTCTTAATTACTGCCCCAAGAGAAAGTTTTGGGCACATAGGCTAAGGGAGGAAGCCATCAGTACCTCAGGAACCAATCCCTTTTGCAAGAGAAAACAGTCTGAATAAGGCATCAATGCATGGCAATTTTTAATTTATTTATTTTTATTTGTGGGGAAAGCTTTCTGTGCTTACTGCCAGGCTGACAAAACCTTTCACTTCCAGCTACCTTCAGAATGCAGCTGGAAGAGCTGCAGACTGAACAATGGCAAAGCCTGAGAGAAAAGAAAATGCTGGACTAGTGTCAGCAAAGCCATTCCTTTTCCTTCAGCAAGCTGTACCCCTCATATTTGACTATAACTTCTGAAAAGGGGGTGCAGTGGAGGCAGAAGCAGCAGGAAATGCTCCTGCTGTGTTTCCATGCAGCAACAGCTTACCAAAGCAAACCCCCTAACAGGCTTAGGGTGGGCAGGGAAAGGCACTTTTGCCTTAAGCACATCAGCCAGGGTCTGCAGCCTCTCTTTACACACCTGATGTTGGGAGACTCACTCCAGGAAACCATTGAAGGGCCACTTGGCCGAGTTCAGAACTGACTCATCCCACCAAACACCAGGGCACCAGCCAGCACAAAGCCATGTGCTAGCTCTACAGCTTGGCACACAACCCTGACCTTCCTCCTCCAAACAGGACTTCCCTGAGCTTCCTTTGTATCTGGGAATTGGGTTCCAGTCTTGTCCTGTGGGACTGCTCATAGGAAGAGTGGGACAAGCAGGGGACCAGAGCAGACCCTGCTTATGTCCTGCTCCCACTTCATTCCTCACAGCATTCAAAAATCCCACATGCACCACCCTCTCAGCAGCTGCTTCCCTCAGCCCTGCTTGTTGCCCTTGCTCTACAGTTTCCCGGCAGTATCACAGGAGGAACTAGAAAGAAGTCGAGGAGGAACTCTCACTTTTCCTCACAGGAAGAGAAACACAGTTCTGCTTTTTGCCAGCTTTGAAACATTTATGAAACATTGCAATTGTTCAGGCTCTGCAGCTCCCCAAGACAAGGCAGATGAACAAACTCTCTCACAGTTGACACAACCTCATCTTCTACACTTCAAAGGAATTTGAAGAAGACAGAATTTCCTTGAGAAAGAGAAAGAAGACAGATCCAAGGGGTGTAGAAATTGCTTTTATTAAAAAATCTAAAATGTTATTTATAAAATGCATTTCATCATATGCACTGGAAAACAATTACGGAACACACAATTGTTGAGGCCTCTTGATGCTTTCAGAATTTCAACTCGCCAAACAAGCCATAGCTAGAAAAATTGGTTACATACCTACCACCACAGGCAATCAAAAGGATTACAGAAAGATTTCAGTCTTCAAGTATCAACTTTTTTACAGAGAGACTTCTGGTAAGCAGCCCATGTGCATACCTGGAAATATCCACCTAGTTCAGTGGACTCGTCTTTAAAATTCAATTGTTTGTGCCAAAATACAGTATTAAAAGATACTAAATAAATAATTCAGAAAATTTAATAAATAAGGATGCATTGTGATATCCAGTGTATAGTAACTTCTCTTCTAAAAAATCCAACCTGTATAGATCTCTGAATAAATATCCTTTTGTGAATTTCATTTTTACAAGTAAACAACCTGCCCTTCCCTTCCAGTTCCCAGATTAACACTGAAGGAGATTTAACTCCCCCAGGGTGAAGGAGGATGTGAAAGAAAAAAGTACTTCATTTATTTGCTTTGAGAGTTTTAACAGCTCCTACCTAACTTGTCCCAAAACTGCAAAAGCTTTTAATAGTTTAACTTCTCTGTGATGTGGTTCTGTTTCTATATAGGTCTGCTTGTTTTACACATTGCATTAAGGACATGAAGACCAAAGTCCTACTGTAACTCCAGTGGATTTTGAGATGAATTTACAGCAGGGCAGAAGGAAAGGCCAGAATGACTCTAAAGAGTTGGTACAGATGTTGAACACACACATTTACATCTGCAAAGCAAAGGCTCCCAGCAGCAACTGAGGACTGTACTGCATTCATCCATGGTGTCACTGAAGAGGCACTTCTTTCACTGCAGGAGTTTCACTTACTGGAAGCTCCATACAGACTTAGTTGGGGTCACTTTCAAAGAGGCACAAAGGAAAAAAAGAATCCTCAAATTAAAAAAAAAAATCCTGGTTTTCAACTCAGGAAAATTAAGCAGATGTCAGCAGTACTTTGGGAATCCTCTGTCAAGTTAAACAATGCTGATGGAATGGCTGTGTGCAACTGATTCAATTTAAGAGGTTTTTAATTTGATTACTTCAAAGATGCATTTAGACAACAGCTATGCAAACAGCTGAATCAGCACAACTGATTTATGGCAGTGCCATAAATCAGGCCTACTGCCAGGAGAGTAATAAGCCTATTTTAATATAGTCATAGGTTAAAACAATAAATCTAAGCCCCACACATTATCTTAGCAAGGTTAATACAAAATTATTCTGGAGAAGACAAGAACATCCTTAAAACACCTGTTACTAGAGCTTACCTGATGAAGACTGGGCTGATGGATGTTGAAACCAGTCTTAGCTGAGTGACATGTTTTTTTGGTAGGAAGTTCCAAGCAGATAATAGAATTCAGCTGGTGCTTGATTATTGCTTAATCCCTCCAAAGAGAGAACTGTCAGTAATTCTGTTTTTTTTTTTCAGATCAGTAACTTTGTTATCCTCACAACACATTTTCAAGGTACCTAGATAGTGATCTATTTGCCTAAAGAGAGTCCTAAGAAGTGCCACCTCAAACCCCAAGTTACACACAACACTGTTTCTTTCCCAACAAGACAGCTAAAACCTCTGTTCAGTTTAAAGTAGGGATATGAAAAAACTTAAACCACATAAGAGCTAAAAAGCACAAAGCAGTTGGGTCAATTTTCATTTACTAGGGCTAGAGGAACTACATTTCATTCAGGCCATCCCTTCTGTCCTACACTTTCTTCACGAGGAGAGTATGGCTTGGGGTACTTCAGGGAGAAGATGTCACACACTTGTAAATGCAGAATGATGAAATTCCTGTTGGTCAAATTCAAGGGAGACAGGCAGGTGTGGCTTCGAGATACATAAAATCTCTGTAGTTTTAAAATAAGGCAGGGGCAGGTATGAATATTTGGCAATATACCCTTGTTCTCTGTGGAGAACATCAGTGGTAAAACAGCAGCACCTGTGTTTAACCATCACAGCCAGGTCAGGAATGAAGCCCTTGGAGACCAAGAAACTGCACTGGCAAGAGCTACGTTTTCAATAAAGTTTCCTAATCGTGGGACAATTTGCCACAGAGCCTCAGCATATCATTATGCTGTTATGAACAGCAGAAGAATCAAGTGAGTGCCTCAGTCTCATTTAAGCTGCAAGATGCCTTTAGGGAAGAAGCTTAAATGCTCAAATGGCTCAATCTAATAAGTAAGTGCAAGCTGAACACTGCCAGTGCTCTGTGCATTAACGCTGCTTCACAGTCCTTCCAAGTAAATACATGGATGCAGGAATACCTCAGTACCACATCATCTCAAACCTTTGGTCACACTCCCTTTATACTTTAAATACACACCACTCCAGGATTTGCTAATAAAATTTAGCAAGAAAATGTGGGTGTGTCATCACTGGCATTTTCATCCAATATCCTCTCTCCAAGTAAACACAGCACACTTCAGAACTCATTTGTACCTTTAAAGTAACATCAAGCTTTAGCACAGGTAGGTGTCCAGTAACACCTAATGGGAACAGGAGAAAATTGAATAGAATGAAGCTAAGATTAGGTTCCATCGGCAGTCAGATAAGTGTAGATCCTTTTGGAGAGCTGGAATGCAATTGAGAAGAGTTTCTTTTCAGTTAAAATTAGTCTTCCGTAAATGTTTGTTAGGGATTTCTATAGCACTGACTTGGAGAGGCCAGGACCCAGCAAGAATTCCTGCCTGGATGGCTACGCCTGTCACAACGGCCAGGTCAGGATCTACAGAGGTGTTGGGTTCCTTTCCAAAGAAGTCCCGAATAACTTCACGTATTTTGGGAATCCGCGTGGAGCCTCCGACTAACACAATTTCATCCACTTCTGCTTTGTGCAAGTGCCCTTCCTGCAACACTTTTTCAATGGGCACAAGAATCTTCTCAAAAAGGTCCTCATTTAACATCTCAAACAGCTTCCGAGAGATTTCTGTTTCAAACACAACTTCCACAAAGTTGTCCTCTACTTTGGAAGCATCTCCAAGATTTTTCAGGCAGTTTGTGTTTTGTGAGGCCTTGCCCTTTAGCGCAGTGTTTGTTTTCACCTGGCTTTTTGCAAGTTCTCTTGTAAGCTCGTTTGCTGGCAGAGTTAACAGCACCCTCAGTGTAGCTGCCTCATGGACAGTCAGGTTTAACTTAACAGCTTCCACGGCCTGTCTGAGGCGGTGAATCTCCTCTTTTTGTGTTGGCAGAGAACCGTACGTTTGACGGAGCTGATCATATAGATACACCATCAACCTCTGATTGAAATCCTGTCCTCCAAGTTTGTTGTTACCTGGAAGATCAGAATAGAAGGCATCAGACGGAGCACCTTCAAAGCCCCAGAAAGCAGCACACTGCTTCTCTTTCACTGAGAGATGGTGCTCAAGGGCAAGAACACAGAAGGACCACAAGCACATGAGCTCACAGAGCTGTAACAAAAGACAAAATGGTTGTCCACTGCCCACATGATGGATAATAATTTCCACTGTTTTGTTCAGACAAAACAAAACTGTTTTGTTTTGACTGAAAACAGTAACTCACTTAGTGACCTCTAACTAAATCAGGGTGAAGCTGCTGAATCTTTCTTGCTGTTCCACTCTAACTGGACTGAGCAGCAGCAGCTCACATCAGAACTTGCTTGCTGAAGGCAACACAGGCAGCTGGCACTGGACCTCAGAGCTGTGTGCATGCAGGCCAGCTGAAGCACGGCTGTCTCCTCACTACAGTCTGACCAAACACTGCTGCCAGAGCTCAGTGCCCAGGGATGAATCGTTCATACACCAATCACAAAACTTCTGGGTTAACAGCCCACGTATTCCCAAACTCTGCTCAACTCAACTGGCACCAAATTCCAGGCAAGGATGCACCAAAGCACTGGTCAATGATCAGCCAATATTCCCAGTTTGGGCAAAGGTGACAGAAAGATTTTAAACAATCCCAACCCCCCAAAAGTTCAGTCACAGTCAGTGTTACACGCACCAGCACTTTATTAGTGGGCACAAAAGTTAACAGACATGGATAAAATGAAACCACAACTTACCCCTCTGGGTCAGCCAAAACCTGACTCTGTGGTCTTAATTGCTGAAATCAGCCACAAACCTAATTTTGCATGAAAATCAGCTGAGAATGCATTGAGAAAACACTCTTGTGACATGGCTGATATGTTTTAAAAGCCCCTCCAACAGTGACTTCAGGTGCACCTTGCCTCCCACTCCTTGAGAAACAAAAGCATTTTTCTCACCTGCCATGGCTCGTGTGATGAACATCCCTCCTATCTTGTTCAACAGAGACACGTCCAAAGTTCCTCCACCCAAATCCACCACCAGAACATTAAACACATCAGCTTTGTGGAGGCCATAAGCCATAGCAGCAGCTGTGGGCTCATTGATTACTCGCAAAACGCTGAGCCCTGTGACGAGCAGAGACAACAAGCAACACTCAGGTACACCTCAGAAAACTGCAGTTCTTACATCAGGATGACATTTGCCACTACTTGTTGGGGTTTTTTTAACCACACTCAAGTTAAGTGTCAGATCTAAAGGAAGTAGTTTCCTAAGCAGTAATATCCAATGAACTCTTTTCCTTACTTAATCCTAAAATAGCACTGCTTCAGCATCAAGGTGAAATCATGAATCATAATGTGCCCAAACACACTACTTCCAGAGAAACCTTGCTAAGAAGATTTATTTCATGCATTCTATTTCTGTTTAAATGATTATCCAAGGGTGCTCTATATAGTCTCCCTATTTGGAGATTATAAGAAAGACTATTTTCCCTGAAGTAAAACTTACTTTCAGCCATCTATGTCTGCATTAGCCAGCTGCACCTGTCGGTACTCAGAAGTTCTCAGCTGTTCCTCACAATAAATCCATTCTAAGCTTCTCTGTCCCTGATTCACTGTTTCTATATCCTCCACAAAGACCTTACTGTTAGTGAAACAGACTTCAAGCTCTCCAAGAAAAACTCTGGAATAGAGAGGCATCACCTGCAAGGTTAGCTGCCTTAATAGTAGAATTCCGCTGCCTTTCATCAAACTCTGCTGGCACGGAGATGACTGCCTTGGAAATGGACACGCCAAGGTTGGCTTCTGCCATTTTCTTCAGTTTCAGCAGCAGCTTAGAGCCAATGCGCTCTGGAGTGATGTGAAAGGTTTCATTAGTTGTCACAGAAAATTCAGCTAATCCATTGTTGTTGACAATCTAGAAGGATAAAGCAACACAACCCCTGAGTGAGAAATCTTCCTATGCTCCTCCACCCTGTTCCCACCAAATATTTTATTTGAATGTAGTCTCTTTATTCAGGAAAAGTTTAAATGTGCTTAGCCATTTCTGCGCTACTTTTATTCCTTGATTAGGAGGATTATGCAAAACGTGCCACTTAAGGGGTCAAAGTATATCCAAACAAATAACACCCACTATGCCCTAGTAAAACATATTAAAAAAAGTTAAGACTTAGAAACTGTGGAGTCAACTTCCAACACCACATTCAAAGACAGAAAGGATGGTTTTTTAATCATTAGCTTACCTTTCAGGTTTCTGAAAGGAAACAAACAGCTTGGTAGTGAAACAGCTTCTCATAACAATATTAAAAAATTAACAAGACTTCAAAGACCACTTGCAGTACACATTTTTTTTCAACCAATTCTGCACCATGCTCATATAATGCAGGTTAGTTTTTTTTAAAGCAACTTTCAAGTTCTACTGCTGGTCAAGTAAGTAGTAATGTGCTGTAGGAAAAAACACACTGGGATGTGGGAGAAGATGTGGCTTTAAAACTTTTCTGGGTTTTGGTTTCTTGGGTTTTTTTGGGGGAGAGGTTTGTTGATTTTTGTTTGTTGGTGGTTTTATTTTACAAATTCATGGAGAAGTAAAGTTTCAGCACAGCACAGTTAGCATTTCAAGTTTAAATTTATCCTTTCAGAGATGGGACTGGAAGGTTACCCAGAAACACATTTCTCAGTAGGGAAACACAGCGTCCTCTGGAAAATCATTATCAGCTCTCATGCAGAGGTACGCTACTTCCACAATCATTTCCTTCTGCTCTCTGGATACCTCTTACGGTTTTCAGGCACATCAGACTGGGCCAAATGACTCAAGGTCTGACAAGATGATCAACCACATTTCAAGTGTCATAGAATAGGGTTGGAGGGACCTTATAGCTCATCTCCTTCCAACCCCCTGCCAGTGGCAGAGACACCTTCCACTAGACCAGGTTGCTCAGAGCCCCATCCAACCTGTCCCTTGAACATTCCGAGGATGGGGCATCTGCAACTTCTCTGGGAAACCTGTGCCAGGGACTCAGCACCCTCACAGTAAAGAACATTTTTCCTAATCTCTAATCTAAACCTCCTCTCTATCAGCTTGAAGCTCTTTCCCCTTGTCCTGTCACTCCAGGCCCTTGTAAATAATCTCTTTCCATCGTTTTTGCAAGCTTCCTTAAGGTGTTGGAAGGCCACAATTAGTTCACCCCAAAGCCTTCTCCAATCCCAATTCTCCCAGCCTTTCTCTAAAGCAGAGCTGCTCCATCCCTCTGATCACCTTGGTGCCTCCTCTGGCTTGGCTCCAGCAGGTCCCTGTCCTTCCTGTGCTGGGAGCCCAGAGCTGGATGCAGCCCTGCAGGTGGGGTCTCAGCAGAGCGGGGCAGAGGGGCAGAATCCCCTCCCTGCCCTGCTGCCCACGGGGCTTTGGATGAGCCCAGCACATGGGGGGTTCTGGGCAACCAATGGCCAGGGCATGTCCAGCCTCTCACCCACCAACACCCCCAGGGCTGCTCTGGATCTGTTCATGCTCAGCCTGGATTGCGTGCTGCAGGACGTCCCTTACTGCTTGGAGGGAACTGAAGGTGGTGGCTGCTTACCTTAAAGGGATACCTGCTGCTTTCACCCTGCAGTTCTTCCGAAGTGAAGACTTTCCCAATGAATCTCTTGGCATCATATATGGTGTTCTGAGGATTGGCATCGGCCAGCTCCAGGCCTTCATAGCCCACATGCACGCCGGTGTCGGTGAAGGAGACGACGCTGGGGATGCTGCTGTGCCCGTGCTCATCCGCAATGACCCTCACGTCCCCGCTGCCGGGCAGGAAGACGCCGACGGAGCAGTAGGTGGTGCCGAGGTCGATCCCGATCACCCTGGGGGTGGGCATGGGCAGATACTGCTGTGCCAGGTAGCTGGCCAAGAGCAGGGCCAGCACAGCAGAGCCTGAAACACACAGTTGGGAACAGCAGGGTTAGGGGAGCAACTCCGCAAGCCTCCAAGTCGATGCAAATGACACGGTGTGACACACTGCACCTCCCGCAGCTTTATTTCACACTCCGGAGCCTGGGGAGCTACCTAAATAGTTTTTAATTTCCTTCTCAACAGAGAGTGGCTAGAAGTCAAGAATTTAAGGCATTAAATATTAAACTGATTAAGGAAAAAAAGCCCAAGAGACAGCCAAGCCAAAAATACCATCACACTGTAATAATTCTATTTCTCTCTGCACGTTACTGCAATAACATGGGCTAATTAGTACTTCTGCAGGAGCTGCCTATGAATGACACTAAAAGGACACTGAGTTAATGGGGCCACCCAAAATCACACTGACACTACAAACTCCCAATTCTAACACCTCCAGCTTCACCAAAAGTCTAAAAATAGGGAGAGGGAAACCCATAGTACCTCGTCCTGTTTCAGCCATAGCTTCCAAAAAAACATCTTCCCATACCTCTGAATCTTTCCTGTACCTTGAAACCCAAGGGAACACCAGTTTATATGCAGAAGAGTTTGTTGTTTAGTTTATTTTAATTTTACTTATAATCAACAGAGACAGGAAACCAAAAAGTCTAGCATCAAGAAATGTCTCAGATGATTACCAAAAAAAAGCACCAACAAACAAAATCTCAACAAGAAATGTAAATAAGTTAAATTTCAAAGAGTGAGTGACCTCTTTTTTTCCCAGCAGGGAAGGGTGGCCATTGTAGTGCTTCAAACAGACTGGTGGGAAAGCTCTGGCTTGCTCTGGGCTGGCAATCTTCCCAGACATTTCTGAGCAATGTGCCACTGAGTACTCTGCTTTTCAAGGAATCCCACAGTGGGTCAGGTTGGAAGGGACCACAGAGGGTCATCCCAGAGCACATGGCACAGGACTGTGTCCAGACACTCTGGAGTATCTCCAGCGAGGGATACTCCACAGCCTCTCTGGGTGATCTGTTCCCGTGTTTGGTCACTGCACAGTGAAGAAGTTCTTCCCCATGTTCAGGTGAAACTTCCTGTGCATCAATTCTTGCCCGTTGCCCCTTGTCCCACTGCTGGGCACCACTGAGCAGAGCCTGCTCCCTGCTCTGACCCCTCCTTGCAGGCACTGACAGACACTGATGAGGTCCCCTCTCAAGTCTCTTCTCGAGGCTCAAAAGCCCATCCCCTTAGCCTTTGCTTCTAAAAGGTCCAGTCCCCTCAACATCTTTGCTGCCCTCCGCTGGACCCGCTCGAGGAGTCCCATGTCTCTCCTGTACAGAGGAGCCCAGATTTGGACACAGCACAACACAGCGAGCACGGGAAGCTCGTGCCACCCTAGAGAGCCAGCCCGGGGCGACATCCGTGGCAGAAAGACGCGAGAGCGGAAGCAAAACTGCCCAAACCCCGCAGCCCAGCCGCGCCACCGCCTCACCCAGCACAGCCATCTGCCCCGCCATGTCGGCCGGTGGCTCCGGCCGCTGACGGCTCTTTCCGGGCCGCGCGGGGTATTTAGGGAACGGTAGTACGCGTATCCCGCCCGCCCCGCCCGCGTCAGCTGCTGCTGCGGGCGAGAAAACTACAACTCCCAGCGGGCATCGCGGCGCGGCCGGTTCCGGCGGGTACCAGCCAATGGGCGGGGAGGTGCCGGTGCCTTATCCGTTAGCAGGAGAGGCGGTGTGCGCCCTTTCACAGGCGCATGCGCGGGCTCGGGCAGGAGGGAGTCGTGATGGCTGCTGGGAGCGGTAGTCCCAGGCCCCGGCGCCATGGTGCTCTACGGCCTCCCGCCGGCGTGAGGCGTCAGAGACCGCGGCTGTGGGTGCCGGGGCAGGACATCTTCCTTCATCCCCCTCGGTCTTTCACACGGCCAAGAGCCAGGTTCGGAAAGGAGACGCTGTTTAATCTGCGCAGGGTGCAAAGTAGAAGCTTTCCGCAAATCAAGCACAGAGATTCTCAAGACTTGACAATAAATAAGCATTTCAGCAAATAAATCACAGTGCACCGCCTACAAGTTACCTAGTTCTCTTTTTTAATGGTGAGGGGAGATTTCCTTCTTGCCCAGCTGGCATTTAGAGAAGCAAGGAGAATGCAGGTGAAACCTGCCCCTGAAATGCATCCTGGAGGGGCAGAATTGGTAACGTCTCTAAGAAATGCAGAGTGAAGTACTCGGTGGGTTTGCTTCTCATCAGCTCTGCCTCTCCTCTGCTCTGCTCCACTCTCATAAGGAGTAATGGATGTCAAGGTTCTTGCAGAGCAGGTTTCCGTTTCAGGCAGAAGTTTAAGATGGAAGATTTTTTAAATAGAAAATATTCATAAATGAGTGGCTGGTAGCAAATAGCATAGTGGAAGAAAAGTTAGACTAAGTCTTATTGCAGTTATCATTTCCAGCATCTCTGTTTCACATAACCCAAAAAGTAATTCCCAGGAGCCCACTTCTTAAAAGCTTCTTCTCTATGCAAAGAAAGTGACACTGCTTTAACTTAATAGTAAAAAATGCATTCATCTTCCACTTCTGGTTAACATACAGTGTTGTGCTTCATTCTCAGCACGAGAAGGTGGAAACTCTTTGGAAAGGGAAGAAAAGGTTAAAGCATTCAGCCTCCTTAATGACTCATGATCTGCCTGTTTTCTAATTACTTAGGTAACTTTTCTTAATGTCTTATTTTTTTCTTAGTTTTCTTAGGTTTTCTTTTCTTAATTTCTTTTGGATTCTTTAATCATTTTTCTTGAAGTGGGACCATTGTAATTGTGCTCATTTGTAAGTGGGGGGAAACTCATAATCGTTGTTTACAGTATTTCTTCATCCATGTAACTCATGAGTGGGCACTTTGTGTTTTATGCCAGTGTGAGTGGATGGTGAGCAGAAAAAAAAAGTTTAGCACAAGCAGGGCATACAATCAAACTGGATTTTGCTCATGATTTTGATATTTAATAGCAGCTTTTTTTGATACATAGGGACCATCTGAAATATGACACTGCAGAGTGCAGCTATGTAGGGATGTGTTTTTAAAAAATACTGATACAAGCCCCTCATTTCAGAGATTTTTTTTCCTTTTCTGAAGCAGAGGCCAGGCTTTGGTTTTTGTACTTGAGGTTAAACCTCTAAGAGACTTTGGGATCGCTTGTTACCATACCTGCCCAAGGACAGAACTCAGATGCCCTTTTCTATATAATTTCCGTTCTATTTCTCTTTAGCAAAGCAGTTTAATGCATTCAGTGTGTCACTCAAGGCCTCCCCACCTGACTGACTCCCTGAAGGCCTGGCTGTTCCCTGCAGGATTACACAGCACAGGCCACCTGCCTGGGAGTCAAGTCAAGGGGAGCATCTCAGCAGGCTTTCTGCCCGGCAGCAAGGCTCTGCCATGCCAGAAGCTTCTGCAGGAGCCACTGGCTCCCCTGTAGCTGGTTTGGGCTGCTGCAGAGGTTGAAGGCTCGGTCCACCACACATATTTTGCAGTCCCTTGAACACACGCTCTTCAGCTTAAAAGTCCACAAGTGCCTAATTATTTCCCTGCACATCTTCTCCATGACCTGTTAGGACCTACTCATGGATACTCCTGGACTCGGCACAGCGATGCCAGACTTGCCTTGCATCTCCAAAACAGGCTGAACTAATCCTGATGATCTTGCCCTTGTGTTTTTGGGCATTACCACTGTGTTTTCAGTATCACCTTTTTTTACCTACTTTCGTTTGTGAGAGGGAGGCCTGTCTCCATTTTCCTCCATTATTTCAGGGAGCGCTACATTCAGGAATGGGTTGTTCAGGAGCAGAAGGGAACATTCAGTGTTTCTGGAGAAGACTGCTTGATTTTGCACGGAATAATTCAGTATTCACTGGGCAACAGAGGGAGAGGCTTATATGACTGGGAGAGAAATCTATGGAGCCTCTGTGCCACAGAGTGCCTCATGGGGAAAGCATAAATGTGTTTGGGGCAGACACTGGAAGGCTGGTCTTTGTTTGCCTGGAATGCTGTGCTTTTGCCACTTTCTTGCAGCAGCAGGCAGGGCACATACTCCGTGGTGAGCACCCTCACCTAAGGGTGGGCAGTGCAAGTTCAGACCTACACAACTGCTTTGCAAGAGCTGTGATAAAGCTTCTCTGGGTGCTCCTGAGTGAGGGGGCGTGAGGGGCTGCGGTGCCGGGGCTGCTAGTCCTGACCTGCTTGCCTGGGATACCTGTGCTGGGCCACATCAAGTGGCCCTTGGCCGCCGCACACCAGGACCCCGACACCCGCCTGCCTCTGGCGTGACTGTAAAGGGGGTGTGCAGGCAACTCCCCCCAAGGGGCTGGGCAAATGCTTGTTTATTCTTCTTAGTGCATCTGTTCACTCTGGTAGTAAGCTGTTTGTAACATTTCAAATGCTTTTCAGGGATTAATTTCCTTCAAGGGGCTGTTCTTTTCCCCTGATGCTTTGATAGGTGGTGGTAAACATGTTTTTGTCTGCAAGTAGCTTGAGGGAGAGAATTGTTCGTACAATGTAAGAGCAGAGGCTGGTTTTAAAACAGTGTCCCATCAGATGTGAACTGGTGTCTGCAGGAAAAATCCTGCTACACTGGGGATTATCACTCAAACCCTACACCTGTGATGTGCTAAACACAGTTCAAGCATTCGGTGTGCGTGGAATCAAATACAGCTTGTTTTCATTTGCAGGATGCTTTGCATCAGCTGTATCCTTGCATTTGGAGAAAAGGAAATTGAGTTTGCAAAGCATCCTCTTTTCTGCTGTTGTACAGAACAGGATTTTGGTTTTCTAGGGTGTACTCAGTGAGTGCTTTCTGCATTGTCTTAGTCATTTTAAAGTCAGTGTCTAAAACTGAATCACAGGATGCTGGCATATGGTCAAAGCACAATGTGATCCTGTCAATCCAGGATGATCAATCCGTGTTTTCCCACTATGAAGGAGGAAGGGGGAGAAGGATTGAGATCCACTTTGTAGGTGGAGAGTAGTATCAGTGTCTCTCTGAGAAGGGAGGTGATTGATGCAAGGTATTTAGGAGATGCTAGAATCTGAAACCTCATTTTCAGTTTTTAACTTAGTGCAAGCACATTGTCAAAATTGCAGAGGTTCCTGATAGTTCCTTTCCCTAATTAAAACACTGATCTACTCCTGCTGTATATGCTTGGGAAAGGGATGAATTTCACCAGCCTTCCTCTGACAATTCAATGTCAGACAGCTGGATAGAATAGCATAGCCTTCAATTTAGATGCAAAAGTTTCCATTAAAATTCCAGCACGTAGCCTAAAGATTTCTGGCTCCTGTTGAGTGGCTGACTGGCTGGGCAGGGGTGTGCTGAATTTTCCATTAGTCACAAACTCACTCCCCAGCTGGAGGCAGTAGAAGCAGCTCGGGGCTTCTCCCAGAACCCACAACCTGGAGAACTGAAGCACGAGGTGTGGGAGGAGTGCAAGAAGCTCCCAGCAGATGTCTCTGCCATGCAGCATTCCTTCCCCAGATTGCTTTTGGTGTCTGACAGATACCTGCAGATTCATATAAAGCATATTAACCTTTAGCAGTAGTTATCCAAAGTCTTGTAAAGGCATAAGTCATGAAGACGGTGCCACATTTTCATTACAGTTTCTTTAATTGCTTTAACATACCCCTTTCACCAAACCCTCATGAAATAATTTTGAGGTTAACAACGAAATTACTATTTCCCCTTTCATGAATACAGTTGCAGTGATACCAGTATAATGGAACCCAGTAGGTGTCTAGGAAAAACAATTTGGAAGAGAAAAGAGATTTTCACTGATTTTTTTATCTGTCCCACTTTTCTTCCTGAATTTCACTTGGTCTGAATGCTGATGCAGCTTTTTGTAGTGTGAAAAATAAAAACCAGAGCCATTTTATTGATGAGGGAAAGCAGTTTGGCACTTACTGGTCTGGTAACTGAGAGTTTCTCTTCCTGCTTGACCATGGTGAAGTGGGCCTGTGGATATTCTCAGTTCAGTCAGAGAGAAAAAGAGAAAGATTTCTGCCAGGCTAAGCCTGGGAAAAAGTCTGGGAGGAATGTAAACCATCTGTTATCTTGTTTTCTGTTCATATTGTTTATAGATACGTTCTACCACACTGACCTAATTCCAGTGGACCAAGCAGGTGAAATGTTTTTCCTCGATGACCAATGGAATTAATGTTCACAATATTCCAAGAGAGAAGTGCCTTTGAATAAAGGCTCATTTTGCCTTCTGAAATCGTGTGAGTCATTTCACCTGTCCCTGGCTCAACAGCATCATGGGCCGGTGTTGCAAGGCCAAAAGGCAGCTGTGAACTTGGCTGAATACTCCCCAGCCACAGCAGCCTGGGGTAGTGGGCCTGAATCGTGGCTTGGCTTGGATTTGTGCTGGTGCCTGGAACACATCATCTACCTTCTGCTCAGCTTGGGTGTCCTGGGTGGGAGCAGGCAGAGTGGGGCTGCATGGGGTGACAGGAAAAGCGATTGCTCATAGCAGTGCTTGCAGCACCTCACTGTATGAAGGGCTGCAGAGCTCAAGGATGGCTGGGAGGCTCATCATCTGCACCAATCATCATGGTGATAAAGATAATGAATAAGAGTTCCAGCAGTCTCCCAAGAGGCCATTTTACCTCATTCATGTTGTTGCTGTGTATATGAAATCCATACAGATGTCAGTCAGGCTTGTCAATTCAGTCTATTGTAAATGACAACAAAAGGATAAACACAAGAATGCACTCATATATAGCTGCTTGAACAGTGAGCTCCCCAGGCAGAGGAGAAGTTTGCAGTATGTGTGGATAGAGAAAAGTTCTGTTCTGTTCTCTTTTTTCTTCTTCTTTTTTTTTTTCTTTTTTTATTTTTTTTTGTGGAGTACTAAGGCACAAGTATCAGAGTATCTGTTTTACATTTGTTCTTTTCCTGCAGGTATCCAGGTGTCACCTACAGTACCTCAGTGGGTTTGTACACTGGATAAGAACTTTTGGGCCTTTACTGTGAATCTTTTGACTGGCACAGAAGGTCTATTTCAGTCATCACTTAGAAGTAGTGTTATGGTACTCCAGGAGCAACTATGCTCTGCCTATTTTCCTAGAAGACCTAGCTTCCTGGCCCATATTTTTTCCAATCCAGGAAGAAATAATAGGTAAGAGCATATATTCCTCTTTACACTGTGTGAAGCAAAGGAACACTGAAGGTCAGAGACTCAAGAATAAATAACAAGCCTGGAGGCCCAATACAGTTTGAGAAAAGATGTCTCAAACACACTAGAGATCTCACAACAGCATCAACCCTCTTCTATTATTTTTAGGATTCTCTATTAAGCAGTGTCATCAAAGATTTGATGGGATTGCTCGTTGGGCAAGGTGGTAGTGGCATTTCCTAATGATCTTTACAGTACACATCTGTCCTGCAGGAACCAGAGTTGCCATTATTGTGTAAATGCCCAGCATGCTTCAGTTTAGTGGATACATGGTTCAGATACAGCTGAGATGTGAGCAAGCTCGTCCGGCATTATGCAAACTCTGTTTGGTGTCATTCCTGAGTGCCATATGTAAAACCAATAGCACTTGACAGCATAGCTCACCATGCTTCTTTCATACTCCAGACCCTCTGAAATAAGGAGAGAAATGTTGAGAACACAGAAGACAAAAACTGTGTCATCAGCCTAAGTCAAGGTCTTTAGTGTTGCTTTGTACCTTCCTAGAACCTCTGGTCAATTGGCAACCACTTTGCTTTAGTTGTTCCCTGTGCCAAGGCTTGCAACCTACCTGGAGGGCTCTTAAACCTGTTTCTGACAGTACTGATGGAATCGTTCCGACATTACTCAGATTACTCTTACAAGACAAGCAAAGATGTCAGCCACACCATGTCTTCTTTTTTCAGCATCACTCCCCCATGCACTGTCGTGTGAGTAGCAACTGTCTGTTTAGCCTGGAGAGAAGTTTGTTGGAAGCAGATCCTGTGAAGTTAGAGCCATTCCAGAAGAAGTGTGTACAGCTAGGGAAAACGATCCATCCACAGAAGCAGAGATTGGCCTTTCTGTGCAATCACAATAAAATAAAAGTCCCACACCAGTTTCCTCTCTCTTTCTTGAATGATTGCACTGTGTGTAGGTCTGCTGGACTTTATCAACACCTTCGTGCAGCCCATAATTCATTGCCATGCTTCTGGCTCGGTCCTGCAGCTCATATATGAAATGTTTGAAAAATCAGCTACTGCTTATGCACGCTTAAGCACAGGCAGAGACTTTACAAGATATTCAAAATCTGTGTGCCAGCATATTTGTGGGCGCTGAGCCCTTAAGCTTCAGAATATTTTTACCAAATACAAAATACTGATAAAAATGCAACAGTATGTTTATGTCGTGGTTCTAAGAAAAATTTCTGACTATGTGCAAACAGTTTCATTGGGGTAGACTGCCCTTTTTTTTTTTTTTTTTTTTTTCCTGTTTGCAGTACATAGCACAGAGGGCTCTGTGGCTGCGATCACACTAAGGTGCTCCCACAGCACCCACAGCTGCAATTAAACAGTGTGAGGGAGGGATATCACAAGCTCAGGAAGAGGTGGCAGAAGTATATCAATTTCTGCTGAATTGTTGGGACAGAGAATGCCTCTCTTCTTATGGTCTGGAGAAGTCCCAAATGTTTCCCATCTCAGTATAAGGCTCTTCACTTGCTGTCAGTCAGTCCCAAAGTGAGCAGAGCTGACAGATCTCGATTCTTCCAGATTTTCCCTTTCCCAAGGACCTTGACAGCTTCAGCTGCTGAACAACAAACTTACCTTTTTTCTTTTCCTTACCTGTTTACTCCCACTGTAGCTGTCCTCTCTCTCATGAAGAGACGTAGATTCAGTTCACATCATGCAACATCAATACTTTGCACTTACTTTGCTGAAAAGGATCCAAGGAACAGTCCAACAAACTACCTGTCCTTTTCTGTCTGCTGTTTATTGCAGTCACCATTGTCTGTGCTTTCATTTCAGAAGCAGTTAGGTATGACAGAAGCACTTTAGGATAGACACAGATATACAATGCTGTGCCAATCAAAAAAAAAGACAGTTAAAAAAACCTGTAGTATGCTTATCAGCAAGATAGAACAAATGGAAAAAAAGGTGTTGCAATTTCAGTGGTAATGAATAATGCAAATTGCAAGTCTTGTCTGTATCCTTGTTGCTACTACATTAATTGAGATCAAAACAATAGTTGTATATCGTGCTCTGTATGGTCACAGCTACAAATACACAGCTTTTTGAAGTTGGATTACACATTCTGGGTCAATATATGGAAAATATGGCATGTCTGGATAGTTCAAAGTGCATGGGATTGGGAGCCAAATAGTTAAAACTCTTTGGTAATTTGATTTTGTACAGGGGATCTGCCATAAAATAATATTGAGTTGTCTGTTATCTGCAGTCACTGTGAGTTAGTAATTCACTGCCATTTTGTTTCTTCTTTCTGATTTTTGTGTGGGTAAGAATTCTGCTGGTAAGCCTCTTTCTGTGTGACTTCTACATATTTTAGTTTTGAATTCTGTGTCCCTAAAACCTGATGAAGACAAGCAAAGATTTTTTTTTTTAATTAGACAAAAAGCTCCACTAGCTAAAACCTTTTCTCAATTCTCAGAACTCCTTTTTTTTTACTGCAAATTGATAGACTTTAGTTCAAGTGTGTGATAAACAGCAGCAGAGGTGTTCCTGTAAAAGACAGTCCTGAGAAAATGCAGCTTAGTTTGCAGCCTGCGATAATGAGGTAACTCATGGAAGTCCTGTCAGGAAAAGCAGCTTGCCATCTCTATGCCATTTTTAAACAAATGTGTATTTTCAACTTTTTTTTTCTCCTCTTCATTTTACAGAAATACTAAGCTTTCTCTATATTACACTGAAGGATGGCAACAGAAATGGGGAAAAAAAGCACTTTTCTTTTTAAACACAAACATTTTAATCGACCTGGGGGACGTGATTTCTCTTGGGTAATGGATCCACCTCTCTCTTCCTCCTGCTGCTGATCTCCATCCAGCTGGGTGCTTTGTAGCCTCCTTTGCACTGACATGATGTGGCACCGCTGGCTTTTCCATCTGGTGGAGCATCAGCATAGCCCTGCACATGAACACAGTGACTCACACTCCTGCCCCTCTGGGGGGAGTGCAAAGCCCAGTAATGCTGTCTGGTAGCAGAGTCTTCAGGTCTCCTTTTCAGCTGTTAACTCAAAAGTCCATTGCAAACCCATCTATGCAACAATACATGGTGCTAAAAAAACCTGAGAAAGTCAGGACTGGGGAGAGAACTGTTCATGATAAAAGAAAAAGCCTGCATTTTTGGGTAGTGCTTTAAACCAGTGGAACTGTCTGGTTCAGCCTGCTCTCTCTTCTGTTAGGCCTTTTCCACATCTATTCTCCAGCTCTTATTTTTTTAATATAGAATAAACGTTTTGTCTGTAATTGCATTTAAGTTATTCTATGAGATTATAACATTCTGCTTTCCTGTCTGAGCAGGGTCTGTTCCATCTGAATTGCAAAATGGATATAAGATTGCAGTAGTTAGAGAAGGAAAAGCCATATTAGACCGGAGTCCATCATACTGTAAGGGTGTGATATAACACTGTGACAGAGGCCATATCAGATATTAAATTGCTATAATACAGAAGTGTTTTACACTTTCTTAAATTATAATGAGAAAGAGCAGTGCAGGAGTGGATTTCTTATCAGTGCAAGAGCTGGGTTACCATAAGAGCAAGAGGTAATGTGCAGACTATTAAAAGAAACAGTCTGCCAGGCTGGTTCACATGCCTAAACCTTGTCCAGCCTGAGCCCTGGACGTTTGGGACCATAAGGTCCTGTGTGACCTGCTCTCATGCTTCCAAGCAGAAGAGCCTGGTTCTTTTCTTGGGTCTTGAAAAAAAATCTGTGAAAACCTAGTGGGTCTTTGCCTGTTGGTTTGGAGCAAAGCAATTGCCTGCTCTGCACTTCCCAGGGGCAGGAGGGACTCAGTGCCATGGTACATCCACTTTGTTCCCAGGCAGCCTCGTGCCCTGACAGGAGGCACAGGGCAGCTGGAGGTGGTGGGTTTGTGCTTAGCACCTGAAGGCAACTTTGTCTTGCTGGGAGGATGAAAAATCTCATTCCATGTTTGCACTGGAAGAGTTGTAAACCTTTTGGCATCCTGACTGGTCCCAAAATTCAATGGCTTGTTTCTGTTTAATTTTTCCTGCATTTTAATTGATGCAGCTGTAACTGGCGCCTTGTTTCACCCAGAGTGAAGCAGAATTTGAAACAGCACTTTAAATGTATAAACACTCCTCTCCATCCCCCCAAATGCCAAGTAAAACAGGCTTTTAATACTTCTTGTTAACTGGTACTGCAAATAATGCAGTTGTGGAAACTGCCACTTTACAAATATCCTCTTTCATATCTGTTTTCTGTATGTTTGTTTTCAGGAGAATATGAAACCATGGGATAGAAACGCTTTTGTAGTTTTCTGCATCTGGATGTATTTTTGAGAGACAAGGAATATCTTTAGTGCAGAGCTTTAAACTCTCACAACAGTTTTTTTTTTTTTCTTTCTCAAAACACTTGTAACAAAAATACATTGCACCAGGTGCCCTGGTTTCATTTCTGCATGCTCCCTTCTCAGAGGTTTCACATAACTCAGAAATGGAAAGTCAGACTACACAGTGTATATTTGCTGCTGATGGGCATATACACAGGGGCAGACTAATAAAAATACTGTATTTTTTCTCAAAACAGTGTACATTTCCAGTGCTGAGTAAATACTAAATGCAATGGCTGAAAGATCCTGTTACTAAGGCAACCAACTCCCATGTTATCCTTAAATATATATACATAGTCTGTCTGCTTCTTGCAAAGAAAAATTCTTGTCGAGATTTGCTGAACTGAATTCTTGATGAAGTCTGTCTTGTAAAAGGCTACATGTTGTGGGTGTCTCAGACTGGACTTTCAGGTTGATAATAAAAGCAAGAACAGAAGCTGATGGAGAGGATAATGATTTTCAAGCTGCAGAGTTATGACCAACTCGTACAAAATGGTGGTAGGACAAAACTTTTTCTAAGGCCTATGCATGCCATAAGTGACTCCAGAGAATTTATGTATGTAAATATTTCATAGCACCTTCTTCAGAGGCAGCTCTTGTAACTTGCTGTGTTAGGCAGACCAGTGTATTTCTATGGTAATTCCTGTAAGGAATGAGCCTAAGCAAAGCAATGCCCAGTGGCATGGAGGTGGTATGCAGCCTGTACATTTTGCTGTTACTATTTATTTCCAAATACATATTTTTGATATTAGAGCACATCATATCCTACAGCTGGCAAGAGGTCATAATTCAGTTCTGCTCCAAAAGAGTGAAAAGTATAGTTGAGGCACCACATGCACAGTAGATCTTTCCCAGCTTTCTCAGCTGCGACTGACTTCTTTTTTTTTGCCATAAATGTTGATTTTGTGGGCCACTCAGCTGTAGTTTTCACCCAATGTAAACAGTTCCCTCACTGAAAGTTTGGTTCTTATGCAGGTGCAGTGTCAGTTTCCTTCAGGACTGAAAATTAACTCAGCAGCAACACCCCAGCAGAGAGGGAGGCTGGCAGCCCAGAAACTTCATGGCCTGACCTCAACCATCCTTGGAGGCAATCTTTGGTTTCATGGCAGGTGGCCTGTGGAGTACAAATGTTTTGGTGGACCTTGGACTGGACAAGTTTGCAACTTCTTGACGTCATCATGCTTTCAGTGAAACACTACAGGTATTAATAAGTTCTGTATTCAGGCTTTAGGAGTTACCTTTAAAAAATTTTAAATAGCTCTAGCCTAGTGCCTTCTCCCAGTAGCTTGGGACACGAAATGAAGTTATCTATGATGGTGTTAATCACCCCATGTGTCTCTGAAGAGCAGGTATAAAAGCAGATATAAAAAGTGTCACAGAATAAGCTTGAGAAACAGTGAAATGGTATTAGGTGAGACTTTCCCCTCCTAGTGAGGTCTTAACCCCAGTCTGTCTCTCAGAGACATAAGTAGTGAGGCAATTCACAAATACTTTTTCCATATTCTGTGTTAAGTCTAAGAATTTTTTGTTCAGAACCGGGGAAATTCACCTGTGGAGCACAAAGATCTCTCACTGCTTTGCTTTCCTTTTCTCAACACTGAGAGAAGGGTCTGTGCCTTCTCTCAAATCGTGTAATAAGGCTAGGAGGTCCTTACCTATGTCCCTCAGTTGGGCTGCTCTCTCTCCATGGCTTGAGTCCAAGTACTTTCAGCTCTTTTCAACATCTCAGATGTGACACCATTCTGTTCCCATTTTTAGAAAATACCAGGGATATGCTGAGGCTGAAAAAAATCCTTGCTCCTAAATAAGCTGTTCTGGATAAAACTTTCCTTGTCTCATTTCTGAGTCTTTTCAGAGGCTTCCCTAGTGTGGTCATAAAGGCGGAGCTTGTAATTAGGGAAACTCATCGTTCCAAGCACAATTGATACAGTGCTTTTGTCAGTTGTCCCCCAGTAGGGATAATGGCATTTTATCCTTAAATCCAGAGGTTAAATACGTTTTAACCAAAGTCCCCAAACCCGATGCTTAACTGGAACGTGTATGAGGTCTGTCCCATACAGTCTTCCTGGCTTACTAGCAGATGCTTGAGGAATGCACCCCTCCCCTTGGAGACCTCCATCCATCTGGAGTTCCCAAGCAGCCCTTAGGCTGCACTTCTCCCTTTTCATCCAACAATAAGCTCCTTGGTCCCAAAACCTTCAGGAAATGTGGATTACACAGGCATGGAAATGGGATTTTTAGTAACAAGTGGCCAAATGTTCAGACATCTCTTCTAAAGACATTTGTGTTTCTAGTGAAAAAAAGAGCCTGATCCCAATAAGGAGTCTATTTCTAAATTAATAATATATTTTAAAACCCCTCAAGTCTGAGATACATTAAAATACAAGGTGACATTTGAATATGTGCTGTGGGTCAGACTCTGATGCTCTAAGGCACGCTGAGTACTGTTTTACTTGCAAGTAGTTCCATTAATTTCAGTGACCCAGTTATGGAGTAAGACACCACTCAGCAAGAGAGGAGATGTTAAAAATCTGTCCACAATATTTGATGATAATTTGATTTCTCTACTGCCTTCCAGACCCAGTTGCCCCATTCTGCTTTCACCATAGTGCAGCATCTCTTTCATAGATGCTGACATCTCTAGACGGCTGTCAGCCTTTGTGATGAGGAGTATCAGAATAACATTGCAGCTGTGTCAATAAAGCAGATACGCATCCATTCATGAAGAGGATATTTTTGAGCAATTCTTGTAAAATTCCATGGTTTTTTCTCATCTAAGTTGATATTCAGGTTTCTGTGACTATGGTAACTTCTGTGCATTTGCATATTGTAGGCTGTGCAGCCACAAAAGGAGATAATTGATTTTCTCCCCAAAGTAATTTGGTGCTCTTCACTTCAGAGATCATCCTTTGGATTATCGACTCCTTATTATTAGTCATTTGCAAAATTATTGCTATAGCTATGAGGTTCATAGCCCTGTCAGACTTTTGGCTTCTTTTCCTCTGGGTTTTCTTCCTGACCAGGAAGGTTTTAATCCTCTTGTACTTGAGAAAAAGAAAAAAATAAAAAAGCCAGCCAGCTGTACTGGCACCTCCTCCCATAAGGCTGACATTTCAAATCAGTTCTTTATCAGCACATGCTTCTTGCTTGCCTTTACGATAGCCTCAAAAAAATGTTGCAAAGAGCTTGGTCAGTGGTGATAACCTCTCCAAAGCAGTGACCTACAGCAAGGAGAGGAGTGTTTCTGAGCAGCTATAGTATAGTAGCAAATAAGTAGTTTGTACTTGGCTACACTGTCACTCTTCTCAGTGTTCACATTTGGATTAACACTGTGTCTATGCCCACTTTTTCTTTTTTTTTTTTTTTTCTGTTTCAAATATATTTAGAAAACTTCAGCAGGAAGCCTCACACCAGGTTAAATGTATGTCAAATTTAATCATATTATTTAGTCCAAAATTTTCAAAATTCTGATTAGCTTTTGAAGACTCAGAGTGGACCTAGTGTGGGAGACTTTTTAGTTTGGGCTGGACATTCTTTTAATGACAAAAGGTGAAGTTAATATTTTAGGAAAAAAAACCCAAATGTATTGCTAGTGCAGTGCTTACTTGCAAGAGTAATTTTCAAAGCATTTAGGACTTTACAGAAATGATAGGGATAATATGAATTCAAGGTAATATTTGAGCTTCAGACCCAGCTATTTCTCTGTTTGCACTCTATATTCATAGTGGCATTTCTCAGGCTTAGCACTGTTCTAAAACTGCAGGTAGCTGTGGGAGTGACTCAGTGCTTCCATTTCCATCTGTGGTTCCCCACCTGTGCCTTTGTTGATTTCTGGCTTGTAGTTAAGGTAACCATTGAGTACAAAGGGCCTGGTGGTGTGTAGTTGTATCTGAACTAGGCATAGAGGTGAAATGATGGAGCTGTCACAGTAAGCCTTCATGGCAGTAGCATGGTTGGCCATTCATTGCACTTGCACATTTTGTGTCATTTTGGTTGTAAATCAAGCTCCATGAGCTTCCTGCCAATCTCAACATCTTGTGGGACAAATAATGTAGGACTGGAACCCAAATATGTATGTACGGTTTTACTGATGTCCTAGTCATGACTTCCCTAGTGTTGAGAAAGACTGATGTGAAGAGGTGGTGTTTTGGGACAAAACATGGAATAACAATCAGCGCTGTGGCTACTGATAGTGTTTCTTTAGTTGTATAGTGTTAATTACAGCAGTATCCATGAATACATGCATTCACGTGCATATACACAAACCCCTCATTTTCCTTTCTGTTGATTAGGAGCCATCCTTGTCTGCCTGTGAAGGCTCTGCAGTGGAGAAGAGCTCTGTATGTCCTTAGTCTTAGCCTAGCCCTGACAGACAGGTCTCTCATCTCAGCCACATATTTCTCCAGTAAAGGTGATTCTGCAAACTTTAGTGTAAACTTGTTCTGTAACCTAACTTTTCCAATAGTTATAACATTTGCCTATTATTTAATCTAAATTCCCCCTTGCTGCATCTTAAACCCATTGCTTCTTGTTCTGTTCTTGTTCTCTAATGAGAATAATTGGTCTATGTCATCTCTGTAACAGCCCTTTGCATATCTGTAGACAGTAATGCTTCCCCTCAGTCCTCTTTCCTCCAGACTGAGCAGCCCCTGCTCTCATAACCTTTTCTCAGAGGTCTTATTTACTAACTCTTAAATCATTTTTGTTGCTCTCATCTGAACTCTCTCCAGCGTCTCTGTCTGTTTTAAAATGCAGTGCCCCAAAATGAGCGTTGTTCTCCGAATGAGGCCTAGCTGGTGCTAAGTAGAGCAGAATAATTATCCTGCTTGTTTAACATGAGGTATTCCTCAGCATGTCTCTTGCCTCAGCTGCCACGGCTCTGTCCCCTGGCCTTGCCACCCATTTGTTATCCTCTGCAACCCTGCAGAAAACAGGAGCTTTCTAACACAATGTTTTTAGGATAAAAATACATAAATTAAGTCCTGACGTCATAATTATTCCCTGTTCCAAAGGAGAGGTGCTCCCCTCTTCATCTGCTCACAGCATGGAGGGGCTGGCAGTGTCTCTGCTGTCTCCCCACAGTTCTCTGTTGGCTCTCAGATAAACCCAAGTGCCGAGCCTGGGGTGGCGGCTGCAGGCGCACGGCACAGAGCTGTGTTTGAGCCGTGCTGACCCAGGGCTCACCTTTGGCTGAGATGCACCCCATCATTTTTAGTGTGGGTGCACTGCTAAACTCTTGGCCAAGCCTTGTGACTCAGCCATTGCGTTTTCCCAGTCCACTGTAGCTCTGGAGGCCTGCACAGGAGCCTTGTGTAGGTGGGAAGGAGAGGTCTGGGGAGTGGGGGGTGACTGCCACCAGAAATAGCAGGGTCAGAGGAGGAAGAGCACATTAGTTTTTTTAGTCTCATTCTGTGAGTGGAGGATAACTTAAAAAAGAGTTATCAAAGCAAGGGGTTTTATTACATTTTCATGCCCGTAGCAGGAACAATTTGCTGGAGTGTCATTTCTGATATTTGTTTGGGCACTTAGTTTTTAAGGCTTGAGAGGGTGAGGATGTCCATGGGAACTGCAGGGATGCATGAGACCTGCAGGAGCATGAGAACTGCAGGGGCAGCATGGCTTCACAGGGGTGGCTCAGTGCTGGTTACAGGCAGGCACTGATTCAAAGCTCCCTTGAGATGGAAGCTAAGAGGTTATTTCCAATTCTGTGCTGGCTCACACCTGTGAGAGCTGAGGTGCTGATACCCTCAGACGTACATCATCCAAAGAGAACATTGGCAAACATGGGATATCACTCTTACTATCGGCCACCACCACTTTGTAGGAGCCTGTAGCAAAACATGTGTCACTTTATGTTACAATTTACACCCAAAACACAGGGATAGCGATAACTTCCAATAAGTGCCATGTGACACTTAAAATGTTTGACAAGCTTTAGAGCTAAATCCAGAGCCCTCTCTTTCAAACATCTCCTTTGACTTTGCAGAGCTTGGAGTCGACCCTGGAGACCCTCTGACTGGAAGTGCTGCTGAAGATGATTACTTCTTTCAGAGAGCAAGATGATACCTGCTGACACATTGTTTTGCCTGCAAAGAATTAAAAACACAGTGAATGAATTCTGCATAAATGTTCCAGTCAGACTTCAAGGGAGAATGTGAGTGGTAAAAATACAACCACATCTCAGGCTCCGTGTTCAGCAAAGGCGCTGGGCCAGAGCTTCAGCTTTGCTGAGTCCACATTTGTTGACGCAGAGTGAGGAACTGGTTATGACTTCCTAGCTCTGTGTCTGGCTGCCAGCCCACACCAGGCTGGGGAAGCCGCGGATTTGCTCCCGTGTAGCATCTAACAGCCTGTCCGAGGCCTTAGTCCCAATGCATTACGGATGGTATAACCTGGGCACATCCCCTTGCCCTTCCTTCCCTTTCTTGTCTCTGCCTCCCCTGCTGACATGGGCCTTGGAACAAAGGTGGCAAAGGAGCAGCGGCGCAGTGTGAGGGAACATTTCAGTGCTGGCAATCAATCATGTATGCAGGTAGCACAGTTTTTCTCTTTTACCTCAGCACCTCTTAGGCAATGCAGAGAATGTGCCCAGGATTTACGAGGCTCGTGCTGAATGCAGCCAGCATCACTGCCTGCTACATTTTTCCACCTCGGTGCACCAGTATGCTGCTTAATAGACCTCTGGCATAATGTGCAACAGTACCCAGCTCTGTACCTTATAGCTAAAAATGAGGAGACAGGAAGAGATGAACAGCATAGCTGTTTTTCATGCCGCACGAAGGGAAATTACACAGGAAGTAAGTCACCTCCTGAAGAGACTAGACACAAGAGGAGTTATCTTTCTCCGTTAAATTAAAAAGAATGATTAAATGCCAGATAGTTCAAGCACCTTGGGCAGATACTGCACGAGCACATTTCTTGCTAAGAATGTAACCACGTGAGTTACTGACTGACTTTAAAACAACTGAGAAACTGTAGTTGTGAAAAGCCACTATTGCTAATTTACCTTCTGGCAGGTGGAGGAACCAGTTTTGGCTCCAAGTAGCACTTCATGCAGTACTACAATACTGCAGCTTGCAAAGAGTACCTGAACATGTGAGGACATGGTGTCTGGGTTGCTCCATGCTTGACTGCTGAACTTGAATGGCCCTCACAAAAGCTTCACATATTGAGTAAAGAACTGTGAAACCCAGCCCCAGCTGAATGCATAGTCTGCTGTCTCTTTTGGCTTTGCTAAGGTATGCAACACTGGATTCACATAAACTGACTGAAGCTGGAGACACCGGAGCAAGGTATCCTTGAATTTCTTATCACATCCAGCATCTCTTTGGCATTTCTTGTTAGCTAGGTCAATACACCTGCCAGAGGAAATCCTTTTCTCTTGCTGCCTCAACACTAACCCTGTTCTGTCTCATTCACAGCAGGTAAACTATGGTCCCTCCATAGTTTACCTCCAGAATGGTCCCTCCCAAGTGTTAGAGGGTTTTCAGCTCAGACTACATAGCAAAAATCTCCCAATCAAATCTTGTACCCAAGGAAAGATTTTTTTTTCATCTTTCTATTTTTGTCCCTTTTACTTCTCACCAACTAGCATATTAGTCATACTTAAAGGAAAAGTACAGTTCATTTTGAAGACTGTCCCATCCCAGTCTGTATAAAAACCTTTCCATTTATCTCAGCAGATGTTGGCAAGTTGTAAACCTGACTACTAAAGGACAGATCCATAGGGAAAAGGATTCATCCCATCTCTAAGCTCTCTGATTCTGGGCTTTAGCGATTTTCTCTTAGTGAAGATTTGCCTCCACCAAGAAATATGTGCAAGGGGTTTGTAACTGGGGTTTAATTGGAACTGAACTGTACAAAAACTTCCCCTAAAACCCTAGTTTCCTCATAAAGAGGAAAAAATTGCTACAGCCGCATAAAATTGTCTGCACAGAGACCTAGCACAGTATTGCTACCCCACATTTGCCATTTCATGTGATCAAGATTTAGGTAACATCTACAGGCCTTTCAGCTCCCCACACAGCAGGAAAATTAGAGGAATTTCCTCATAGTGTCCTGCTCTTTCAAACTCCCAGCATTACCAAAAAAGTCTCTGAGTCAGTGGAATTGTAGTAAAAGTAAAGTAGTTGTGTGTGAACTTATCTCTCTGGTGTCCCAGGCTGGAGAGAGAAGCTGAAAAACTGTGTTATTCAGATCAGCTGCTTGTCTTTGGTTACTGCTCTGACTACAGTCTGAGGGCAGTAGGGGAAGGAGAACAGCACAACCTATCATTTGCAGCTCATATCAAAAGCTGACCAAGCCAAAGCAGCCTCTTTCTCCCCCACTCTTATAAATGATAGTGATAACTTTTATGGGATAGGATAGGAAGGGATCAAACTGTTGTTATTATACCTTGCTCCTTTGAAATATATACTCCTAGTTGCCCATATATACTTTGCTACTCAGGTCCTAACAACATGATGGGCTATCTATAACCCTTTTTAAAAAAATCTTTGAAGGATAAGTGGGACAGAAAGCCCCCATATCTTTTAGAGACCGGCCCTAAAAGAAGATTCTTTCTAAATCCATCTATTCCAGTTAATAGGGCTTGGCACAGCTACTATGTCTACTATTCCAGACCTTAAAAGATAATTTATAACAGAACTTTGAATGTTTCCTGGCTCAATGCATTTTTTAATATACTGGATCATTTGCATTAGTGTCTCTGTTCACCTTATATTTCATGAGTAAGTAAATTGTGAAAGGTTAACCTCTTCTATAAAAAAATAGGACTTTATGTGGAAGTCAATATTGGCACAGTACGGGGAAGAACTCTGTCTCAGCTGTCAGGGTGAATGTTTTGTCTGGACTTCATTGCAATTCTTTTAGTTTTACTCAGTCTTTCTTCCCTTTTACTTTTTTTTTCCCCCTAAAACTAAAAAAATAAATTTAATAAACTAACATTAGCATCAAATTCTCTAAATTGCCAAGTCATACTCTGGCTAGCTTTTCCCCCATGCTGTGCACCACAGTGAACATTTATGCTTACACCACGTCCCTTCTTGAGTAATTTATAGCATTTAAAAGCTTAGTTGATCTTGTGGGCTGCTCGGTTCCTTGGTGCTTAAGTGGACTCTTGGCTCTGAGGCAGTGGCTCCAGGTCTAGCAGGCAGCAGTGCCCCCTCAGAGTTTGATTGCTCCCCTACTCATCCAAGGACATAACTAGCAGTATGAAAGATATCTCCCTAGACTGATGCACACAATTAACTGAATTACTTCAACAGGGTGTAGATAGGATAGATTTAAAGTGGAACCTGTTATTGTGCCAGTGGCTGGATGAGGATCCCACTGTGCCATCATAGAGGGAGAAAATCCTTCTCTGCCAGTTCTCAGTGAAGAAGTTCTTGCTGTGACAGCAGATCCAGCTCACATGCTTGATATAATGCCCTCAATTACCATATCTTTGTAATTATCATCCCTGTCTGGTAAGTCTTGTGGAAACTATCAGGTCTTGAGTATAGGATCTAGGAGACTTGTAAGAATATAATGTCTTGAATTGATCTGTCTGTTTAATGTTTCATCACTCTGCCACCAATTGATGATTCTTTGAATAAAATGATAGCATAGCTGTATGCCAACACTTGTGATTCATTTTCACTTAGCTAATCAAAATGTTGTTTCACAAGACCCTGATGATGTTTAGTAGGCCTTTTAGGAGGTATTACCTTACACCAAGCTGGCTGACTCAGATGGTCTTTTTCTTATAATGTTACTAGACCAAACCCCATGATTTATGAGGCATGCTTTCCTCTAGCAACTTCCAGAACAGTTTGATTTAAAAGTCTATCAGCTAGAGAGAATCATAGTAAATATGATTTTTTTTTTTTGAGTTGAAGGAACTGCAAAATCCCCACTTATCAATAACTGAACATTTTTTTCTTTGTACATAAAACTTAAGCAGTATCTGAAGATTTCTGCCAGGTCTGTACAGATCACCCATTCATCTTTAGCTAGACAAGCCAAGCATCTGTTTTCACTCTATCTCATGCTGAAACCATAATGCTAAGATTCAGAAACTGACTTGTTTTTAGGAGGGCTTCTTTTAGCAATGTGAAAAAAATGCAAAGAAGACTTCTTGCTGCTTCTTTAGTCATGAACTGTGTTCATGTTTGTAGCTGAGCTTTGAAAGCATGCACTCATCAGCCAGGGAAGTGACTCTTCCTTTTTTATGAATGCTAGTTGTTCTTTTTACTGCTGTAATCCTGATGAGCTAACCAGTGTAATGCAGTTTGATGTTTGCTGTAGCAATGAAGGGGTAAGTAAAAATCACCTCTAGGAAGAATTAAGCACTGAAGTAGAATGAAGCACTGAGTCAGGATACTCTAAAGTAGTTAAGAGACTGTAGTTTTAAGACTACAATTGTAGGCAAGTATTGCACAGGCCTTAGGGACACAGTTGACTTTTACCCAGAAAACAAAGCTTTTTCTCACAGGTTTATGTCTGGTATAATTATGTTCTAAAGTTACAGTTTTTTTGGTTTTTTTTTTTTTTTTAATATTCTGTGAGCCTCAGTAGCAGTAGCACTGGAAAAATTGCTCTATAGCACTGAACACTGCCTACAGCAAAGGCAAAGTTCATAAAGGACACTGAAAGCACAGAGCCCCTGTTAACCTTCTGAGAAGGAAGGTGTGTTTGTATGCGCCGAGAAAGCAATCTTTTTTTGCCTTAGGTTTTTGTACAGTCTCCTATGATTTCTTCTAAAGAGAGAAGACACCACTGTAGTAATTTTGTAACTATCATCAGCTTTAAAAAGACTGTAGAAGCATCTGGCGAGGCTAGAATTGTGATTCATCATTCAGCCACCACCTTGCCCTTTATTTTTTAAGAATTGAGTTAAACAGCCTCTCAAACACTGACAGGTTGGATAGAAGCCTAACTCAATGGCTGGTGGCTGGAACGGCCACTGGAGAATGGCCTGCAAAGTGATCAATAATCCATATCAGGTTTTTGGGGTTTGGGGTTTATTTTTGTGTGTGCTGTTTTTTGTTTGTTTTTGTTTTTTTTTTTTTTTTTTTTTTGTTTTGTTTTGTTTTGTTTTGTTTTGTTTTAATTAACAGTGTAATTATTAACTTTGAGAAAACCAGCATAAGTCCAGAGATTCATCTGTATTTTCAAGTGTGATTTCAAATATTTAATGCTTTTTTTACAGACCAATATGTCACACTTCTAACCACTTGCCTTTGCTTTCCACAACATTGATGGTCCTTTGAGTTAGTGATGCTTGTGCAATTCCAAATGAGAGCTCCCAGTACTCACGTGGTACCACTTCTTCCTGATTAAGCAGAACAAGTGAGCACCTGATTGACTTTTACCATAAATGCTGACATTCTGCAGCCAAAGTGGGGGGGACCCTTTTTGATAGTGTTTAAAACACACCGGCCATTTTCAGCAAGGATTTCCATTTCAAGAGATTTGTTAGTGTAGTCTTGGATTAGTGTATGCATCGAAAGCTTTACTTAGGAAGATTTTCATCCTTTGAGAAACACATACCAAAGCTCTTTGTTGTTTTGAATCCATGATTATGTGCTGAATAATGAATATTTTTAAAAGCCTTATGCAGCCACACTGTGATACCTTGACAATTTCAGCCAATCTCACTCTCTTTTTTTTTTTTTTTTTGACATTTGCTAACATAAAACTTTTTTGCAAAGACTTCTAGCAATTTAGAAGTTCTTCAGTGCCAGGCAACTGAATTGCTGAGATGCTGATTTAAAAAAAAAATGAAAGGTATCTTATGTTGATTTTGTTTTAGAACAAGCTGACTAGCTGCAATTGAGGTTAATTGACCTTTATAATGGATACACAGGACAGTGCTAAAGCTGTATACATAAACTGCAAGTTTATTTGATAGCAAATTGTGTTAATTGACATTCATTGTGCATCTTTCTGTTGTTTATTGCTAGTTGCTCATGTGAATAGTTTGTTGATATTATATATAGGACAAACATTTGTTTCAGATAAATAGGATTTTCAGTTGAATAGGTTTTAATTAAAAGATCCCCTGTATTCAATTTTGAAACTATGAAGTACTGTACAGTATGTACCTGAACCTCTTATCTAGGATCTTATATTGTTGAATCATGTCTCACACAAATTTGTTTATTTTTTGTCAAATAATGCCTAATTTTTCTGCCAGTTGGGCAAGATTTAGGTCTTTTGCCAGAGTAAACAACAAAATTACAGTGTTGGAGAGACTGAATTTGTGCAAGAACTATAGGTGACTGGTGTGCCTATGCTCATGCACAGCTCCTGTTCTGCTGGACACTCAGCCATTGTTTTCTGTTCACAGACCTCACTAAACAGCTGTAGGACTGATCCACTTAGCTACAGTCTTCATGCTTTTCACAACACACAAAGTTTCTCATACCTCAACTAATTGTTAAATATATCTACAAATTCAGTCCAAACCAGTCAATTTTCCCATTTTTTTTCTCTAACAAAATGAAACTGTAGCTGGCAAAGTCACTGGTCACACAGCCCCTTCCACTTATGATGGCTTTCCCTCCACTCTGCAAGCAAAATGAAAAAGCAGCCCCTCCAAAGCTTTTTATAGGTCACAAAGAACGCTTTTCTTAACCAAGTTAAAATAAAAAAGACTGCTATTACATTTTGGCTGAAAAGTGAAGCAGAACTAAGGTAGATGTCATGCAGGCATGTGCATACAATTGAGTGGTGCACAGCTATTAGTTAGCTGTTATGATCTTCTAGCTCCTTCTGATACTTCAGCACCCTCTTTAAATATCCTTGTAGCTCAAAACATCAATAAGGAAGTATTTGCTGTATATTTTTACCAAAGAGACATTTAAAGAGAAATAACTGCTCTTGAGTAAGTTACATTTTATTTTAATATGCTCGGGTAAATAATGATAGACATTCACCTCTTATGTTGGAGATGAGAGCAAACTTAGGAGGCAAAGTAGTTAGGTAATTATATACAGAGAGATTTCTTTAAAAGAGTGCAAGTTCCTCGGGTTTGCTGTATTCATTTTTCTCTAAAGTGTTTTTTCCCCACATGAGCGGCTTTCTATTTCCATTTCTTTTTCATTTGCACTCTCTAAAGTCTAAGGTTATTGCCAACAGTATTTTGAGAACTGCCTTCCCTGGAGGATTTTTTTATTTTTGATAGGCAGCAAGGGACTGCTCTCAAATACGATGTTGAACATTTTAGAGAGATTTGTGATATAATGTGCATCACAGGCATAAAGACCTTGTTTCTTTTCAAAGAAAAGTGGCAAAAGGCTGGGGCCTGATTTTCAGCTCTGGCTGAGCTAACTAGCTGCAGGAGCAGTCACTGAGACCTGCACTGGGTACTGGGCATCAGAGCAAAGAGGTCAGTAGTGTCTGGATGAGGTGCTTCAGGAGATGGGAATAGAAGCAGCACAGGCTGTCTGTCCTGGTGGCAGAGTATACACTGCATGCAAACTCCACCCCAAGTCACTGAGGAACCCTCAACACTTTTATGTTTGTCTACATTCAGGCTATCTTCAATTCACACAGTTTGGTTCCTTCTGCAGGAAAGCTGAGGCTTGGGAATGATTCAGGTTGAAGCTCTCCCATGCCCTCCCTCCCTCCCTCAGCTATATGGACATGACTGGTAGGCAAAGGGTGTCAACCACCTTGGCCACAGTCTGTCAAAATTGCCTGATGGCCCTGCACAGTCCTGACCTGTCTCCATGCTGAGTTGCACTACATGGCTACATCTCTGATGTTCCACTCTAAAAACCTGTGTATGGCACACAGCACAAAAGGTCCTCCAGAGAAATATTCTGGATTGGCATGGGGAAAGGGCCTTAGGAGCTGAGGACACGTGTGCTTTGCCCAGGAAACATGCACTTTTGGGATATGTGAGCTGTTAAGGAACACCACTTGCTCTTCAGCCCTCTTGTCCCTCATTTGTGTATGACTTCTTGGTACTGGCAGATTTTCTGTGCTCTTACTGTCAGCAGACGGTTCTCTTGCCTAGCAGTGATTTCTGAGCAAGTCAGACCTAATTCTGCCTAGCCACAAAAATAAAATTACTCTCTCAGACCCTCCAAGCCTATCATGGACCTCCTCCCACCTGTGTCTTCCTTCTAGAGAATACGTATTTCCCTGAATACATAATTCATGTTCATTGCAATGACTGCTGTTTATGCATACATGATGCAACTCTGTAGATTTAACAGCTGAGTTTCCCTGAATTTATTACTCTTCTCCAGCCCCTTTTGCCCATGTGTCTGTAGTGGCATTTGTTGGCCTTTCCTAGCCAGGAGAAAATAAAAGGTTTAAAACCACTTTTACTGGTTTGTTTTGCAGTGAACAGACCAGCCCTTCCTCTAGGATCAGTTAATCGTAGAATCACAGAATTATAGAACCACAGAATGCTTTGGGTTGAAAGGAACCTAGCAGGTCATCTATTCCAACCCTCTGTCCTGGGAAGTGACACCTTTCAGAGGACCAGGTTGCTCAGAGCTCCATCCAATCTGGCTTTAAACACTTCCAGGCATGGGACATCCTCAATTTCTCTAAGCAACCTGTTCCAGTGCCTCACCACCCTGACTGCAAAGAATTTTTTCCCTAAGCTCTGATCTAAACTTGCTTTCTGACAGTTTGAAGTTATTCACCATTCACCTGTCACTCCAAGCCCTTGTAAATAGTCCCTCTCCATCTTTCCTGTGGGCTCCCTTCAGGTACTGAAAGGCCACAATTAGATCACCCTGAAGCTTGCTCTTCTCCAGGCTGAAAATTCTCTCAGCCTTTCCTCACAGCAGAGCTGCTCCATCCCTCTGATCACCTTGGTGCCTCCCCTGGACTGGCTCCAACAGGTCCCGTCCTTCCTGTGCTGGGACCCCAGAGCTGGGTTCAGTTTAAGGGCTGTCAACCTGCAGCAAAGATTCCAGCCTGTGCCTGTAGCAAGGATTCCTGCCTGTGTCAGTCCTCTGGCCAATCCTCAGGAAATCACGGACAGATGAGGAGCTACAGGCTGGTGGGTTCTTCAGGTAATACTGGGTACATATAAACTGAATGCTCCATACAGCCATGTTATAGCCTCATCCACATTCTCCTCAGTTGTAGGCAAAGATCTGCTCATTGCCTCCCAGGAACCGAGGATCAGGGACACAAATGAACATGCCATGCAGGAACTCTTAAACCAAAGGGATATACTTGTACCATCCTATGTCACCTTTTCCTGGACCTGCACAATGAGTGTCATTGCACAAAGCAGTGCTACAACATATGCAGCCAGCAGACAGAGCATGATGCCAATAATCTATTCAAAAGCTAACATAGCCCAAAACCTCGTCTTTGAGCTGTGTAAAAGGCAGAGTGTTTGCCATGCTGTTACTAGGTATGTTGAGACTGCTTCTCTCTGACATGACCAAAAGCTCAGGCTTCTGTGACACTGTGACTCAGTTGCACGACTGCCATCAAAGCTGTCTTAGGACAGATACCAAACTGCCATTGTGACCCAGGTCAGTCTGTGGCATGACTTCCCTTATGTGCTGTCCACAGATCTGTGCATGTTTGTGTGGGCAGAAAGAATTTGGCTTGACTTGATGGAAAAACTGATTTCCAGGCAAGGGGCAGGTTGTACTCATCCCATGAACGCTGTGACATCTACAAACTGGCCTGTCTGTTTCACAGCACCCATTTATTCTTTCAATATTGCTTTGTTATCTGTGCACCAGCCTTCTTTACAAATTGGTCTACCAGTGTGATGCAGCTCCATGACAATGCCAGAAATTATTTCAATTGCCACTATGTGGGAGAAAGTGCTATGGTACAAAGGCACCCTTTATATCACAGCTGATGAGCTGTGGGCTTCTGCACTTCACAGACCAGACGCTCAGGGGTAGAATTGGTGAGGTATGGGATGGAAGACTGAGTGGTAAGGTGGGTGGAAAATTGGCTGGGCCAATTGGCAGGGTTGTGTGAGTGCTATGAAGTCCAACTGGCAGCCTGTAGTTAGTTCAGTCCCTCAGAGATGAATCTTCTCCAGAATTTCCACAGAACTGCCCAAATTCTTCTTTGTGCCTCCTGTGCTTATGGGCATCTCAGCAAAATGAAAGCAAACCCTTCCTTGCTGGTAGCCCCTGTGCTGCTGCATTCACACGCTCTTGACTTTCAGAGGTGTTGTTACAAATTCTGGAGAAGAGGATGCTGCCTCCCGGGATCTGCAGGCTAGTCCACATGGATCATGTGTGGTCTGGCACTCAGCTCCTCTCTTTGGTGGTAGAGCAGCCCTCCTTTAATGTGATGCCAGCTGTGGATGGCAGTCACATGGGGCTGAGCATGGGGCAGCACTCAGTTAAACTCTGCTAACTTTGACCAGAGATGGTTTTGCTTTGGGAAGGAGGAGGCCTGCCACCACCTGCATTTTTGTGGGGGTCACCCAAGTCTTTCTGAGTTGTGGCTTTCAGCTGTGGGCAGCAGCAGCACATGTGTCAGTAGTCAGCTCTGGGGGAGCCTGCTGTACCTGCACCACAGCCCTGTGCAGCCAGGAAATCCCCACTGCCTAAAGGCTAGCAGGGCTGCCCTCGTTAGCTTTGCTTCTGCTCTTACTGACTGGTTTTGCATCTCTTTGTAACTGCAGGGAACAGGCTCCAAATAAGAGACTTGCAGCTGTTTTAATCCTCGTTAAATGTAGAGGAAGGTTAATAAAAATGAAAAGGGACATGACACTCTTGAGCAAGTGACAGAGAGGAATAAAACCTCTACTGCTTTCTTCTCTTCTCTATCTCAGGGACATTTTAAGGCTTACTTGAAAGTCATTCAGATCTCCACCAGACTTTTTCCAAGAGTTCCTACAATAACCTTTTATTCAGATTACCTAGTACTTAAACCAGCTGGAGAAATGCTTCTGCTATTCCAAACAGTTTAATCCATGATCAGTGTGATTAATGAGACCACCAAGAGAAGAAAGCAAGTTGAGTCTTCTGCTTGTAGGAAACAAAGTTTTTTCTGTGTGGCACAAAATTTCCTCATTCTTTTTCTCAGAACAGTGTGAGAGAGCGGAAGTGTCTCAGTTTGAGATCTAATCTGCTCTGCCTTTGCAGGAAGCTACAAAAGTCTCAAACAAGCTTTCAGTTGATATATTTTTCTAAATAAGAAGCCCTTTGGACAAAGCCTTACTAATTAGAGATCAAAGCAGTTGCAGCTCATGCCCTTCGTTCCCAGCTACTTAACCTTACACCTGCATCCCCTTGCCATCAGCCCAATAGGCAGAGTTTAATTCCTGTAAAATATAGCAGCTGTTGGGTATTTTGCTCTGTTGAAAGCTCTGCCAGTCTCACTGCAACTGGTTAGGGAGGCCTATTTTCATTTGCAAACCTGTGCAAATTAACATTTCTCAGAACATTTCTATTAGGGCACAGCTCTGGTCTCTGTGGCTGTTAGTCCTTGACCCAGCTAACTTAACTGCTTCTTGACAGTCACAATCATATTTAAGCTCACCTTAACATACTTTTATAGGTTCAGCAATTTTGCAGATGTCTTCAGAACCCGAAGACTAAGTGCATCTGCCACAAAAGCCAAAAGATAAGCCCCTCTGAGAGGAATGCAAGCTGAATTTAGTCCTTCTCTAGAATGAGGAGATGATAGAAGCCAATTCAAATCCATTATTTCAGAAGCTAAGTCATATTAAGTAATGTCAGTACTGCATGTCATGATGCACTACTGGCTGGAAAAGCGTTAGAAAACAAATATAGCTGCTTGATGCAAGCTCTCACATCCTTCATTCTACCAAGGGTTCTGCATCCCCACCACGCCTGGCAGTGTGGGGTCATTGCTGCTAAATGATGACATTTGCTGCTGGTATGAAAAGTAAGTTAAAACCAGAAACAAATCATAGTAGCTCCCTTTCTGGTGGTTTTTTTTTGTTTTGTTTTTTTTTTTTTTTTTTTTTTTTCTTCTAAACAGAGTTTATTTACTCCAAATCTTTGAAATCTTGTTAATGCAATTTTCTAAAATTGCAATTTTATACTACAGCCTTCAAAGCAGGCCTGTGTGTTAGGAGTCTGACAGCAGCAGTCTTTTGAGAAGTCATGAAAAGTACAGAAAGCACTTGCATTGGGGAAAATAAAAAGAAAGGGAGAAAAAGCTTTCCATTTGTTTATAGCTTCTTCAGAAATACTCTTTTTGGGGTGGAATTTTTGTGTTCCATCTCTTCTGAAGGGGATTGTCTTTCAAACTGTCTGCAATATGTGGAAACTCTTTAACATAAATGCAAAATTCCTTTAATTATGAAAATTTTGTGGCTAATGACTGAGCAAAATGTCACCCTGTTGACTTGATACACAGATTCTTATGCATGCTAAAAATGCTCAGTGGAATTACTATTTACTGTGTTAGTCCTAGAAGAGAGCAGTGTTTGAAATGTAATGACCACATTAAAAATCAAGTATTTTTAAATGGCTTAAATGCATGATTCTGTTTATTATTGAAGGAAGTACTCTAAAAGAAGACAGGAAGATAAAATGTGTATTCCAGTGTGAAATATGCTGGGAAAAGACAATAAAATCTCATATGAAAGACAGCCATGTACAATAACAATGTTAGCTTCCGAGTTCTGTATACAAACACATACTCTATTAACAAACTTCACACCACACACAAAAGGCAACATCTTCACAAAACATTACCATAAAAGCATAGCATTGATCCTGATGGCTTTTTCCTCTGAGTTTGAATTCTCTGTATAATGCTTGGGACAAATGAGAAAGGTGTGAAAAGAAGCATAAAAAAATTGCCACTGCATAAGCCATTTGGATGGCTCTGTTCTTCCACAAAATAAGGACCACAGAGAACTGAATTCAGACTCACCCCAGTTCTCTCATGCCTCCAGGAAAAAGTACAGGAAATGACAGTCTACTTTAGAGCTCATTTTGGAGAAAAGTGGTGTGAAACAGCTTTAATATTAGTGAGAATTGGCTTGGTACTTTTCAAAGTAGGGTGTGACTGTATCCACCTTTTTATGATGATGATGATATATCAATGAAAATACATTCTGTACACAAATCAGCCAAACACAGCTGAAAATAGAGACAGTGTGATTAATCCATATATTTTTAAAATAAATATGTACAATATTTACATTTTGGACAGTTCCAGAAATTAACATTTCCAGATTATGAACCATGACCTAAAAAAAATTTCTCTACTATTATAGAAAATGCATTGGCTGTACAAATATTTATAAATACTTCTGTATAAACTTTTTCCGGGAAATACCTGTGGATTCATTGAAAAGTAAAACATGAGAAATTCTTATTATCAACTAACATTTAGCTATCAATTGCCCACATATGAAACAGCTTAGAGCATCATGAATCAGAAAAAAGTAGATTTTCAGTGTTGATAATATTTTGTGTTCTGCTTCTGTGCCATCACACTGACAAATGTGATTGTCTCTTCTGAAAATCTGCAGAAAAGCAGCAGGACCAAATCAGTTTGACTCACTGATTGTTATTGACTGCACCATGTCTGACAGGGCTTCTGGGTCTGCCTCTTCTTTACCATTATCTGAATTTTCCGATGAGATGTAACAGCCAGAATCTCTTGGACAGTCATTTAACTGTGATTTGTCAAAATTCTGGTGAGGGCTTAAGTTCTGTGTCTCCTGACCACCCTCACTTTTCTGCTGTTCTTCAACTAGAAAGAACAGAAAAAGAAAGAAAGAATTGTCAATACAAGTACCTTGGGAAAGAGCTGAGCTAGCAGCATGACTGATCTTGAAGGACTTTGGAAACAGAACTGGTAATCTACACATGACTACATCAATATATTTTGTCCATCAGAAACGGAAACCTCAGCATCAGAGAATTAAAAGTATTATTACACGAGTGTAACAACATCTGAGTTGAGAATGAGGTTGGTCTTTTCCTTATGGATGTTTCTCAGAGATGAATGCTGGGGGCTTTGGCCTGATCCTTTATGCTGAGGTCCTTCAGGCTGTGCAGAGTGCAAGTCACCAAGCGTGGTCATCGTGCCCACAGCAGAGATGGAGCCTTTCCCCTTCCCGAGCTTGTGCATTGCAGAGTGGGACACTAAATTAACCACAGAGCCCACTGTCCTTGTTTATAACACACTGCACTCCAGATTTTGAGTGCAGCCCCCACCTCCTGATGTGCTCTCTGCAGGAGAGAGAATGCGCTGCCCTTCAGAAGTGCTTGGCACGAAGGCGCGGTAACCAGCTTTTCTAAAGCACCGAGCTTTTCAGCAGGAGTGGGTGGCTCATGGAAACTTCCATCAAGCTTAGCTTGATATCCAGAAGGTTATTTTCCAAAACACAGAAACCTCAGAGGAAGCTAAGGTACCTAATTTCTGCTGTAAGGTTTTTGAATGCCGTTCTAAAACTAAGTAGAAACAAATAATCTTGCGAATAATTTGCCCTTGTTTAGCTGCTGCATGACTAATCTGCTCAAATTCAGAAATCTGGAACTCAGTGGCAGTATCAACAGACCTCTCCACAAAAGTTCAACAAGAGAGGACATGCAAGTATATAATGACTCCTATATGTACTGGTTTTAAATTTCCTCTTCCTGTTCTCTAGCTGTGAAGCACATGTTTACTCACAGTAAATTTTTTAAGAAAATAAGCTATAAAATATAAATCTTTCCATTTCCTGCTTTTTTTCATGCGCTGTTACCAACCACCTGTAGCTGTAGTTTTACTTCACACTGTATTTGGCTTTCTGAACAAAGTATAGGGAGCACATCTCAGAGGAAACAGATGGTTTCGCTCCAGATTTTCCAGCCCTTCAGGAAAATGGTACCTTTTTGCTTTTGCAAAGAAACTTCCCTTCTTCCACTTGCTTTGTTACTTCTTGGTTAAACAGTCAGTTCTGGATCTTCTTCTACATTCTGGATATTCAAACTGTCTCAATTCAAGTTCAGGCAGAATGGTAGTCCAAAGATAGGAAGGATTTAATGCTGTGTCAAAATCTAAATCTATTTTAGTTCCTAGAATTTTAAAATTCCCACAAAGAACATTCATATTGGCTTTTATTTTAATTGTTGGAAATTATAAGATTTGGTAAAATGGGAAAGATTTTTTTTTCTATCTTGTATTGAATAACATAGATTAAATTAGAAATGAAAAACTGAAATTTTTCACTCCTTTACAGTGAAATGGAACAGCAGGAGAGTTTCTTTGGAGACCTTTTTCATTGTGTGAGATTTCAACAAGTTTATTTCAAAAAGCATTTTGATTTACTGAGAAGCATTTTGAGGTCTTGATGGAAGTGTTGTAAATTTGTTTGGCCTGATTAAATCTGCCTAATATCTTCTAACTTCCAATTGCCTAATAAATCAAAAAACTAAGCTGATTTTTTTAAAGAATTCAAAGTCTCAACTTAGTTATTTTTTCAAAAAATTCTGAGGGCATAGGCATAATTAGATGTATTTCGAAGAATAATTAAAAAAATTACTTTAGATATTTTTCAAGGAATAAAAGTTCCACCTTGTTCCCAAGTAAATTAATTGTTAATTGCACTTGCGTGAAAGAGCACACGTCGCAGCAGATTTAATTGATATCTGTAACTGTTTGATCTCCTTCTCACTTTACAGAACACAGTTTGTCATGTCAAATGTTATCTCTCTCTTTGCAGGGAAAATATTTGATCATGTAGGGTCCAATTGATTTCTGATTGAAGTCAGGAAGGAATTACAAAGGCATCGCACCGGTGAAGGCATTCCCGCTGCCGTTGGCAGCGACAGAAGTGGTTCAGCACAAGTAACAGCGATGCCCCAGCAAAGCCTTGTCCCGAGGGAGTGCTCAGCTCCCCGCAGCACCATCCCACCGGGCAAGGAGAACCAAGGCTTGTGCAGCACTGGGAGCCCTCCTGCCCTGCTGCCTCCCCCTAATCCCCTCGGCTGCCTAATGCTGCTCGCTGCCCTTTCATCTGCTGCTCCAGATCCTCTGCTGCCCTGGCAAGCACTGACCTAAAAAGTGCTAATCCTGTTTACATGTTCAAGGTCAGAGAGGAGCCTCTATCCACTTTGTTTGTTTTACAATGGAAAGAAGACCGAGTAACCAGTGGATTAAAAGGAAAATGCAGTCTCAGTCACTGTATTAGTGCCTTGTAACTGGTTGTCTATATAATCTGAGCAGTTCCTATGTGAACAACAGATCCTAATTTTTTATCAATGTCTCCATAGTGTTTTTCAGGGAAAAATTCACAGAGAAGCCTGGAACAGAGATTTCTTTTTTTTTTTTTTTTTTTTTTTTTTAATCTGAATTTAGGTCAATTAGGAAAATGAGACATTTCTGTTTAGAAGACATACATATATGTAAAGCTTCCTGTAAAACTAGTTGAATTTTCTCACATGAAAAACTGAAAACCAAAAATATTCATGTGTTTGAGACAGGAAAAATGTTTATATATTCTATTTTTCATTCTAAGTAGAAAAAGTTGGAAGAACACCTCTCCCCCTCCATTTTTATGAAGAAAAGACTGAAAGCAAACTTTGGTTCCTTTTTTCTCTTTAAAGCAGTCTTAAATATCATGCAGTAACTACTAAACCACTTGAACAGGATCCTGAGTATTATAAAAATACATAGCATGCAGTTTTAGAAGTGGCTTTATAAGAAGCGCACAGCAAATTTTGCTCTTTTCTTTTTCTTTTTTTTTTTTTACAATTTTTGGCTCTTTTATTCCATTCTACTTAAGTCCTTTCTCTAACATTTTCATGCTCAAATTCTATATTAGGAAAGGTAGGTTTGCTGCCTTAATCTTTTGGACATCAGAAGAAAGCCACGCTGCACAGAAAACAGGAATTGATAAAATTAAATTGCTGTTAGATGTTGCGGAATCATCAGAAATAACTATCTTATCAACAAATGGAAGTCCTATCATTTTTCTACAGTAAAGCAGTTTCACATAAGATAAATGGCTCTCAGTCACTGTTGTCTATGATATGGCCAGAAGAGCCCAAGATATGCATCATTTTGACACATATATTCCAGTACTCTTTTAGACAGTAGGATTATATTCAGACTTCTGAAAAAAATGTGAAGCCTTTAGCCTTGGTAAGAGATGTGTGATGCATCCCTTATCTTCCTCACTACTTAGATCTTTAAAATGAGTTTTTGTTATTCAATGACTTAGATGTGCACGACATGTGCGAGGATAGATTTCTTTTTTCCTTCACCAGCACTTTTCCCCTTCCTAATGAGGTTAAAGTCCTAATTAGGGAAGCACTTTAAGCTTGGGTTTAAAGGAATTCAACTCAAGAATGCACAGAGGTCACTCTGACTCCTGTGCAGTTATGTCAGTTTAAACCAGATGAGTGGCAGGGGGCTTAGATTTTGTCTTGGGCAAAAAGAAGGTTACCCAAGAGGAAACCAAACTTCATGAGTGTGGTCTCTGAGAGTTTGCCTTTGTGAGTTTTGTCAGATGGGCTAGGAGCACTGTGGTTTAGGCTGAGTCACTCATCTGCCCTCCTGGGAGGTGCAGCAGTGCCGTACTGAGCAGCACCTTTCAATAACTAAAGGCTCAAAATCACAGAATCACAGAATACTTGGAACAGACCTCTGGAGATCATCTGGTGCAACCCCCCGCCAAGGTACGGTCACCAGGAGCGGGGACACAGGAATGTGTCCAGGTGGCTTTGGAATGTCTCCAGAGAGGGAGACTCTGCACCCTCTCTAGGCGGCTGCTCCAGTGCTCTGCCTCCCTCAATGTAAAGAAGTTCTTCATGGTGAGATGAAACTTCTTGTGTTTTAGTTTATGGCCATTGCTCCTTGCCCTGTCACTGGGCCCCACTGAACAAAGTGAGTTTTGGAGGATGAAGCCAGACCTCCTACATATGTACACAGGCCATGTATCACCTGTACCAGTTAGATCATCTAAGTGTGAGAATGAAAGGAGAACTCACAATGCATCAAACTCAGAAAAGATCCTTTTGAAGCAGTAAAGGGCAGTAATTTTTGGAAAAGATGCAGAGAAACCTGAAGTGGTTTGTGCAATAGTTTGGGCATTCAAAAGACTAAATATTTTGTGGATATTTACAGATACGCAATTCAAAATATTGCATTCACTGCAATAAGTGGCACAGCTTTTGTGGGAGTAAAAAGTTATTGAACTGATGTGAGAACTTGTGGTGAAAACAGAAATGAGAAGCTTCTTTTTTAAAATCTGGAAGCAAACAGATGTGCCTGAAAAAAAAAAAAGGTGAAAAATACTAATACTCATGCAAGGATGAGCTTCCTTGGGAAATCTGGAAGTATTATGTTCAGGCCAATGTGCTGTACCACAGTACAGAAGGGGAGATTGTCTTTGAGCACTATTTGACCTTGACAAGATGCTGTATGATCCCGTGTGTTGAAAAGCACTGCCCAGTGTAAAATGGAACTCTTGGTCTCTGATTGTCATGTAAGGGATGTGACTGAGAACTGAAAGTCGTGTCCTTATCTACCTCCTATCTTGCTGTCCAAGAACAATAAATAAAGAGTAAACCTTATTTGGTATTAGTAGTGGAATTTAAAGTATGATCTGCACTTAAATATGAAAGGTAAGCTAAGGAAATGGATTTGGGGAGATAAGTGTAAAATCTTATTCCCCAAATTGCACATATTCACCTTTTTGGGTTTTTCCATAAAATGACCTGTATGCACATATCCAATGAAGTCTAATTTTTCTTTAGCTCAGAATAGCTTTGGACTAGTGTAACCCAATGGATTTCAGGGATGAACCTCTTGATTTAAATCATCTATGTGAGAAGAGAATCAAGCCTATTTTGCACAGAACAGAAACGTGTGTCCTGGGAAGTGGTCAAGAAACGAAGTTCCAAACTTCTTTTATTACTTTATTCATTAACCATCCAGCAACTGCTTCACTTTAAAAATAGCATCCTACAAAAGCACAGACATCCATCTCCTGTCTAGAAGCCATCTAGGAGAAGAATGGAAAGCTATTAAGAAATACTTTATGAAAAAGCCTTTTTTTTTTCCTCACAGCCATGAATTCATGGAAACCAAGACTTTTGCCCCAGATATATTGGTCTGACCAACTTATAGAAAATCTAAAAAAATGTCTGAGAAGGGGGAAGGTCATGAGGAGCTTACAGATCCTTGCAGTTCTAGGATAGCCTTGCTACATGAAGTACTTGAAGATGATGAATTTGGGCCTGGACTCCCAGGAAAGGGAGAAAGAAGATAGTGCAGTAATAGAAAAAAAAAAAAATCTGCTTTAAAAACACTGTGTGGCAGCAATTGCTAAATAAACCTTACTATTTAAAATTTGTGGTATAAGATGGGTAAAATTTATTCTTCCAAATTCATTCAGGTCTAAATCAAACATAAGTTTAAAAAATGTCACTGCCAAAAATCCTATATTTTGCATGGCTTTAAGTAGCATATAATGTAGAAATTACTGCTGCAGAACTTTTGGTTCGAAAACTCAATAAATGCTTATTCTATGAGATGAATTATACACCACGAGTATGTGTCATGAAGAAATTACTTAGCATAACATACAATAAATGTCAAGAAAAAGCCAAGGAATGACAAAGAAATTAAAAGCCTTGTAAAAACCTCTGGACATCTCACAAGATCAGATTTCACATTAAAAAAAATGAAATCTTTTTTTACTGCATTTATAGGAGGGTCTAGTAAAATTAGGCTATGTTCCAGTACACTTGGTTGTTTTGAGTAATAGCAGTGTCACAAAAACTCAGAAACCCTTGTATTTCAACTCTGGGCCATACCTGCCTCTCCATCATTAATCAAACATGTGCTTCATGGAAGCATGAATGGAATGCAGAGACATGGAAGTCTTCCAAGCTCTGTGAGAAAGATGGGCCTAGAACAGTAAATACAGTCTATGGCCTTAGCTTACTTTTTCATAAGGCTTATTTTTGAAAAGTGAACTTTTTGCCTGGAAAGTGCTGAAATTCTATCTAGAATTCTAGGTGCCAGTAAACAGATTACATTGTAGCTGTGGGTAATTATGCAGCTCACTTCTAAGCAATGCACAAAATCAATTTTAATTAAAAAATCATTTATGCTGGACTGAGCCATGCCCATTTAGGAAAAAAAAAAAATTGACCCAGGAAAGTTCAGTCCAGATGCAGAATTCACTTTCACAGTAGCACCCAGCTCTTTCAACCCAATTTCCCAATCTGATTGACAGAAGGACAAAGAGGTCAAATGATTCGTACAACGTCAGACTCGTGCGGAGCTTATCCCCAAGATCATCTTGACACCCTGTCTTTTGTTATAACAACTTAACAGATAGCTTCTCTCCATTTTGGTCTTTAGTATCATCCTTTCTGGAACAGGTTGTTCAGTTCTGTCCCCACCAGTCATGTGACAAATGCTCTGATCCCTTTGCAACCAGACACGTCAAGGATTCAAGAATCAAACTAGGACAGTATTTATTCATGGCTTACCTTAAAATATACACAAGTGTTACCAAATTTAACTAGACTTAAATGAATGCTTATAGCTGGTATGACACAAAAAGATGTTGTGGTTCTAGTCCCTGTGAGCATTCATAAATTATACGGAAATTATTTGATTGAATTTTGCTATACCTATCTAAAGTGCATATGAAACAAATATTCATTTCATCTCTTGAAATAAGACTACAGTGTCATCACTGAAGCATGGACCCCTTTATAAGATTTAATGTTATTATTCTCAGAGCTGTTACAAGAATTTGAACTATTAAACCATGCAGATAACATCAGGGACACTGTTTTGCCTGGAGAAATGACTTAATCCTATGCTGCCAATGTAGGAAGAACTCAATTTGGATAATAAGGGTGAATATACTAATTTTCAGAACATGGGACATGTAAGGACTTTCTTAGGTTTGGTTCTTGCTCCGGTGCATGTAGAACATTAAGACACATTCAGTATCGAAAGCTGCTTGCTCTGCTTTTTGTTACCCAGCAAATACAAATAGCAAACCATACTCTCACTACTACAGAAAAGTTCGACACTCGTGTGGTCTGTTAGAAACCATTATGTTTCATTTTGGCTTTCACACTGATGAAAAACTGCAAAATTAAAATATAGCATTTTTCTTTGCTATTTTTCTGGTGTTAAATGTGGAAGAACATTCACAGTACTAGGTGCAGAAAGCACAGCAAGGCTGGTTCCCACAGCAAACACACTATATGCAGTATATACATTTTCAGGTGACTTCCTAGCAGATCCCTGCAATAAGACTTGTGCAAAATGTAACCCTTTTTTTTTCTGGATTTGCTCTTTCACTTGTTGCTTCTACATAGACAGCCCTTCAAGAGTTCTTTTCAAACCTGTCATCTCACAAAGCTATAGACCAGAAAGAACTTCTGAACCTGGAGGGCAAAGAAAACCTTTCTAATGGCACTCCAAGATATTTGCAAGAGCCTTTCATGGGAAGCTGAATAAGAACAGGAACAACTTAATGTACAAATGGGGTTCTTAAAAAAGCCCAAACATTCAGAAAAAAAAAAAAAAAATGGAAATCTGCCTGCGGAGATAGTCAGTGGATGCTTGACAAAAGCTGATATGAAGATATCCCAGGAAGACATTGTTTAGCCTTCTCTCTCTTTCCTATGCTTCTCAATCGGAAGTGCACATTTGCTGACATGACTGCTCAGCATAGGGGGAGTATGCACAAATATTAATGAAGATGAAAACCCCTCCTGTTTTGGCTGAGTGTCTAATGAAGTAGATGCCTAACTGTAGTTTCTACAAAATTGACATAAATTATTTACAATTTGAAGTCAGACTGGAAGTATCATTAAAATATCATGAGAAAAGTTTTTCCTGTTCCATATCCCAGCTTTTCCACTCCCCACAAAAGGAACAAGTGAAGAAGACAAAATGGTGATCAATACACGTGCATATATACACCCCATATGTTCACTCTTAGAAACTCACCAGAAACACAAGTTAGATTAATTTTGAGAGAAGAATGCAAACCAGCTATTAGTGTACATTTTGAATTTTTTTACAATACTTTCCTACCAAAAAAAAAGCTAATTTGGATAAGGATTTAAGTGTGGGATGAAGCAAGGGAAGAAAAGAATTGTAATTATCTGCAGAATGTTGTTTAAAAAAATTAAAGAAAATTCTTTACTGGAGGTGTTTGACCTAAGCTCTGTTTTGCTTAAGATACTATTGCACATACTCTTGTTAAATTTTAAACACTTACTGTCACAGTCCTGGAGATTTTCAATTGCTGATAACAATCTTGCCCTGTCTTCTGGGTTCGAAATATTTAATTCAATAAGATGGCTTTCCTGTAGATCCTTTAAGTCCTCTAGAGTTTCATAGCCGTTCAGCAGGAGGGTTGAGGCATATTCCTATGAAAGGAAACAAGCAAATCCTCTCATGGAAACAAGCACTTTGTTTAGCAGAGGAATAGGCACAGTTTCACTTTTTCTTTTTGGCCAGGTTGAAATGGGCTCTGTTCTCCAGTGCAATTGACTTACCTTTGGTAGAGGTGGACAGCGAGAGAGAACAGAGGCAGGGATGCCTGGGAGTCCTCTTGGCCATGCCAGCATCTGTGCCTGAACTCCCTAGCACAGCCCAGCAGCAAACAGGACCAGGGCAGAGCTGTGTCAGAAATTATTTAATCTGCTGAGTGTCTGGACTTCTGTGGGTCACTCCATGAGTGTCTCCCACGCTGAGCCCAGCAGGGCCTCTGAGGAAAGGAGTGCTCTTCCTTTTCATGGGAGGAACCCCTCGATACAAGCAAGGGGAGAAGCGGAGGGAGCCCTTGGCCCTGCTGTGTCACACAAGGTCCCTCTTGAGCTGTGTGTTGACTCAGTACAAAATTCTGTGCATGCTCCAGGGAAAGGAGTGTTTGCATCAGCAGCAAAGCAATTACCCTTATTAAAAATGTTACTTGTAAATCATGACCTTATTACACTTTGACACTCAGTCAAGATCTAGGGTTGCAGAGAGGGAGAGAGGCGCAACATGAGCACAGTGCAAAAATACTATTGCTCCCTAAAGATCACAAGAAATTAAAACCACAAATTCTCAGTTTTGGCGCTGGAGTCAGACTGCAGCCCAGTCCCTGAAATGTCCACAGCCACAGATCTCCTATACTCAGGGACACAACTGCAGTCAGGCTGACCTGACAAGTCACCAGTGTCCCTCTCTGAGTGCAGTCACCTAGCCCAGCCACATGATGAGGTAAAATTCAGTTCTATAAGCCACTCATGATGCCTTTCCTGGTCTTAAAAGTTGGGAGCCAGACATGGTTAAGGGATAAGGGGTTTTTACCTCGGTATTTAATAAAGATCCTTTTTGGTGCACCACTTTGCCAAGGTGGAATGTGCCACAATGCACACACACCATTGATTGTGTAAACAATTTATAGACCTTACAAATTAGCATATCTAACAAGGATGCCCCAGTGAGAGGCCTGGATGAATGGTGTGATATTCCCCAGTCCATGGAATTCCCCCTGAATGGGCCAAATCTCTAGTTTACAAGATATTTTCTAGAGGGGACCTTGGTTTCCCAAAATAGAGTAGGGTTTTCTGGCCTCCTACTGCGAGGTCGTTAGGATGTTTGGTCTCCTGGCCTAACAGAATACCAGGACCATGCTAAGTTATTAGACTTAAGGAATTACAATTATGCATGCTAAGAATACTGAGGTTACATGGAAGTTATATAAAAGGTATATAAAAGAAAAGGAAAAAAATCATCTTGGCATCACTCACATCAGATAAAAGACAGACACGAGATTGCTTTGCTTTGCTTTGCTTTGCTGACATCAAAACTGCTGTAACCTGCCTTTCTCCTCCTGCCTGTAAATGACATTCAAACCTGAATGCACAGAAAGGGAACGTTTCAAATAGAAATGGGAAATGCCTTGGCTGACCTGCAGGTGGACACATTCCAGGAGCTCTTGCAATGTTTTAGGCTTGGTCCTTTTGCTTCCTCTGTGTGGGTTTATCTTTCGGGGTGCAGCTTCTTCTTCCAAGATAATATCCACATAAATGAACTTGAAATTTCCTACTTTGTTATTCAGCATGCCTGTCCATATGCCCATGGGAGTTTTGCAGATGATATCTATGATGTCTCCTTTCTAGAACAATAAAAAAAGCACACCTCTGGTTTGTTATATGTAGCTTTTCCTCTGTGGACCAAAACCAGCACTAGTCAGTGTGAAGTAACTTTTTTTTTATTACCTAGATTTAGTGCCTTTCCTTTTATAAAATCCCTGGAAAATAATTACAGAAAGTGGAGCTAGTCCTTATCTCCAAACCTTGTGAAGGAGAGGTGAGCATAAGCAGCCCCTCTAACTATTTTTGTGCTCCAGTTGGTCCCTGAAAAGGGATGGGGTTGCATCAGCAATTAACTTTTGTCATGGGGAGTGGGCATAGTTTTGGTAAAAAAAGCAAGGGATTTACTGTAAGGTTATTTTCAAAATATGTGCCATAGCATTTACAAAATAATCTTATTATCTAGCCTCTCAAGGGTCTTCAAAAACAGCTGATCTATGTGAAAGGTGGACTCCTACCCATTTTACAGGAATAATCAGTGTCTGCATTTCTCAAAGATAATAAAGAACATTTAACTCCCTTAACAAATATGAGTGCCTAAAAGGGTGACAACACAGCTATTTCAAGAGGGCTTTTTGGTAAAGGTGTTCACAGCCACACTGTGGGAACCAAGGTCTGAGCTCAGGAACACAGTCATTCTGAGTAATACCCATAGTAAAAAGGCTCTTACAAAGTCATGCACCCTACACAATTTGCTCCCAAGGACCTCAAAAATGAGCCCTCTCTTCTTGGCATGTATCACAGAAAAATGTTGAAAGCCTTTGAAGAGTTATCCAACAAATACCTGCTTTGTTTGGGATTCTGTTACAAAGTTAGAAATCAAACTCACAGCTCCATGAGGTACATCTTTTCGGTTTGGTCAAGAAACAGCAAGTCAAGTAGTCACCCATGTGTAGTTTTGGTACAAACCCAAGTGCAGAACTGACTGTGAGCTGGTGACCTGGTTTAGTTAGAACATGGGGCTCAGAGCTATGAGCACATTTGAAATGGAAACTAAACAAACATTTCTTTAAAGCTCTAGAAGCACATGTTATTCTACAAACTCGTGCAGGCTCAGGAGCTTCAGATGTGGTTGCAGGTCAGGATTAGGCAGTGGCTCCAAGCCAAGCTGCAGATGCACTTTGAATTCAGATTCAGGGTACTGAAATTTTGTGTGATAAATACAGGGGATTTCAACCCTAAGTATTAGCTTATCATTCCAAAATACACCACCCTAATGACTAAAAAGGAAACCTATATGAGCCAGCAGATATTTGCCATTTCGTGACCAGTTAAACAGTTAAAACTATTAAACTGCATTCAAAGAAATGCCCTGTATGTCGATGGAAGTGGAGGGCAAGCGCTGAAGACTGCAAGTACCAGCAGAGCACCAGCTTTCATGTAGGCCAGAGACGAGGAGAGGGAGTCTGTGTGAGATACAGGATTTGGCAAAATTAAGAAGATGTGAAGAAGAAAAGAGTCTGAAGGGCTGTTTTTTTTTAAGTAATGTTTAACTGGGTCCCTGTTTGTTGCTCTTCCTCCTCACTCACACAGCCTGGACACTCCTTGCCATGTCTGGGCTGAAGAATGTTCACAGCTCAAACATAGGCTTAAAGAAAGTTTTAATGTAAAGGCAAACTGGTTTTATTAAAGGCAATGGGTGCCACTGAGCTTTGGATATATCCTAGTTGTGACTGGGAAAGCTTGGGGAGACAACTTCACATCCCATGAGACTTTACTCTTTCTTACTCCAGACCATGTATGTGGGAAGCAACACGTTGTTTTACTCTCAGGAAGGCTGGGGTGGGTAGGGAAATACCATGAAGAGTTCCTACCTGGAATCTGTGCCTTAAAAAGCCTTTAGCAGCACTTGGCTTTGCAGCCTTGTCTGAACTAAATCCTTATAAGAAGCATTGCGAAACCAGATCAGCCTTGCTTTTAGAGTGTTCCACACGCTTAAGTAGTTAAAAATTCATTATTAAATGCATTATTTACATGCAAAAAATGGTCGGTCCCCCTGGCATTGCTAGTAGGAGTGAAGGAATCCTGGTGGTTGTCTCACCTTGATTTTCAGCGAGTCGGTGTCGTAAGGACTGGGTGTGAAGTCGGTGTGGACTTTGGCTCGGCCGCAGAAGGGGCCGTTGTAGGGGACCTCGTCGTCAAACCGGAGGCTGTCCCTGTTGCTTGTGCCATCGGAGCAGCTGGTCACCCCACCTGGGAGAGAGGCAGCTTGAGAGAGCCCTGCACCAAATGCCCAGACATGCAGCTCTGCACAGCAGCCCAAAGGAAAGTGTTCAAAACCACAGAATCAGAGACAGAGCGTATTCTGTGTGGGTTTGACACGTTCCAGGATAACTACATTCAATAAAAATCATGCTACAAGAGACAGAACAAAATGGGTAGGACATCTTTCATTAATATCTCCCTAAAGTAATCGTTTTCTGGTGATGATACTAATAGATTATGCATTTTATTTACAGACTTTTTGAAATATTACCTCTGCAGATTAATAAAATGCACCCTAAAAGTGCAATTTGGGGAATTAATTCTGCTGAACTTCTCCTGTTTATTCAGAGAAATGAAAACAAGTACTGTAGAAGTTATTTTATTTAATTCCAGAGCTAGCCGAAACATCAAAGGAACCTGCATTGCAGAGGGAAATTTTAATCTTATCAACATTTCTGCCTGTCATTTTATCCAAGTTGAGCAATAAAATATCAGCAGAGTAATTCAAGCAAATTTGAGCAAGCTCTGCAATATCCCATCCAAATATGTTTTTAGATAAGAGCAGCAGTGTATTGGAAGTAAACTCCCATATACGATTTTCACAAATCACGTCACAGAAAATGATCATAAAAATGGTTTTGTTTGAGGTGATTGCTTAAGTGCACAGTTCCATCTCAGGGCCAGATTAACTCTAAGTGCAAATGGTCTGGACTGCAGCTCCAGTCTCCACTCAGGGCTCGGGCAGTGCCTGCAGGGTGGCACAACAGTGTAACCAGGGATAGCTGTGGCTTGCCACCCAGCAGATATCCACAGCAGGGCAACACAGAGAGAGGTGGAGGCACATTTCTCATCAGAGACTTCTCTGCTCTCCAACCAAGACTACCGTGATGGGGGAGGGTTTTCAGTCGGTTTCAGGTGGGCTGTGTCTCTCTGCATCATATCCCAAAGCTGCCAGGTCAGACCCACATCTCCCACCAACTCAGAGAGACTTTGTCTGCCTCCCATCTCCGGGGCAAAGGATGAACTCACAGCCAGTCCACCAGGAGAGGATGCTTGTGTGGCTGCACCCAGTGATTGCAAACCCAGCACTAAGGCAGTGATAACCCCCCAAAAATGTATGGCATATATACCAGCACTATGCCCTATAATTCATGCTAATTTTTTTCTTCTGTTACTATTTCCACTCTTAAAAACACTCCACTTGTTTCTGGATAGATGTATAGCTACCCTAGCTGCTACCCATTTAACCAAATTACACTTTTGTCTGCCAGAATGAAGAGCTCTCTACCATCACATTTTTGATCACCAGCTCTGATTCCACAGACATAAGCAATAACTGTATTGATCCAGGGACTGAATAAGAAGAATAGGTGTCTTGTACTTACTAGATGAGCTCTGGCCACTGTTCAGACTATAGAGACTTTCCAAAGAGTCACTGGTTTTTAGGGAGACCTTCTCAGTGTGTGCTCCACCACCAGGATCACTGTCATCTTTTCCCTCTTCATTCTTTAACACAAAAATCAAATGTTAACCTCCAAGAAATGTATTTTAGAGAATTTTTTTGTTTGTTTGTTTTGAAGCATCAATGGAGATCAGCTCATCACTGCACTTTATGAAGAACTCCTTTGTGAGAGAAGGCATTTTAGAAGTTGATTCCTGGTACTAACCATGCCCAACAATCACCCTGAGTATTTTATGATCCTAGAGAAATTCCCTCTTGGTTCTGCCCCACTCACTTCATCCCCTCCCTGCTCAAACAGCTAAGCTAGGGTGACTACAACATACCATGGCAGAGCTGAAAGCTTGGAACGGGAAATTTGTGGGCAGCCTGAGAAGATTTTGTCTGCTTGTCTCAGAGAAGGAAATATAAAGCTCAGTTCGGAAAGCAGGTGGTGAAGAGCTGGCTGACACAGCTGTGTTTTACACTGAACTTCTGAAGATGGTGGTTGCTTGGTGGCAGGCTGGGGACAGCTTGCACACATGTAGGGCACTGGCGTGTTCTAGCACCGTGCTCACCACACTGCCCAGCATTCACCCTGTCCTCGAAATCCAGGGCATTTCAGAATTAACAAGTACATGTTTCTCCCACAAAATCTAATGGTGTATGAAATTGGCCCCTTGAGTTTATCCCAATAAATCACACCTCAGGAATCACAGCCTGTTCAAAACAATAAGATCCATATTTCAGTCACAGTTAAGTTAGAGACAATGTAACAGATAAATGAAATAGATCTTTAAAAGGGAGGGATTTTCAGTAGAATTCATCATTTTGCCAGTGCATGTGATATCCTGATGCAACCAAAACTTCCTTCAGCACATTGTATTTGGGGAAAAATTAGTTATTCACTTGTGAGGTGATGAAGCAAAGATGACAGTGCATGTGTGAAGTAGAGATCCATACATGTCAGGCAGAGCACTGAAATGAAGAACTATACTGGTTTTCAACAAGAATTGTGCTTGTTACACCAGCCAGCAGCATAACAGATTAATCAGGATGCTGGTATTGATTGTCATCATCTCCTGCAGGAAGGAAGATCATGCTACATGTGTGTCCAACCAGATAATCCATTGAATTTCTGTCATGGGAATTGTTGCTTTAAATGTGCAGAAAGGAAATATAAAAATATAATATAAAGATCATTGATTGCACTTTAGAAAAAAAAAAATAAAAGAAAACTAAACTAATGAAATACAAGATCCTTGTCTTGGTCCTCCAAAAGGTATTTAAAGGTATCCTGTGAAAAATTATTTTCTACTTGTGATGTTCCTCATTGATTTTCCTTACTTAGCTGATATTGACATGTGAGATAGGATGCAGACTAGCTAGATTTTTTAGGATTGTTAAGCATGACAAGTTTTTTTCCCTATGGTTTTAAATTTTGGAACTCACTGATACAAAGTACTGAGAAAACAGGGTTTGCAGTATGTGCAAGATTATGTTTTTTATGTTTAATAAAGATAGTTTCACTAAGATTAGATAAGGTAAAAGGAGATAAGGTGTATGAGTTGGAATTCTCTAGGATGCTGGCTGACCTTTACAAAGTAGACTTCAGAAATAATTATTGTATTGGGAGATAAATTCTTCTAATGAAGAAACTGAGCATCAGACTGATGATTGGGTTCAACCAACACTCTCTTGTGTCCACACATGAGGATCTTTTTTGTGCTCATACACACATGCTCATACAAATGTTCCCTGATGAAAAAGCAAAATTAAATGAAGTAAGAGTCTTATGACTCTCTAGGGCCCTTACTGTGTGATTTGCATGTGCACTAAAATGCACATGAAAGAACAGGCACATACCAAAAGCTGGCTTAATTCAGTATGTGTTGTTACCCTGGTTTTATGGTTTGTCACAGCTGAGGACAGTTGAAACATGAACAGAAAAAATGCACATAATGTTTTTACTCCACATGTATTTCCAACAAACACAAGACTCTTAGGCTGTATTTACCATCTCCTCAGAGAGTGCCTTGATGTATTTTTTACCCATCTTTTTCTTCATGGTAAGTGAAATGGCTCTCATTTTCTTACTCAGACTTCCTCCATTGTTTGCTGCTTTGATTTGTACTGCTTCCCCAATGTCACTTATAGTCTCCAGCTCAGATATCTGTTTTGAAATCAAAAAGTAAGCAATAACTCACCATGAAAATAAAACACAGCAATCTGAAGCAGAAATTATGGGGAAAATTAGGGGCACTAACACAGTTAGCATGACAATATTCAGTCATGGGAATTTTCCTTGAAAACTGTGTACCTAAACAGGTTTGCAGCACAATACTCTATGTATAAATGACAGAAAAAAATATATTTTATGGTAGGTAATGTTATTTCCCATTATTTATTATCCCTAAGATCAGTAAGAATTGAGGGAATTTTTGCAGAGGTCTAAAAAACAGAAGTGAGACATCTGTGGGTTACTTGTAAAGTGCTGGGTACTTTGGGCATGCACCAATGTGAAGTGCACTTTTTTATTTTTTAATTGTTTCTATTCTCACATCAAAGCGCCAAAGTTTAGCACTTTAGTTTAGGTGTGATTCTCTAGGTTTTTTTTTGTCAAGGCCTCAATCAGTGAACAGATGCAGGTATACAAGTAAAGTTCTCAGCACTGCAAAATTTACACAATAGCTTTCCAATGTTTTTGCATAGCTGTCACAGGAAAGTGAACTGCAGAAATTCAAACTCTACAGACCTCAGCTGAATCATCTGTCTTTGATATTGAGTGATGCCTGAAACGGTCAAAGCTCCCAAAGCTGCTCGTGCGCTGTAAAAGAAGAGAAGACAAACCTTGACTCACTGGTGCTGTTTTAATTTGTTCTGTTATTAAGACTTAAATAAAACTATCAAGCCACCTGTTGGTGTTAAAAATCCCTCCCATATTGGTGGACCATGAACTGCTACATCCAGCTAGAAAAAAAAATATGAGGTGACTGTAGGGGAAAAAATTATGACTGTACAGGTAGAAGTAGAAAAATAAGTAAGAGAAACAAACTGCTTCAAATACTAATTAGGTAATGGATATGATTATGAGTTCTTCTACATCCGTTTCACATTATATATGTATGTAAATAACCGTGCTTTATTTGCAGGTAAGAAAGACTTATTTATGAGTTTCAAAAAAAAAGGTGTCATCATAAATATGATACAAGCAATAGACTTGGTTTTGGTCATGTAAATTGTGGCAATTTATACAATGTATTTTTTCAGCTGGGAAGACAATTTATGGTTCTTTACCATCAGGAATGAGCAAGGACTCAGGATTATGAATGAGGATTATGAATACATCTTGTCCAAAATGCACACATTGCAGAGGAAGTAAGTAACAGAATAATGAGGCAGGCCTTGTGCTTTTCTTCTCAATTTTCCAATTAGAAATTTCAATTTTTAAACATAAATGGGTACAATTTTCTGCCATGCCACAGTTTTACTTGGCTTAACAAAGCTGCATCACCTGAGCTGTGCATTAAGAGACAGTGAATGGATTGCTCTGACTTCCTTCTAGTTTGTACTCTTTCTGCATGTGGATAAATGATATGGAAAGGAGGGAAGTGGAACAGCAGATTTTGAGGAGTGGGGTCATACAGAAATACTTGTCAGACATGCCCAGGCAGAGCAGCCTGACACTGCACTGCCCATGGAGGCAAAATGCATAAAATCAGCATTGATGCCAAGTTGGGAGTCCCTTTAAGTGTGGCCCTAGAAACAGCCAGAATTTGGGCATCTATCCATTCTACAGTGTTTTTAAAAGCTTGCTTTTATGTCTTCACCAATACTCACAGCTAGCTCTAGAATGACTTCAGGTTTTTAAAGTACTTCCCTCTTCCATACTAAATGAAAATCTTTAATGCAGTATGAGAGTTCTGGAGCAGGGTTCACTATTATACATGAGGCAATAAAACCTCAGTCTATTTGAGTATTCAAAATCCCCTCTGGATGAAAAAAAAAACACTGAACTAAAATAGTAAACCACAAAATAAATACATTCTGTCTGATTTAATAAGTGATTTCAGAGTATTTGAAATCTGGGCTACAGCTTTTCCTGTAGTTATTCATCCTTTTACCTTGCCCATGTGATTTCAGCCAAACTAGTTCCTTGTTCCATTGCTTTCTTCCCCCACCCCCAGCCACATGAGTCATATTTTCATCTCCCCCAGATTTCTAAAGCACCCACTGTGCACTCTTCACCTCAGAAGCAACAGAGGTAGAACATCCTTTGGGCAACAAAAGAGGAGGAGCAAAGGACTGGTTTGGGAGCCAGTGCCTTTGCCTGCCTTCACACTGCAGGCACGCTTAATGCTGGCATGGACCTGCTTCCAGAGATGTTAAGGGGAAATCCCTCCTTGATGTATTTCCCTGCTTCCACAAACTTATTTATTAACCAGTTCTGCCACCTCCCTCAAAAAATGAATGTGGACATAGCAGTGGGAGCCTGAGCAGAGTCAGATGGAAAAGTCTACACATATTTTGGCTCCATATTCTAAGCAGTGCAGCTTAAAAGAATAGCATCTTCTTTTCTCCCCACAACCTCCCACTATATTTCTGGGCACATCTAACCTGAAAAATATTTCCAGCCAAAGGTTATTTGAAGAAACTGACCCAGATTTGTGAATATTTTTGGACAATTATAATGACATTTACTATTCACCGAGGGAAAAAAAAAAGAAAATATAAAAATCACACAGCTCTCCTTTTAATTGATTGTAAAATCTCTGTTGTCTAAACATTATGGTTTATTTGTTTGTTTTTACATTGTGAAACTGAAAATTACAATTTGTATTGCACATTGAAGTTTATCTAAAATTACCATAAAGAGCTTTGCTATTAAGTAGAGGAAGAACATCCTGTGACAAGGGGTTAGCTTAATAGTATGATATAAAAACACAGCCCTGAGGATTATGGTTCTATTAGACAGGATTAACACCTTTGACTAGCTTGTCAGCCCAGTCAAATGTGCCCTGCAGCATAGAGCAGAAGGGAGAAGGGAGCAAGAGATTCAAAGCAATACCGGGAAGAGAAAGTATAAAATTGTCCCAGCAATCTCTAAACAAACACTGACCTTTCTGTTGCATTCCAACACTTCAATATGTCTAGTAGGAATAAGTGTATATTAAAGTGCAGATGTGTTGGAAATAGTTTAAAAGGAACAAGAGGGAAAACATTGTTTAGTGTTGGTCTTACCTATAAACAGCTTGAGCAGTTATTCTTTTTTGACCCTCGAAACAACCTTATATCCTACATGTGCAGGAGCTTGGGGCTATTTGGTAGTGTATTTTAGTGTTGCTTCATCCTTATTAAATATTAATAAGGGTTACAGGATGATTTCCACTGTTCTAGATAATGGTGTTGCTGCACTGGAGAGCGCTGAATAGGGCTGCTTCAGCAGTTCTCTATACTAACTTTTTCCATTAAGTAATCAATAGGCACCACCTTTTAAAAATGTATCCAACCCCATTATGCTGATAACGAAAAGCAGATTTAGGAGCTCCTGGCTGCAAAGGGAATGGGACTATTACTTTCAGTAGTGTCAGTCACTGCATTAGTGTCAGGGAACACCTACTTTGTGAAGATATGGACAGGCCTTATTTCCAGGTGAAGGGAAGCTTTTAAAGTAAATGCAAAGCTACTAAGAGAAAATATGCTATTGACTTTTGATACCAGGATTCAGCATCCTATAAAGTTAAGTGGTTTTTCTGGCTCAATTCATGCAAGAGCTACCCAGGGATATGTTAAGCAAATACAAATTTGCTTAGTAAAATCTAATGGAGGCATGGGCAGAGGGAAAAACCACTGTGTTTTCCCGAACAAGGACTGATCAAATAATTTCTATAAATCAACGCATTAACTTTCATCTCTTCCCATTCAGTATTCCAAACTAACATAATAGAAAATATCAAAGATACTTTTAAGTATTTGAAAACCTTCTTCCTTCTCCTATATCATTTATTCCCTGAAATCCAGGAACTTTAAAAAATCCTTTTAAAGGGATAAGTCCTATGTAATTGTTGTTTATTTTAATTTGGACAGTCTGCAGTTGATTGTCTGATTTAGGCTGTAAATAGCGTATCATTTTCCCTAGAAAATAATATGGTATGGTATGCAAATAATAAGACAACAACAGCTTCTGCAATCCATATCTTTCTCTTATGAAACATCCTTCCCTTGTAGGACATATCATAGGAGAAGTTCTTGTTTCTGACAAGCAAGTCAGAGCTTCCCTGTGTCTAAAAAACAACCTTTGAGCCAAAACTGACTGCAGTTATCCCGATAAATAATCATTATGGGAGATATTCATCCCATATTTTTCTTTGGACAATTTACATTGCTCAGCAATGTGGTTGCCTGCTGTCATAAATTCTGGCCCATTATATTTTGCTTCAAGTCCTATTCAAAACATTTTTTCAGTCTTGCATGTGTCAAAGGCTTTGTACTGACCCTCTCACATGTGAATCTCTTCAAATTCCTCCATGCATTTTAATTTTTACCTTCCATTCATGCTTAGACTACCCAAACCCTGTAAAGCTGTATAGGGGCGAATGTGGACACTGGAAGTAATAAAAAGGGAGCTCAGCATGTTGCTCAATTTCCTTGCCTGTTACAGACACTTGTCTTCTTCCCTCTTTTTTGAAAGCAGACACAGCAGCCCTCAAGAGAACAGCCTGTTCTTGCTGCTCTGATTGATGGAGATAAGTGGAGATCAGGATTTGATTCATTTGTTCTATTCCCTGATGGTTCTAGTCCCTTCAGAAGGAGGAGATCACTCTGAGAATGAAAGAGTTACCAAGTAGGAATGAATATTTCCACTCTGCTAGCTTATCTTCTTGCATAGATAATCAAAAGAATTGTCTCCTACTTTCCCAGATGGCAAGATAGCAATTTATAGCTTTTTGGATGTTCTGTGGAAAAAAAACCACAAACCAAACACCACCAAAAAAACCCTCACTTATGTATAAAAAATGAGAATTTGCGTAAAAGATTAAGCGACTCTCCAAAGGGTAAGGGAAGCAACAAAAGAGAAAACATCATGACCTCTGTACCACAGGGAATTTTTCCTATTTACACATTAGTTACACATACAGAACTTCTGACCACTAACCAACACATTAATATAACTTTATAGCCCACATGAAACACAGCCTAAACCTTGCACTTCACCAGTCAAAAGCAATAAAAAAGATACAGCTTGTTCCTGCTAACTCAAATAGAGCAATCTACTAAAATGGCATTTTTAACTGGCTTAAAAATGACTCTATAAAAGACTGGTTGTTATCATGGCCTCATGTTCAGTAGCTGCATGGAGGTGGGGGAGAGAGGGGAGCAAAGTGGACTTGGAACAGAACTGCCACCATGAGGCCTCAGATCAAACACCCTAAATGTAACAGTGGAAAAGGACTGGGAAAGCAAAGCTGAATTTAAAAAATGAGGTAATCATAACTAACACTCCTCCAGGTGAACAAACTGCGCTCTCCAAAGTAAACACTGAGCAGCTGTTTTATCAGTGCCTTTAGGTGGTACCAGCCTCGGTCTCTCAGCCCTAAATCCCCGCTGACACGAGGCACGTAGTTCCCAATAACCCAGCTAGAGTCACCACTAGAAACCCAGTCTCCAGTGCTTTCCAGGGGCACCTTGCCCTGGGCAGGCACCGGGGCAGCTGAGAGAAGGGCACAGCTGCTGTTCTTCAAGTCAAACGAGGGTGGAATTTTTTGCAAAGTCTGTAAGTCTTCCTCTGGAGGAGGCAACCATGTAGGACATCTGAGCAATGAGGCAGATGGGTCTGGCAAAAAAATGTGCTCTGTTGATTAAACAATTTTGTGAGGGACTAAGTAAGGAAGCAATTTAGGAAACGCCAGTCTTAACACTCGGAAAGTTTTGTGCAAGTGAGTATTGCAAAATGTGCAAGGAGGGGAAGGGACCTGACTCCACTTTCTTTAAATGCACATTGACCCTGAATTTTGAGCACCATTGTTCCTGCCCAGTTGCTGCAGAGCACTCTCAGTTGCCAGTGAGAAAAGTCACTCCTAGTGCTCTTCTGGCAGTCTGTCCAATTCTGGGAGTGTGCACATAGGTATTTGCAATAATTATGTAATTAAGACTTTATTATTTATATGACATTTAATTAAAAGTGACTTTCAGTGGCACACAAAACCATGAAAAGAAAATGACTTTAAAAGAAGGTTAAGGATGTGTGACAAACTCAGAGGAGCCATGAAAATGACAGTTAAGGATTTGGCATGATGTGTGCTTCCACCTCCCTGCCATCCTTTTTCTACCCTTCATTTACACACGGGCAGAAACACGAGGGATGAGTCTTAAAATCCACCCTCCACAAAACCATCACTGCAGTAGAGGGGAGCGCTGCCTGAGTAAAGGCTGGTTAAACACTACATAAGCATTGCGGGCTTTGATCTTTAATCCCTTAAATACCAACATCTTTGCTCTCCTGAAACTTCCTCCTCTTCAAACCTGCTGAATTCACAGACGAATTCTCACATTCTAAAACCAAAGCACCTAGCAGCTTCAATTAAAGTCCTTTCCTGCTTACTTAAACAGCATGATTTTAATAATGCTGTGTGTTATCTAGGTCCTGACCTTGCAGGGTTTTGCTGGATTTCCTGTGTGTGAGAAATTACTCACAAACATTTTTGCCTTAAGTGAAGAGAAAAATACATATGTCTGAAGAGGAGCTGAGAAGAATCCAGCCCCAAAGGTTCAGTTTTACAGGGACCCCCATGCCTGGCCAGCACAGCCACAAGTGGGGCAACCAGTGTGCCCTGGCAGAGGAGGTGGGAATGTGGCTGTTAAGTGGAAGGTGTTCCTTCAAACGACTTTCCAGATAAAAACAAGATTAAAAGAATAACCTCTAAGCCACGGTCAAGTCTGACTGTCCCAAAAGCTCGTTTGTTCTGTTTCTGAAGAGTAAGCAAACTTCAGAAAGCCCTTACATGAGTTTCACTGCCCTACTGCAGTCTTACCCTTGACAACAGGTAATGACCAACAATAAGCTAATTCTAAGAAACTTGGGGGAGGGGGGCAGAAAGAGAGTTAGTTTTTATTACTTTTAAATGAGTGTTTGATACATCATCTTGGTTCCTCTGATTAATGTTCGCAGCAAACTCAGCCATTGGAGTTGTAATGTTTCTGCAAGCTTCCCTACAGCAAAGCCTAGCCATTAATTCAGTGGCATATGTCAGCTCAGCAGAGCAAGGTCACTCTTCTCTTTCAAGGGGAACCTTTTTAGAAATAATAAAACTGACAGAAAGTTCTTTTTTGCATGCTTTATGTCACCTGAGGTTGAGTGCTGCAGTTAATATCACAGAGCTTATAAACATTCCCATCTTCAGCAGTCTCCAAACCCACCGGGCTCTTAGAACCTCAACTTTTTTTTTTTTTTAAGTAATATAGTGACAGCTTTATGTGGGGCAGATATACAGTATGTAATCTTAAATGAGTAAAAAGTAAGTAAAAAATTAACAAATCTTTTCTTGGGCATTTTAGAGGAGAAATTTTGGAAGACACTAAGGACTGCTGATACTGCAGGATGTTAGTGCTTAGAGAAAAAGATGTGGGATTAGGGACTTTATCTCCGTGGATGCTTGCATCTTTGGATAAAGGGAGGAAATTTTAAAATGCACAGGTCCACCTTGTTTCCATTTCACTGCTAACTGATACTGTATAGGCATGTGATGTAAAGAAAGCACAAAATGAATTGATCTATATATGGAATGATTTTGAATTTGTAAGTAAAGATGTCCTAGTCATCTGTTATGATAACTAATTGCAACAGGAACTTATTTATCGGGGTACAAATGTTATGGGACATGATAAACAAAATAACTTGCTGAAGAATAAGATCCAAACAATAGGCCATTTTTCCCCCTCATTATCTCCCTTCAGACATCCTGACTACACTTGATTAATGAATCCATAGTGAGATTAACTGAAATTGCCTTAATGGAGATGCAGTACAGTAGAGAAGCAAAATTTGGTGCAGTATCTATCATCAGTCACTGTGAATTTGAGTGCTTCATCAGATCTATCTGTCCATTTATTTAAATCACATTTATACTAGAAAACAAAGCAAAATAAACCAACAAAGAAATAAAATACTCTGTTCATTAGAGTGCGTTAACTTTTGACTCCTTTGAAATGTAGACTCGGTCACCATTTTTGCTCTTCCTTGTGTCCTCCCTTGTCAAATGGCTGTGTTCCAGCATTGGCTTATTGTCATCCACAGGCCAAAGTTATCCTTATTGTCCAGTTGAAGAAAGCACACGTGGCACTTCATTGCACCTTCTCAGGCTTCAAAAACTGGACATGCTCACACAATGTATGCCTGAGAATCCTAAATATGCTCCTGGGAATTTTGAACTCATAATTTTGGCAAGTTTTTGGTTTTGTATGGAAGCTGAAAGTAGGTTGCCAGCTCAGGGTTTCCATATGATTTGTGAGTGTGTAAGAATCCTTCTTAGTGCACAAGTTATAATGTATTAAATTCAATGTTTGCTTTGTAGTGTAAGCTCTATAATTGCAATCCTAGGGAAAAAAAAATCTAGGAATTTGAAGATATCTTTCTGATTCTGTTGAGGTCACTCCAGAAAAGGAATGAATACAATTAACAGCTCACGGAGGTACCAGTAAGGTACCCAGTAATCAATTCCACTCTCTCCATTTGAATATCTCTGTGGCATGGGTTGTTGTGATCACAGCTCAGTGGAAAACTACATCTTCATTTCATGAAAAACAAATGTACCAGGTGCCTGAAGTGTGTTTTCATTCTGACACATGAGAAGAGTGAGACTGAGCATTTTCCCCCTCCCCTGCTCCCGCAGCCTCCACAAGAACCACATGCAGTGGAGAGACGCTCACCAGTGAGGTGCTGCTCCTGCGGCAGCGACAGCAGCGAGGGCTTTGAGGTGTTCTTTGAGCCACTGATTTAAGGACATCCTCCAAATCCTACTGAAATCAGCCCTACCACTGCAAAGGGAACTCTACCAACTACATTTTTTTAAGCTGTCATGAAGGGGTAGGAAGATGTTGCCTCTTCCCATTCCTTCAGATACTGGCTAAAATTGCAGACACAAAGACATTTTCAAACATTTTACCACAATTACCAATATATATTAGTCAAGAAAATGTAAACTCCATTACAGAGACAGGCAGAAAATAATTTAAACATGGCAATAGCCAACATCAGAAGAGCCCTGCCACATGCTTGTGCTAGAGCTGAATGCCTGCTCTACCATCATCAGTCATTTCATGCATCCTCTCCACAGGTTCTGAGCTTAACCATCAATGAACCCTGTCCCCTTTCCAGCTTTTTGAAGTGGTTTCTGAACATTCCATCTGATCTTAAAGAAGGAGGAAGAGAGGCAGAAATGTAAGAGCAAAACAGCACAGCTGTGGCCAGTGAAACTGTTCAGGAGCAGTAGAGCCGAGCATCCCCTTTGCACAGGTGCAGGCAGCAGAGAAGCCACGTGAGCTCACCGCTGGCTTGGCCACTGTGTTGTCCCCTCTTTACACATCTGCTTTGGGCTGTGCTGTTACTAAGTGAAGCTGATTTCTTTATCTCATGGCTGCAGCCTGTCAGTGACACATCTCCATCTCTGTCTCAAACATAATGGTAGAGGAATGAAACTGCAGAATGTTTTCTGGTTGAGCAGAGCTCCTGTCCCTGAAAAAGCCATGAGGAACACTGCAGAAAAACCTAAAGCCAAGTACTCAAGTATTCAGGGACTCATGTCCCATTTGTCCTTCAATATACCTGGAAGAGCAGCAAACCTACCACACCTTCTGATGAGGTCAGCATGGACAAGTGGAGGAACTCTCACTTCTTACAGTTCTCAGGGAAGTGACCGTTCAGCACCTCATGGAAATCAAGTTCAGCAGTGTTAGATGACTTGGCTGTTCTTGTGAAGGTGATAAAAGAGATGAAGACATAGAAGGGTAGGAAAAGGGCTAAAACTCCTTCCAGAAGACATAATGGTGCAAACCAGCAGGTCACTAGAGCTTCTTGCCAGAGAACACTTGTCAGCTTCAGTGCTGGGTGATGAGATAGAAGACCCTTTGCTCTTGACATTCAGCTTTCCAGAAAGGGGCCAGAAGATGGTATGACTGGCAATTTAAGCAGCCTGAAGACTCTGTACTGGTGGAGTCATTATCCAGATTGCTGTGTATCCATGGAATAAACTAAAGAAAGTATGGAGAGGAAAAGTGGCAGAAAGGTATATATTGTGCATAGTCAAAGAAGCAGCTTCCCTTAAGAAGTCTCTGAACTTTTTCACAGGCCTGAATTTCACTCTCAGGTTTAAGAAGAAGAAAAATAGTGAGAACATGGTCTTGGGTGCACTGTAAGTGGAATACATTTTTTTAAAAAGCTACAAGGGTTTGAGTAAGCATGAATACAGAAGAGATTTCACTTAGAAAAAAATATAAATGATCTTTCATCTTCCTGTGGAAAACAACACACATACAACAGACCTCTGATTCATGAAACAGTTTTCCATTAGTTTAAAGGATATATGATATGCTAAATATGCAGAGCATATATAATCTGTAGCCTGGTGCCAAGCAGCAAATATTGAGCAAAACCACTGACACTGCCAATTTGTGGAACAGAGTATAACTGTTTCTAACAACTGGAGTAACTCTGCTGTCTTTGTTGCAGCCTTTCAGAAGAGAAAGCTTAAAGGATATTGTGATTACAGAGGCCCAGAAGACATTTTTCCCCTTCTGAGGATTGGGTATTCCCAGCAGGTTCTACCCACATAGCAAGGGGTTGATTCTTCTGGCTGAAGTGTTTGTAGCTGCCCAGAAGGTGCTTTTACAGCTGCCAAGTGATGGCTTTGTAACAGCATTTGTCTGAATTTATGCCATGACATAGATTACTAGATGAATATGGAAATACAGGAAACTGTAGGCCACATCCTCTGCCAGTCCTGCTTTTTTCCCAGCAATGACAGGTATCCTGACCAATGTTTACTTTGAGGTATTTTGGTTTTCTAAAAACTCAGTGAGTAAGTCAACTGCTCTTAAACAACTCTTAAAGAATTAGGAGGCAACTAATGCTGATTTATGTGACCTTGGTAGTAGTGCTATGGTATTTATCAGAGAGCGCAGTTAAAAATGCTGTGGCTGATAGTCTGATTTCTAAAAATGCCTGGATAAGGTGGTTCAGGCAGACTTCTTGAAATGTTCCTACTTGCTTAAGAAAACAAACAAAACCCTGGATTTGTTACTGTAAGCAAAATGAATATTAATGTGTAAATATTCCCTTTAGAAGGTTGCTCTCACTTGTTTTAAAATATCCTGCTCTTAAGGACTTAAGCCTGGCTAGTAAAGGAAACCAAGATAGGGAAGAAACAAGAAATTAAATTAGTATTGTGCAAAGTTGACAAAAATGTCAAAAAATGCTTTAATCAAGGGAACACACAAATTACATCAGTACTGGAACAGGCCACAGATATAATTTTTCCTTTGTAACAAAAGCTAGCCGAGAGTTATGAGAGTCCTCAATGAGACTATGTCTTAATGTGAACATCAAAATGGGGAGTGTGGTCATCCTAATCAGCCTCCTGCCCAGGGCCAGGTGAGAGATGACTGTTCTTTCCCCACACTCTGGACTTTTACTTCCCCCTGAGAAAACAAAATTCCTCAAATTTCAATAGCTTTCTAGAAGAATATGTTAACATTCATATTAAGACACAACTTTCTGACGCTGCTCATGAAAATAAAGAATAATTAGCCGATGACTGAGAAGCATGATGATAATATAAATAAAAAAAAATAGCACAAGTGAAAGAAACAGTAATGTGATAGTAGAACAGCCCACTCACACAAGAAAAATAACCCAAGGTTTACTCTAACCTTGTTCCAGTATTTTATGAAGCCTAGGGGAGACAGAAAACACCTTTTGAAGTGTCACCTACAATCCCTCCTTTCCCCATCCACACACACATGGTTTTTACAAGTATCATTATTTTTCTCTGAACCCCCCCACTAAAGGCCCAGAGGTATTTACACCATAAACCAGGTTCTTAAAAATACTTCCCAGATGTTGTCATCTGTTCCTGCTTATTTACCAGAGTTCAAATGGATTTTGACAAACAGTCTTTGCTCAAAAGGCAATGCAGTAAAGCCCCTGAATGACAGAACTATGTGTCATCTTTGCCTATAAGCATAAATTTGCACAGCGGGCAGTACGGTGAAAACAGCTTATCATCAACTCATCACCTCTCATCATTGTTAGAATGAAATGCAAATGGAAACGAACATCACTTCAGTCATGGTTGTGAAAATTAGCATCTGTGACATTAGCAGTGGCTCATTTATTATGCACTCAAAATTTGAGGGGGAAAGAAAAGATTGTAAAACTTCATAACTCTACCAATCTTTACCTTTGAAATAAAATTAAAACCTTCAGCTTTTCCCACTCAAGGATAAATCCTAGTTAATATTCATTAACACCGAGCAATTTCTTCACTGCAGATATTGTTCTACAGAAGTTCTAATTATGTCTTGAATTATTTTTGGTGTTTAGGTTTGCTATACCTATTTTCTATTTTCTTTTCTTTAATAAGTATTCCCCATTGGAGAGGCACGAGCCACCATCCGAGAAAAATGCATCACCAAAAAACTTGCTTATAGCATCTGTCTGCATTACAGGCTCCAAACACTTAGGCAAGCAATAAACTTTACTCAGATAATCCTGCTGAAATCAATGGGATAACAGCTAATTTATTCATTTAAGTCAGAATCAGGATCAGACTTTCTGTGAAGAAAATATAAAAAGGTGAAATTCTGGCCTCAAGAATATGGCAAAAATGTGCATTGATTTCTGCAATGTCAGGGTTTCATTTTAAGCTTATAAAAAGTAAAATTACTGGTATGAAATTGTACTGGGGAACAAATTTGCATATTAAAATGTTTCCTCCCATTGGATTTGCCACTCTTTTCTCATAACACTGAAAACAAATAATGGTTTATCACCTCAGTAAGCGAATATTGATTTAATTAGAAGCTTAGACATCATTTTGTCTAAACAAAATGCAGAGGCATTGACCCTGAATTGTCTTACACACCAGAAGTAAGCTGAGTTAAAAGCACCAAGTGCATTTGGAAGCAGAATAAGGAAACAAAAACGTCTCAAACCTTTAGCATAAACATAGATCAACTGTCATGTAGAATAATGACACAAGACTTTCTTCAGTCAAGCCAGAAAAAATGGCACAAAGTCATCTTTGCTTCATGCTGAAGTAAAGCCAAGAGTCATCAGGCAGTTCTCAAGTTTGCTGTGTCCAGAGGAATGGGGAAGAGAGAGAAACAGAAAGGAGTTGGTTCTGCCCAGCACATTACATGTGCTGGCAAGCAGGCAAGAAAATGCAGGGATGTTTTACGGATTATTTTCACCTGGACAAATGTGTAAAACAGTGTGAAGTGGAATGCAGAATAGCTGTGAAGTGCTTTAATGGGGTTTTATCTGTATGGTACTGCCTGAAGGGTGTACAAAAGAGAAGACTAGAACCTGTGTAATTTGTTGGAATATTTTTTTCTTACCATCATTCTAAATCTGCTTCATTCCAGTCCCCAGATGCACTGACATCTGTAACATCATAAGGCTCAGAGAGGCTGAAATCCAGGTGACTTCAGGGCTCTTTCCTTCATCCTCCAAATCGACTGCTCTCCTCCTCCCCAGCTCTCTGAGGGGTGGTGGGACAGACTGCACAGACCCATAGCTGAAGCACATTTAGGACACACTTCCTTTCTCACTTGCTTTCCCTCTCTGCCGTGCTCCAGGAGTGCAGGAGCCACACGCCGTCCCTGCAGTGAGCCACTCCAGCCATCGGCGTGACCATGGACCTCAGGGCTTTGTGCAAGACCTACTTTGTCTGACCTCACCTGCCCACAAATAATTCTGCAGCTCTGAGCAGCTACACTGAGTAAACCAAGCCGTGTCTCATCTGGCAGAAATGAAAGGAGGGCAGGTAAGGACTCCCTAAAGGGAGGGATGGGAGATGCACACGTTCTGTTGTGATAGAAAGTCATTTAAGGTCCTGGATAGGCAGATAGGTTAGACGAGATAGGCTTGGAATAGAGAGCTTAGCTCTTTAATTGGTTGAATTTCTTCAACATTAAGCAGGGTATTTTTAACCCTTTAGACTTTTCCTTTATAATTCAGCTTCCTAAGCTGTTATACAAGGTATAAATATGCACTAGTATGAACAGCTACAATGATAAACATTTTCAAAGGATCAGAATCCTTCCACTATCTCTTTTGAATGCATTTCTACCTCATTTCTCTCCCAGTTTTCTCTGGAATAACACCTGGTTTAGATGTATTTTTGCCTAACAATGAATGTTTATTTATATAAATGCACTCAGTATATATGCATATCCATGAATACACAAGAGCTGCCAGACATTCAAAGAAGTTATTAGCATGGCTGCAGCACTACTGAAATCTTGCTGCATGGCAAAAAACCCCTGCAAAGCTATTCTTTTGTGGCATAGATTAACTTTTTCATAGTGTACACTGAGAGTGTTAAAATAGATTTTTGTCTATGCAGCATCTAACACATCTGCAGAAGTCCCTTAAGCACCACAATAACAAATAAGGTAAATGCACTGCACATAGTGAACAGTGAGATACTGAACCTCTATTACTCTTGCATTGGTCAGTGAATTACCCACTTCCATGAGGGGTTTTATACAAGGACAGCAAGTTGCCTTGAGAAAGGCTTTAACACCAGCCCTCTGTGATATTCATTCATCTTTATTCAAAGGCATCAATTCATGCCAGTATTCTTCACATCAGAAAGTAATAAAACCAAAAGGCTTAAAATGAAAATATTGGTGAAACACACTAATTAACACACAGTAATTCGTACAGTTGTGATAAAGACAAGAGGTCACCATGGTTAAGATTCAACAACCTAAAAAGATCTTTTTGGTGTCCTCTTTGAGGGTCTAAGACTGCAAACCTGATTTTCACTTAAAATGAAAAACAGGCCTTTTGGCTCTCTCACAGGTCTGTGTGGATGTGTTGGGATGTCTAAGTGGCCTAAAGGCAAGGTGAGGTAGCCCAAGACCTGTCCAGTGGCAATGGTATCATGCCGTGTGAGCATGAGGAGGTACCAAATGTGGCCAGCACAGAGCAGGGCCAGCCAGAACATGACCTACAGAGGTCACTTGTGAAATCCTGGAACTTCTCCAAGAGGTGAGGATTTGTGTCCCATCTTACCCAACTCAACATTAAGCAACTTGAGTATTTACGTTGCTTCCCTGGGACAAGTTTTGAAATATGCCAAGATTCCTATTGTATGCAACATGGGGCTGTCTGCTTCCCTGCCCTGATTGTGAGCAGCACATTCAACAAAGGCTTTCTCCCTGTGGAAAGTTTACACAGTTCTGTACAAAAGTGGGCCTTTAAAAATAAAAATCAGGCAATTGTTAAGGAATGCTTTTTTTCGGAAGAAGAGAGTGGCCAAAACTGGCTTTTGAAAATATTTTACAGACAGGGAAACAAAGCCCATCCCCAGAGTCTTTCATGGTCATTACTTTTTTAATCAATAATGTAATTAGATATTCATTATACTTCTTCCTTGCCCTTAAAATACAGTATAATAAATGAGCAGAAAAAAATGCATACCAAACCAACCAGTGCAATGCTTAAAAAAATTAAAATGTGGGGCAAAATGGTATCAAAATCACTTCAAATCTATGGAAAAAGTCATTAATTTCAACTGTTAATGAGTCACGGTCTAAAATTGCAAGCACAATCTACAAAAGCCAATGCTGTGTAAATCAGAAGGCCTCCTTGCTGAAACAGTGTCTGCAGTAATCTCTTAGGACACAGAAGTCACTAAGGGATGTCTATTCCCAAACAATAAGAAGGTGGATCTGTAAATTGGGAAACACCAGTTGTTGCGAGCAGAGAAATCCTAAAAGGCTTTTCTAATCTCTTTGTTAAATTTTCAGCGCTGATAAAATGAGGAAGAAATGGAGACTGAAGTACACAGGCTGAGCAGTAGCTGTTGCACTGCAGCCTTGCAATACTCTACAATAGTTGTACAATACAATACATAGAGGTCATTTTGCACTCAGTCCAGGGACTGAAAATAAATTTTAAGCATTGGACGCATCTTCATGCATCTTACAAAACTCAGTTCTTTTCTTATAATTCCAGATTGTGGAAAGTGTCCAGTGTAGCACACAGTCAATTCATTTAGAGTATTTCTTTCAGGCTGATATTGTAATGATTCCCAGAGAAATTAAAACGACAAGCACTGATTGCCAAGTTCCCTCTTCTCCTGTGGTTACAGTGATGCAAAAGCAAATTTATTAAAATAAGGAACAAATTTAATAGCTTTTCTAATTCTTCACTGATTCTCACACTCCTTTCTGGGACATCATTTGTTTATCATAGATGAAATGGAGAAAGGGGATTCTGTGTGCTCATCTGCTAAAAGACTGATGCAGAGCATAAAACAACAAAGTCCAGCACCAGAATTCTTTAGCACAGCTATAGCAGCTTCACAATGAGGATTCCTTGAATTGGATCTTTACTATTATAAAGTCAGTATATGCAAAAAGATTCCTGAGATTATAGCACCGAGGTACTTGCAAGCACATAAGAAACTCCTGAAGCTAGGATTTAAGAGGAAATCCTCATATTAAAAATTGCTAAGAATTCCTGTTACTATTATTAATTGGTGACAAAAAACTATACATTCTTACCTTTGGCTTTTGACTTTTCTCCTTATCAGATGCATTAGATGGTTTTCTCTTCAGCATGTTTAACTCAGGTTAATCCACTAGACGTGCAACTGCTATGAATTTGTAACCAAACTAAGTGCAAGGGAGGGCACTCCGGACGTGTGCATGGGTTATGCAGTTCCTTATTCTATCAGGATGTGACTTCACACGGCTGCCTTGTGGCATGGGGGAGCAAACTGAATTCTTCCTTTGGGGAGGGGGTGAGGAAGGAAGGGAGGAAGTGACGGGGACAAGAAAGAGAGAGGTGCACCAAGGAGATGAGTTGAAAATTAGGGGAAGGGTCAAATTAGAAATGCTTTAACACTTATCTGCTGCTGTGCCACCATCAGGCCTTAGTAAGATTTTGGACAACCTCAAGAAAATAATTCTCTTTTTCTCTCTCAATTTTTCCCTCTCAGCCTTATGGGACTAAGTGCACCTTTATTTCCACCTGTGCTGGGACTTGTGTGTGAAGAAGGCATGCTGATATTCAGAGGACCAAGAAATATTATTGATATCAGATGTGAGCTACACTGTGGGTGTAATTGGCCCCTAACTTCTCCAATCCTCTCTTGGCTCCCCAGCAATGCTATAAAAGCAAAGAGATTAAAGGTTGCTGTTTGGTAGAGAAGGGATTTATCTAAAACCATCTTTTTATTTTGCATGGTGGAATAATTTTTTTGCCATTCATCACAGAACTGGGACTCCCTGAAACAGTACTTTTCAACCCTCCATTTTCTTTGATTTGCTGAAAAAGTCACTGGGAGAAAAGGCAAGTCTTACAGAAGACTTTAAACAAAGAGGCTGAGGGAAATGGCAGAGGTCTTCTACAACCTCTTGAAAACCATTCTAAAAGCTAAAATAAAGTGGAGCTATTAAAAGAGTATAAATTCCTGCTTCATTTTGCTTGATTTTTTTTTTATCTTAGAGAAAAAATCCAAAAGTTTTCAGCATTCTAAGTAAAACTGATTTGTTGTGAATCATGGGTTACAAAGCTTGAAACTAGGAAATATTCCCAACATTTTGCTAAGCAATGAAGGCAAATTCTCAGTTTCAACCCCCAAATTTTCAGGCTCCTCACAGAGCTTCAATTAAATCTTAATTTAAGACTACTACATATGTAAAAGAAATATCTTAGTAAGTTGCAAGAAAAAGGTTCAGGAGTAACTGTCAAGAAAAAAAAAGGTAATTTTTTCTTCAAAATGTTGTTATTTTTTCAAAATGATTTTTTTTCTAAGCAGCCTTAACTCATAATTTTGGCATAAATAAAAGCTCTTTTAAAAATACTCTTCTTTCTCTTCTACCATATGAATATTCCAAGAAGGGATAAGACATGCTCATCAGATGAATTCCCATTTTGGCTTGCTATTTGGACTTCTCTTTCAATGTTTAAAAGAAGTTTTGGAGGGTTTTTTGGGTTCTAATGGATGGGCAGCTGGATGGACCGCGACTGACTGATGAAGGAATAATTGTTATGCATTAATTGTATTATGAGGTTTTCCTTTCCAGGCCTTCTAAGACAGGGGTTGGTAAGAAGGGGAGGAGGAACAGGGGTTAAGGTACCAAAATTCTGTCAAATGCAGGCCCAAAACTCTCTGGGTTAGTGGGCTGCAGTGGACTATGTTTTGAACCTCAGCCCATGAAGCTTCACTTCACATTTTAATCAGAACAACACTAATTTAAACCAAAGTTGAACGTGAGGGTTTTATTATTGAAATAACGTATCTATTAGAGTTCCTTATTATTGAGATTCTTAATAATTAATTAATTAATAATAGTGGTTAACTCAGAGATATTTCTTCCCTACATTTGAAAAGACCACCTGAAACATCAGTTTAAGTTTCTAAGCAGAAGGAGGTTTTACCATGGATATTTAATCAGCCTTAGCAATTCAGTAGGGCCATAAGTTGTTACAAAAGCTGCATGTATGTTGAGCAGTAATTAAACTTGATTATTATCTCCATAGATTTACATTGCAGTATATTGGTTTTCTTTTTAATCTGATTCAAATGTGAGGATTAAATCAGACTCTGCTGATCATTAGACTGTGATTTCCTGTCTCAGGCCACTGTTAAAATCTTCATGATTAATAAAATGGGAACTCAGCTGAAGAGTAATATATGAGCTTCCTTTCTGTAGAATATTTATTGTTAAACAGGAAGAAAGAGGCTATTTCAAGAGATATAGTACCCACCCATATCTATTTCCTTTCCTCATCCACATATCAGAAAAATTATAGCAGCTTGAAGGCTGACCTGATTATGTTCTTGCCCTTGGAAGGTTGACCCACCAGTTTTAAAAAGTAACAAAGTGAAGAAAATCAAACATACATAACATTAAGTTCATTTAAATTAGTTAACCATTAAGTTTCAAAAGAAGCTCTTTTGAATTAAAAATTAATAATAAGCTTTGTGCTTATATCCTCTGTATTTGAAGCTAATTTTTCAAAGGGGAATGAGTACATGTGTAAAATTTAAAGAAAAATTCTTATACTTAGTATTCTGTTGGACAGGACTGCATGTAAGTTATTCCATTTCCTTGCTGGACTTTGAATCTGATCCAAATCCCAGTGAAATCAATAGACGTTTTTCAGGTAATTTTTATGGGGCTTGGACTGACTCCTCTATCCCGAAACAACCAGGCAATGTCACTCTTTTATCTGGAAAGTCTTACAGGCAAAAAGGCTATCCACTTAAAAATAATTAAGATGACCCCATGAGAATGATTCTCACTGTCATTATATTTATAAAAGGCAACATCCCTTACAGCTTATTATTATCATTACTCACTTTTAATGAATGGACCGTGATGAATGGTCCTGGATGTTCAAGTGCTTTATGTGCCTCCCTCCCACATGGTATCATATTCCCTCAGGGGCTCCATCCAGTTACCTTCCCTGAGAGGAGAGATCACTTCCAGACTAAACTGCAAGAGTAAACTTATCCTTTCAATACCTGATTATTTTGATAAAACTAGAAAGTAGGGCGTGAAGTAGATTGAAGTGTTCAGCACACTGGCCACCTGTCAAAAAGCAAATGAAATGAGACTTTCTCTGTATTAGCAGCTCATTTTTCATTGTCTGTCAGACAAAACTGGCCCAAGTTTAACTGAGACTCAAAGATACCTTGGGGCTCTACATTGCTTTCACTAACACTAAACAAGCCTAGAGTGTCTTAGTCTGTTTATTTTAATTAAAAGAAGACATATCTTGAACAAGAAAGGAATCTTGCCTTCAGCCTGTGATTTTACGGCCGTGTGTCTCCCTGTGCCATCTAACTCACTTAGATATTGCAGAAATCTCAGAATAGCAAGTGAAGCTGAGTGAATAATTTGCAGTGAATAATTTACTCAACAAATTTAATCTTTATTTCCTCAAGGAATGTTCATGAGCAGAACACAATTTCCTCAAATGTATTAATTATGGGCCAGAATTTAGCTAGATACTTCCCTCTCCTGGTCTGATTTGAGCCAGCCACAGCTACAGTCACTGCTAATCCTCAGCAGAGCTCTCTCCATAAACTACCACAGCAAAGACTCTTCAGAAACTAAAAGGAAAAAGTGTGGAAAATTGAAATCAAGCCCTCTCTCCACTGACAACCCATGAAAGAAGACAGAGGTTGAGGGCTGGGCTGTAATTATTTAAACAACATATTCACTTTAATTTTAATGACAAAGATCAAGGCTGTGATTTTCCACTGGGATGCTGGGGAATGGAACTGGATGCTTAAAGTCTCATCTTTAAGACTCCCACATGCTCTGGAAACTCCTCATCCAGAACTTAGTACTGAAAATTGGTCCAAAATATTTTGGGGCTTCACACAACAAGGTGCATGATTTCCTGTTGAATAGGCTCCCATGTACTATTCTCATCAGGAATAGAAAATGGAGAAGCTACAGAACCACAGAGTCTTAGAGAGACAGGACATGATTACAGAATATTTTAAGCTTACAGTTTAGATTTATGGCTGTGTTGATCCTATATCAAGAAGACTTCTATCCCATACAAAGCATAATAGTTATGAAACCTGGCTATGCAGCCAAGGGAATAACTAACACCAAAATTGTGCTTCAAAAACTTAATTTTTGTTAAATCATTTACATTGGGTGGATCTTTAATGACATACATAAAATGTAAAGGCATAAGACACCACAAAGAGTGGGAGTCAAAGCTTGTTTAAGCAACCATAAGGGTGCAGAGCAGCAGGAATGCCCTCATCATGCTGGGTCCCAGGAAATGGGATTTTGGCCTCTCAGACTATTGGGCTTCCTTCTCTTCCTGAAAAAAATGTTACTGTGATTCTTCCTTCTTTTATGCTAACCCTTTGCCTTTAAGGCCAATGGAGTCATGAAGAATTATGGCAGGGACAAGCTATAGAACACTACTACCAGAGTTTAAAGAGGTGTCTGGTCCAAGAGAGTGGTTGATGCTCTGTGAGTAAGAAAAAGTGGCTCATTGCCAGGCCCTCAGACTGTGTCCTTGGCATGTTCCCAACACCACCTGGCCTAAAGGGAAATTGAAGTACCAGGAACTTATCTCAAGCTTTGATCCCAGCACATTCTCTTGCATTAGCAGCAGATGAACAGATCAGTCATGCCTACACTATGTCAGGTTAGCCCTAACACTAATAAAAATCTATACTACTGTGTCATAAGGATTCTCAAGGAGATTGGCTTTCACCTATTGAACAAATCCCTTTCTTATTAGCTCAAAGACTAAGAGCCAAAGTTGTGTCTAAATCTTCTAGGTGTTCCTATTGAGAAAACTCAGAGTCAGCAAGGTTGATGTCTTGTAAAGCAGAAGCCACAGACTTATCCAGCATCTGTGTAAAATTCACTACAGAAATGTGCGTCACTGGTGGTTTTCCTGTACAATTCCTGTACTCTGCAAGCAGAGTGCACTTTCCAGTTTGTGATGAGCAGCAGAAAGCATCTGGCAGGATGCTGCTGCTGTGACATGCAGGGGAGCAGCCACACTGTTTCTCAGAGTGAATGTTAAAATCAATGTTAAAATCCACTGCAGTGTTTATACCTAGAACATCTCAGTGGATTCCGTTAGTGAACGCTGTGATTACTGATCAGCTCCAAGGACATTTTATCCCATGGAATTTGCAGGTTTGGGTGACTTGTTTTATAGTCATGCAGCTGAAGCTCAGCCTCCCAGAAATGCATTTACACATAAATAGTGACAGTTGCCTTGTACATCTATTTAAAAAACTCAGATATGAGATTTTCCATAAAGGAAACTGATATAAAAATAAATTTAGGCCCTCTGTTTTAATCTCATACACAAAACAAGACATGCTTAATTTGGTATTTAAAAGTCCAGCTTAACACAGGAGCACTGACAGTGCAGCAGGGGCTTTTTTCAAGGTATGTACATGATGTCTGCCAGCCTGTCTCTGATTAGAATCAAGATCAACAGAAGTAAATTCTGATTAACTCTAATGCCAGCCTGCTGTCAGAACACTCTGCAGTTGGAACCATCTTTTCCCAGTAAACATCTCCTGCTGAATTTCTTCAGTGGTGTCAGAGTGTCACATTGCTGTGCCATCACAGTGTTAGGACTGCTATGCAAAGGCTAACAGGAAAAGGAATAACACAGCACACTGCACATCCATTCACTTACAGGGCTTGGATTTCATACTGATTCTAGAGGAAAATGTTTTTCTTTCTTCTTTAACATGGTTTAAAGTGGATGAAAAATGTAATTTGGAAGTGACAGAGAGGGACAGGACAGTTTTATTTGTAACTGGTTTTAAAAATCTATTTCTACCTATTTAAATGATGTGATACCTGACTGATAGGCAGCAGAAACACAAAGAGACTTCATCATTGAGAAAAGGTGATCATTTGCAACCTTCATCTTCCCTTCCCTCCTCTCCTCCCCGTGCTCTGTACCAGAGCTGCAGGCTTACTGTAGTAAAACTTAATTCAGGTGCTAACATTAATGGCAATTCCTTCAAAATCTGGCAGGATGTGAGTCCAAATAGCTCCATCATCACACCTGCCAAATCACACACACTGGGAATGAGACTTGAGAGGCTGGTTTTTCTCTTTCTTCCAGGTCTGAACCTCAGTGTAGGGCGGCCTGGCTCATGCTCTGTGCTGGTCTGGCAGGTGTAGGAAATCACCTGGATCCCTCAGCTGCTTGCTCCAGGGCAGGAGTGAGGGAGGGTGGGCAAGCTATAGCCATGCTGAGCTCCCTGACAAAGAGGAGAGATGCTTTTCCTGCTGGATTTTGGCACCAAGGACTGGCAAGGTGATTGCTGCACCCTGTGCTGGTCGTGGCCAGTGCTCCTCTTGCCTCACTCAGGATTTCATGGGATGCTTCAGGCTGTGGCTGAGTAGTCACAACTGACTAAGCTGCCCCAGGTTAGCTGAGCATCACTAACAGGGTGGGGACTTGCTCTTAGCCCGTCAACAAGATGAAGTGAAGCACAGTCACATAAATTTATTTCATTAAGGGTTTTAGATAGCACACTTTATCTCGGGCTGTAGGCTAAAGACACTCACAGGGACAGTCACAGTGCTCAGTATGTTTAAGGCAATTACTTATGTGTCAGTAACTTGTCTTTGGGGAGACAAGGGAATGGAAATGGAAAGCTGTCTCCAAAGCTGTGCTTTGTAGAAGGACAGTAATGCTTTGCCTCTTCTCAAACATCCCCCTTTCCTTCCATATTCTTTCCACCAATCTTTACCTTTTTCCATTCTATTATCCAACTCCTTCCCCTCTCACTTCCCACAGTGTGTGAGGATTTGACTCACACCTTCCATACCTCTTCTCTGGAGAACTTTTTTTACCATCTATTCTCATTTATGTGTTTTTTTTTTCTTCTATCACATATATTATTTTGTGTGGTTTCTGTTTCCGTTGCCTTACTGCTGCTACAGAAAGCTGAAGTTGATGAAAAGGCAACAAAACCTTTCCTGCAAACAGCTCCATGATCTGCTAAATGTTCTGCTGAGCTACAGATAGTGAAGGAGAGGATCCTTATTCTATGAGGAAACTGTGAAAGCTAGATTTAGGCCTTCTAGTTTGCAAGTTTTTTGGGGTTTTTTAAATATATGTAGAAACTGGTGGAGAGAAACATTGATATTATGCTCCTCTGGTTTGTGAGGGGAAAGTTCACAAGAACCTTTGAAATATCTTTGGGTTCAAACACCCCTACAGGTGGAAAGAATAATACCTAAACCCCTAAAAATCAGCACCCTTATGTACAATGCACACCCAAACTCATTAGAGGAAGAAAACAAACTTTTGAAGCCAAGGAAGGACAGAATTATTGCTATCTGTGATAACTGATTTTCACCCCTACATGTGTGTTTCGTGGGGCAGTTTTAATAAGACAGTTTTAACATTTACCACATTTTCTCTACTGAGTGTCTGTCTAATTTAGTGCAAACTATGAATCTGAATGACAGTGTCAGAACCTGCAAATAAAGTGTTTGAACTGCTGCCCTGCTGGGGCACAGGCTGGAATGTGTATCCTTGCTCGTGTAACAACCATCCCCGTTTTGCAAATGAAGCCTGAGGCAGACAAAGAGATTTGTCTAATTTCACACAAGAGGTCTCTAGTAGTGCAGGGAGTTGAATCTGCATTATCTACAGCCTTAATCACTGGATCATGATTCATTGGTTTAAATAACCTATGCTGCTATAAGGAAGTGGAGTAAGGATTTATTTTGGCCTTCTAGTTCAGGGGAGCACTAAGAAATTGGGTTAAAAGTTATTTACTTTGCAATTGATCATTGACTGCATGTAATTCTCAGGGTGTGACCCTGTGGTTAGGTGTGCAGAAAATTTGAGCAAATATAGCTGCAAGCAAAGTTGGGGGAGTTTGATTTCAGTCTTTCAGATTGGAAAATCTGAATACTATACTGCCGTAATTCTTAGGGGAATTATGTTGAAGCATAAATGTGAAGAAGGAAATCTAGGTATTAAAACACACAATCTAGAACTAAATATAGAAACCCTCAAGATATCTGCAAAGATTTCTGTCTCATGATCTTAAACTATCTGAACTCTTGATTTTTTTACTTCCCACGCACTGTTTGTCATCATTTCTTGTGCGATGCTACCAAAGGTAAGTTGCAAGTAGAAGCGAACAAGAAGTTTCACGTCATTTAACCTAATTAATTTGGTTCTTCTGCAAAAATTATTCAGCCAGATTTTTTCAAATGGATTGGAGTGTAAGCACTTCCAGCAAGAATTATGTTAGGTTCAAGTTTCCAATTTGCTTTCCTTATGTATTAGGGAAGGTGAACTTCTTCAATCAATTAAATGTCTACAGAAAAACGGTCCAGAAATTTGATTACCATAGGTTAATTCCTTTCAAAATAAAAGCAAATACTCAGATACAAGTCACTGTCCATTTTTTTTTCTGGAAAGCCTTGGCCTTTATCTTCCAATGATCTGTCCATTTATCTGAAAGTATTTAAATAGCAGAATTACAGATGTGTCCATTCTGTGTTCATTGTTTCATTTCCAGTCTTATTTTTCAGGCCCTGTTCTTGTTAATTTCACCCACAAGTATTTTGTCCAAGTTGCATGAACATACAGTTTTGACATTAAATTTTTAATTTCTAAAAACAAATTTGGAATTATGCAAGACATGCTTTGCTTTTGGAGAATGTCACAACAGAAGTGCTTCTTCTAAAGGGCTTTGAAACACATTCATTATAATAATGCTGCAGCCCTGGAAACCTTAGTAGCTTTCTGGCACTGAAAATCCTCACTCTTCCACTTGTGCCGTTGCTGAGCACTGATGTCGTGACTTTCCCTTCACTTCTGTGTGAGGGAGATGTAAACAGAACTAATTTCTTCTGATTTATGAAAGGCTTATTTCAAAATTAGGCTTTAGGGAGCACTTTAAAGTATACAAAAGTGACTTACCAAAGAGAATAACAAGCTTAGTCTACACTCACAAAAGAAGCAAGCTAACAACCAGGTTCTGAGCCATCTCAGAACTTCCAGAAAATTTCTGTCCCCAAAAGAAGATCCGTGTGAATCAGCTAGAGGAGGAGACAAGGAGTATCAGGCATTGTGGCGTGCACTGCTAGCCACCACTCAGCTATTCTTGTAATTTAAGGTCAATGAGGATCCTTGAGTCATGTTCAGCTGTGGCTTCCTCACCAAAGCCTCAAAATCCTTACCTAATTAGCACTTTAATTTTAGTTTCATCAGGGATTCTGAGGAAACCTGAAGCTGTTTGCTCATTCTCCTGCATGAAGGTGAGCACACACACAAGAGTGCACTGAGCTACTGCAAGCACAGTGAAGATTAAACATTTTGGCTACAAATGGGAAGCTTGTCACCCAATCAACAAGCACAAGATCTAGAAAATATTTATGTTTTAAAAGTGAATTTACACAGAGGTGAAACTGCATTTCTTTGTGTAAGGAGATAAACTGCACTGTAAAAATTTTAAAAGTTGCCTGTTGGTTTCATTGGTCAAGATATCCCTGCCAGCACCAGGAGCTAATGCATTAGCACAACACAGCATGAAAACACAGCCTGTATTAGCTGGTTCATTCAGCAGGAGCACTGATCAAGCAGAGTAATATGCTCTCTTCTTTTTTTTTTTCTTTTTTTTTTTTTTTTCTTTGTATGGTGTATGGGAAGAAATTATAGCCTTAATTTAAATAAAAAACAACAAGAAGAATGTCTTTAATACTGGACTGATAGCAGATCCACATAAGGATGATAGGTCACAGAGTAGGTTAATAAAGCAGCAGACAGGCAATGCAATCTATTTCCTTCAGTATGCAAAAGTGCATCATTTTGGCAATTTTAAAGTAGGCAAGCAGGAAGTTGTCCTTTCACTAGACAGTTTGTTACCAACGACTTCACTTAGCTTAATTATATTTTGACTCTTAATCATGTTTCATGAAGCAGGTAGCACTCTTCTTTTTCTATTGAGAAGTCACATGCCATTTACAAAGAATAAGTCTAGGAAATGCAGAGTTTTCCCTGCAATTTCAATGATCACATTGCCCTTCATACTACATTCACTACAGTCATCCAAAATCTTTCATTTCTCTATCTAGCTGTAGCTCTGCAAGACCTAGCAGCTATGTCAGAAGCAAACCCATAAAATCTGCTGAGGTGAATTGCAATGTTCTTCTGCAGTTATCTGTAATGATATTAAAAATGTTGTGGTATTCTAAAATATCTTTTAGTGCAAATAAATTCACTTCATTATCGTTCTGCCTCATATATACCAGCAATCCAACTTCACAAAACAGCTCAGAAATTTGTGGCAGAAAAAGTCTTGGAAGCTTTTTGGTAGAGTTAGTTATACATGCCCTTAAGATTAATGGAAAGTATTATATCAATCCCTATAGAGCTATGAAAATTCTAGTCAGGTATTAAAAACAAAAAAATAGGACAAGTGTTACCATAGTGAAGAATAACAGCATCAGATTTTTCACAGTTTTTTAAAACTTGCTTTAAGACTGCATGGTCAAAGTCATCACAGATGAGGACACCAAATTTTTCACATTACTATGCAAGAAATAGCAAAAATCACTGTAGGAAGTAGAATGGTAGTGGCAGATATTTGCTATCAGCACAGTGCAATGGTGCATCTTCAGAGAGGCTGGACACCCTCCCTGTTTCCTGTCTTCCCAGCACAAAACCTGTGAGAAGCCTTGCGCTTTAAGGGGTGATTTTCTCTCACTTTTTGCATTTAACTGAAGCAGGACCTATAATGTTTACCAGCTTGTTGCTGTAACTGCTTCTTGAATAAAGGTCCCTGTGACAGTAGAAAAACTAAAACTCTACAGACGGGGAAGCATCAAGAAAATGAGTGTTCATAAGTTCACTAGTATTTGTGTCTTTTATTTCTGAGTCTGTATTTTTCTTCATATTTCCAGGAAAAGTAAACACTGAAAATTTAGTTGTGGCTCTTGGCTTTTCATCAGTTTAAAAAACAAAACCATTCAAATGTCACCAGCACTTTACTACAATAGATTTGCATAAATCTCAATCCCTACCCACTCACAAATCTTAAAATTCAAAATAAGTTTTCACAGAGTTCTGGAACGGGGTTTGAACGGGGGAAAGATGAGTGCCTTTGTAGCACTGTTCCTTTTTGTCTGTCAGTTCTTGTATATCTCATGTCTGCAGTCTGGGGAGCATGGGGGTGTTTCTAGCTGTCTCTTTACCTTGCAAGAGGGGTTCTGAATGCAGAGGGAGATGGGCTGAGCTGGTGGACTAATGGGGAGAGCACAAAAATTAGCTAGAATGTTATAAAAAGCAACAGGAAACCTGCTGAGGGCCTTGTAAATGAAGATATAACAAGATGAAAGAGAAGCAGCTGGGGACAGTTTCATATCTTAGGAAACAAATCCTGTTTTTGTGTCGTAGCCACAGCTTTTCACCTGAACATGCATATCATGGTCTTGGTTGGTTTTGTTTACTGCCTTTCAGCTGCTCTTTATCTCTTCCCTGGGCAAAGAATTCGGGCTTCAGCTTGGCTACAGCTGAGCAGGACTCTCTAACACCCATAGAAAATACATTTATACTTGGTGAGGATCTGGCTTCCTACCTTGTCACTGAAATAGGAACAAGAGCCATAGCTTTTAAAAGGATCTCTTATTACTGACAGTGAAGCAACCAGAGTGACCGGAGCAGTTGAAAATTGGTGTCTCAGAAAAGCAATTTGGGGATTTCCAGGCATTCTTTTTAGTGCTATATTTGTGCCAAATGAGGATTCAAAATGCAATTGAGAAAGCTCTTCTAAGGCATGTTCAGGTGTCTCTCAACAAAAAGACATTAGCTGAAGAAAGGAAAAACTGCAGAAAACAGTCAAATTGCTTAAGAAAATTGAGCAGTCAGAAAGTCCATTAAGCCCACAGCATTCTGGTGTGCAGCAGAAACTGCTGGCTGAAATGGAGCAGAAATCTTCCCACAGCAATTCTCTGGGCAGTGCAAATACAACTTTCAGCTTTGGAGCACATTTTGCTAGAGAAGAACGCTCTGCCCTGTTTGTTCATTACTGGCTGTCCGTACCCTTCCTCCCCACTCCACTAGTCCAGGGAGCAGTGGTCTGTCCCTGGCATCACAGACACCCCACACCTGCATAAACCTCCAGGCAATATGCAGCAGGTTTTTGAGAAGCAAAAAGGCACAGCAGAGGACGTGCAGAGAGCAGGGTAAGAGCAACCACAGTGAGGAAGCAAGGCTGTGATGGGGCAACCAGTAACCAAAACCTATTATGCATAACGTGTCAGGAAAAGTTGGAGTAAGGAAATGTACAAAACCAGGGTTGATAATTAGAGTGTTTCTTCATAAAAAAAATGAGTGCCAAACTAGCCATGTCTTCTAGGGGTCAAAGGCAGTTGCTGAGATATGGCTTGTCTGATTAGGAAGCAGCCAGACCAGGAGGAAAGGAAAAAGGCACAAGGTCACTGAAATGGCAGAGAACCATGGCAGGTAACAGCAGGGCAAACATAATTGTGATAAGACCACAATGCTTTCCTGAGAGGAATATGGAGAGAATGAACACAGGAATTGGCATAAAGTCTTTTGTAGTTTCCCCAAACTTATTGTTCATTCCACCACAATGCAATACATTATATCAGATAGAAACCAATCTTTTGAAGCTTTCTAATCTCCTTTTAACCTGAAAATGGGACAGAAAATGTATCTTCCTCTGCAGTAGCTTTAGATTTTTTTTTCTTTCTCCTCATCAAAATCCCAGGCCTTTTTAGTCTTGGGAAATGTCCCTTATACTTCATTCTCACTGAATGCCAAACACAGGTTGCACCAGATAAATATTCTCATGGTATCAATGACTAAATCCTTCTGCAAAACTTAACCATGCTGCTAAAATGTGTGAAGAAGAGAAACCCACTTCCAGTAACTCTCTGCTGGTTTGTCTCCAACAGAGGATGTTGTCTCCTCTACTTTTCCTGTAAAGGAAGCCTGTGTGATTCTACAAATGCATCTTCCATATTTCACAGATATTGGGAGAGTGGATGGGTCAGCCAGTGATGCAGCATATTAAAGTATTGAGGGAGAGGAGAAAAGGACTCATCTGCTTTTCTTCTCTTTGTCTCAGACTGTCCAGGATAGTCTGGGAACCCTTTTGTGAAGAGGACTTCAGCTGTGACCTCACTGTGCTCCACTGTGCCTTTCAGGTCCATTCAAGCCTAGCAAGCTCCTGCAGTTTACAGCCTTCTGACTGTAGATTTTTCCTGCCTTATGTGGTTGCAAAAGTCTTATGCAATTGCAAAGATTGATAAAAAGCAACAGAAGGCTGAAAGAGCTTCTGTAAGTCATACGGACATGGCACTTCTAAGTATACTACTTTGTTAGAGTAGTGAGTATCTTAACATACAAATGACAGAAAAGCAGCATTTAGTAAACACAAAAGAAAAAAAAAAAAAAAAAAAAGAAAAAAACTAGTCCGAGACAGACAGCTTAACTGTTTTCTGCAGGGCTAAGCCTGAGGAATAAAAAGAAGTATAAAAACCCAATAACCTTTCCCATTGGGGTCAAGTGGTTGTTAAAGTGGTGTCTGGACAATCTTTTCTTCTAATCTCTGTCTGCTTTTCAGCTGATTCATAACATCACAAACATCAGCCCAGATATCCCCAATATACTTTGTGATAATAGAAAAGTATGCAGCATAGTAGTTACTTTATCCAAGCATGCAAGAATATTTTTCTTTTTTTTCCCCCCAAGTACTCCGTATTTTTTTAAATATACTCTTCCACTTTCTAAGGAAGAAATATTTATAAATTACATGTCTCTGGAAAGAATACCAGTAACAATAATTCCATAAGGTAAGTTTGACACACCAAAAAAAGCAATGCTTTATGCTGCCCCTAGCAAAATTTTGGCCAACCACTAATTATATTTTAAAAAGCTGAATAATAATAATTATATATATATACATATATATATATATATATATATATATATATATATATATATATATATATATAAAACACCTGTGGTAAAGTTAACTTTGCACAAAGAATCTAATGGTGGCACCATGGCAGCATGGGTGAAATGTGGGTGGTCTGCAATATCCCTGTGCCAGAGGCTGTCCAGCTAATGTAGGTGGTTACTGAGGGCTTAACTGGGGGAGGCTGAAGGAAGAGTGGCTGTTGGAGGAGCCTGTTGGAGCTGAAGTTGGATATGGTTTTTGGAGTTTGTTCTCACAGCCCTTGCCTAGGTGACCTCTGTCAGCCTTTTTACTGGTTTAGGTGACAAAAACTGGCAATAAGAAGCACCATAAGGGAGGCTGTGTAAAGTGCTGAGGCAGAAGAAAGGAAGAAGGAGTCAAGGGAAGAAAGGTGTCAAGGGAAGAAATTGGAGGAAGGGAATTAGGATTACTCATATTTTGTCTCTCTAAACAGCAATCCATCATGTCTTTCCTTGTGATTACAGGAGAGCACTGCTTAATTCACTATCTGCCATTCAAGCTTTAATAAAGGCCAGGCCTGATCAGCTTTGCATGCATTGCTGAGATACGTCTGGATAATATTTGTCTGATCTAGATATTTGTCTGTCCCCCAAGCCAGATCAGAAGCAGTTTGCTGTTGGAATAGCAGAGTCTTGGATTTTTGTCTTGCATCTACTGCTTTAGTCTCAATTTGGGACATACCAACAAGCATTTTGATAGTTCATCTCCAGCTATCTCCTCCAAAACTTGCTGCAGCAGAGGCAATGGAGAAGTTACCAAGTCAAGAAAATGAAACCATACCTTCTTTCTCACACAATAGGGAAGAGTATTATGGAATATATTTGTTTTACTTTAATAAGTAAATCAACATTAGAAAGAACATCTGTACCACCCCCTCTGTCTGATCCTCTCATAGCAAAACCACCAGTGTCCGCTTTTTGATCCTTAAACAGCGAAACTGAAAATCCAGCCTTTGTAATCTTCAGTTGAGCCAGTTGGTAGAATGCAGATGCAAAGAATGAGATATCTTGCCATTGGCTGTAATCTAAATCTAAAGACACTAAGCCCACAGAGATACATTAAAGTCAGAAAGCCCATCAGGAAGGCAGATGGCAAAATAAACCATTGAGGAAAAAAAAGCACTAAACCTCTTGCTGGCACTAAATAGTAACATGGGTAGGACAAATCTCATCAGGGAAGGGAACATTAACAGCCTGTTTGTGACAAAATTAAATAAAATTATTTGAATTGACACTTATATTCTCATAAATCTGGCCAACACCTCTATTACTGTTTTTACCTGGGACTTCAGCTTTCACTTGGGATGCTGACAGCTGCTTGCATAAAGGAGCCAGGCACATGATGGAGGCCAGCATCCCTGACACAATTCACTTCCTGCAGAGACTTCTATTTCCTGGCATGCACGGGGACTCCCCTGACAGACCACAGCCTTTGTTCATGGCTCCCAGCCCATTTCTGCCAACTCTGTCCTGCAGATCTGTCTGCAGGTGCTCTCCCTGGGAGTGTGCAGGGCTGAGGCTGTCCAGGGTTTCAGTGCTGCACCTCCCTCAGCTTTTTTTAGGGGTAGTTTCCTTTCGTTCTTTTCCTAATTATCCATCAGTCAAAGTTTCAGACTCTGTTTTCTATGTCAAACCCCAGGAAAATCTACAGCTAGATAAATCCCACATTTCAGGTCCTGCCTGGTATGTCAGCTACTGTGTCATTGAAAAGGAACTGAGTTACCTCCTCCATGAATTCAGAAATATGGCTGTTGTACAGACCCCCATCTATTACCTTTCTAATGCTATATGGGCACTCTGAGATCATGTTGCTCTCACCAGGACACTGATCTAAGGCTGTGGTTGCTCAGGCCTACATTTGAACTCTCAGCTGGCTCAGGTTTCAGCAGGTGTCTCATCTCCTGTAGTTTAGGTGTACTTTCCTGGGAGCTGGTCTTATTCCACAGTGAGAGACAGCTCTGTCCCTGGAGCACTGTAGAGGGAACAGGCAGAAAGGGAAAAGTGGCTACTTTTTACTGCTTCCCTGATGTACTTCACTCTACCAGTCACCCTCTATGTGCTCACCCCTATGTCGAGTGCCAGAAGACCTGCTCTGCCTTGTTTCAATGTCTATATTTTGTATATCTCACCAAAAAGAGTTTCTCTTGGTTTTGTTCTTCTAGTTTTGAATATCCCTTTTTAAAAAAGCCTGCAATTAAAACACGAAAACCTCCTCCAGAGATCTATCCAGGAAGATAATTTCAGAATAAGATTAAAATCTGCTTCTTTGTTTCTGTCCCTAGAATCTTGCTGCCACATGGGTAATTGCAAAAATAGGCTCCCCCAGCAAAGCTGACCAAGAAGACAGAAACACAGATACCTCTGCAACCTCTGACATTTGCCTAAATAACTCTAGTGTCCTTTACTAGTGTTGCAGTGACCTCTAGGAGCCTGCTCCAAGTCCATTGGCTTCATTGTCTCTTACTGACTTAGCCCAGACTTCCAGAAAGTTTTCTAAGCCTGAAAGGATGAGGTTTTTTTTACAGATGAGTTACATTTTTACAGATGAAAAAACCCAAAAAACATGAGTGTGCTGATGAGAAACAGAATAGCCTAGAGCCTTCTATCTCTAAGCTGCTGATGTCTGCATGGTTAAAAATGAACTACCTAGGGCTATACGAAGCCCTGGTGTTAGCCTGAGCAATGGATTCACATCCATTTACCTGAAATCTAAATTTGGTTTATAGCATTTCATAACCACACAGAAAATGACAGTATCTCTTTAATGCTGAATCAGAGCAAAAAGTTTCCAATTTTTATGCATATCAGCACAAAAGAAACCACTTCCACTTACCCAGGAGTACTGTAGATCCATATCTGTTAGGGAATGTGTAAGATGTGGCTGATGAGAAGAGCAGGTACAGTTTTCCCATTCTTCTATTTTTGAAATTAAAAAGTCACAAGGACAGAGCTGGTTGTCAGGAAAAGGCTTCCAGTCACTCCACAAGTGAAATTCTGTTTCAGAATGAATTGAAATAGTTCCTAAGTTATTAAGTCTGGTAGTGTATGAGCGGCCCAGAGACGCAGAAATAAAATCTGTCCTGGTCTCAGTCTCTTCTTTTCTTCTTGTGTTATCTTTCCATGTCTTCTTTTCCTGAGGCTTTGTCAGCTTCATGCAAGAAGTTAGCGCTTCTTCATCCTCTTCAGGGAGATAAGCATCTTCTAAGGTATCTTTAAAAATGCAAACACTTGTTATAGTATGTTGCAATTCATAGAGAAAGTAGCATGTTTTTTTTTAATTTAATAGCTTTCACTCTATATAATGAAAAAGCCAAAGACTCTATTAAAAAAAATTAACAAGAAAAAACTCCCATAAAAGAACAAAATCAAATTAAAAAAAAAGATTAAAAAAAATAAACAAAACCCACACATGCACACACACACACAAAAAATCAACCCAACAAACAAACAAAAAAAATCCAACAAAACCAAAACCAAATAATTATGATAATTAGGGAGATGGAAAGGATTTTTTACTGGGTCAGGCATCTGAGCCAAAAGTGAGATTTATCCACCATTTGGTATATTCCTCTTGTTCCCTCAAAGGTGTGGAAAATTTTATTAGTTCTGCCCATGAAAATTTGCAAACTGAATGTCATATTGCTGATAGTTTCAGACAGCATGAGTTGAGCTGGAAAAGTTCAGGAAGCTTTCTGGACAATTGCTCTCCCATCCCTTGTATGTATATTGCAGTTACAAACTAGTTGCTAAAATCCCGATTTCCTCATGTGTTTCTGCCCAAGCAGTGATTTGGCTGGAGCAGTAGTTCAACAGACAGTTTAAACTCATTTTGCTAATACAGGATTATAAATAATCATACAATCAAGTGCATTGTACAACCAAAGCAGGCGCTGTTAAAACAATGTTGGCAAAACAAGTTCAGAGGAAGAAGTGTTGCACAGTCAGATCAGAGATCTATAGGAGACTCCAGAAAACCAGCTGAAGCCAGAATCAGTTCAGAATTCCTGTGTCTTACAGCCCTGGGCACTCAGGTATGATGAGAGACCGACTTGCTTATCATACCTCAGACCTTCCTGCATTCGCAGATGCTACTGACCCACGGATTAGCACTGGAAGTTACCTTCCCATTTGTGAATTTTGCCTTTCTGACCCAAAATGTGATACAAAACTAGGAAACCCAAAGTGTCCCCAGCATGGAGGCCCTGCTGTTATACAATTTTATTTATCTAGAATCCCCACTTGCGAGATATACTGTTACAAAACTCCAGCTAGTGTGACAGGAAACAGGTTTTCACACTATGAGGAAGTCAGCGCTGGAGTGGTATCACAGTAACATCTCAGTTGGGGGTTGAAAATCGTGGGTGGTGAATGACAGACCAGGACAGGATTGTTTACAGTTATGTTCAATCCAGTGTCATTTGCCAAATGTTGGAAAGAATGCTGATGTGATGCTGTACTTACTGAGGGGAACCAGAACGTGCTTGACATCTTCCAAGCTTTGTGCACTTGTTTTCTTTATTCGGACCAATTTCTGCAATCTTTTTAATGTTCCCCTGGATTCAGCTTTATTGTCTGGCTCTGTACCCTGCCAAAAAAAAAAAAAAAAAAAAAAAAAAACCAACCAAAAAAAACCCAAAAAAAAACCAAACCAAACCAAAAAACAAAACAAAACAAGAAAGACATTAAAATCATTCAAACCCTAAAAATAAAATCTAAGGGCAACATGGTGCTTATCTTGAGAATAAAAAAGTGTTGGATTCAAAGAACGGATCATTGACACAATGCTTTGAAAGTTAGGCTTTTCCTTGCTTTGGACTAATAGGTAAAAAAAAGGGGAAAAAAAGGGGAAAAGGCAAGTCACAGGAAACACCAAGCTTAGTCCAGTGTTCGTATTGCTGTTTCCATATTACTTTTCTTGATTACCTGAGCATTACTGAATGCAAGCAGGACCTGGTGAAATAAACATATACCCACACCCCAGAAAAATCTGAAACTGCTTTATTCTTTCAGGCACTGTTCTGATAAATACTCTTAGTTATGCAAAATATTATTATTATTATTATTATTATTATTATTATTATCATTATTATTATTATTGTTGTTATTGGTTGTTAGTGTTATTATTGTTGTTATTATTGGTGGTGTTATTATATTATTAATGTTATTATTGCTGTTATTATTGCTATTGTTGTTGTTGTTGTTATTTTTATTATGTGTCTAGATACACCTTTCAGGGCTACCTTCATGGGTGGTATAAATCACACTGCTGCTGATGGAGCCTATGCTGAGTTCTTTCCTTAAGGATTGGACCCTAGGAGTCCTCCTTCTTTAATCACAATAGTGCAAAAGTTCCCACAGTGGATAGCACTTGGGTTTAGACTGCCTCCTTCTCAGCAGCAAACTATATTCCATGAAATCTGCAGTGTTGTGGAAACTGGGAATCAACCACAGGAGCAGAGCAGGAAGCCAGGGAGCTGACACCTTTTCATGTCTGCAGTGTCTCTTGTAAGTCATGGCTTCATTAGTGTCTTAGTTTGGCAGTGAATTTCACAGCTATCCCTGAAAGCTGCACTTCGGCCTCAAAGTGCCACAAACTGAACTCGTTACAGATGAAATTAAAACAAAAAACACTTTCCAGAAATTCAGCTGGTGACCTCCAGCTTCTGGTTGGTGTCCAACAGAGAGGATGTGAGCACAGATAGACCCCCCATAGGACACGGTGTGGACATCAGCTCATCAGCACCCACTGTTCTGCTGCGCTTTTTCTGTCCTTCACCTGTGTGTGGATTTCTTTCCTCTTCCAAATTTAAGATAGCAGGAGTGCATTTTTACCTTAGCTAATAAGAAAAACTGAGGTGCAATTTTTCAGTCTCTCATTGTGAGATGTCTTTGCAAAATAAATCACAGTGGTTTAAAATGCTAATATTGCTCTCACATTAGATCTCTTGTAGCAATAATAATTTGTTCACTTATAAGTAACGACACAAAAGCAACATGATGACTTTGATTTATGATCTGGGATTTTCATCATGGAGACATCAAGATAAATGGAAAATAATCTATTCCGATAATTTCATTAATGGCAAACTCTAATCCTCTTTTCCTTGAAAGCACTCATTTCATAGAGTCTATTGTTAGGGAAAAGTCATAAGTGCTTAAATAATAAATGCAATAATTCTCTTTCACAGAGAAAAAAGCTCATGCAGTATCAGCTGGTGGTGAGACAGCTTTTAAATTTACAGTATTTTATTTTGCCTTACCTAAGCATTCAGATATGGATTTTTATCTGCCTATCCAAATATTATTTGGTGTAGAAACTAGACAATCAGGTGAACTGTGCTTTGCCCCAGTCTATAAGCAAAGCTATCTATAAGGAAAGAATTCCTGCATGAACAAGAACCAAGAATATTATTGATTTCCCTGCTTAATGGGTTTTAGTAATGAAAAAATCATGTCACCTCACAAATCAAAATGAATTGTATAAAAAAATAAATCACAGGCTGCCTTTTACTTGCAAATAATTTGCAGGAAGTGCGCAGGAATACTCAAGCACAAAAAAATATACATTTTAAAAATGCATTCTAAAATGCATTACAGAAGAAAGACCTAAATTGTGTCTGATAAACTGTTTCCAGTTTTACAAAGGTATTTTATATACCTTAAAAATATTTGCACGGTGAGAAGTTATGAGGATTAACCTGGTGACAGCAATACAGCAATTTGGAAGCTAAGTGTAAAACACTGCTGGTCAGATTCCTGCAATCTCAGTCCTGTTGAGCACTCTCTTTCCTGTGTGTAAGTGCATTCATTTCAATAAAACTACTTGCACAGCATGTCACCTCTCAGCATAAGGAATTTAGTCCTGGCACAGTCTAATCTCTGTGATTTTTCTTCAACTGCTTTGCCTTTCCCGAAGAAGTGCAATGATTTAATCATGATTACCAATGCACTTAAATTCAGAGTACAGTGCAATAGTGTGAAGACAAATACTAGTGTGTGCTTACTGGGTCAATAGTGCTAATTGTTATGGCACCTTAAAAATGTTTGAGAAGCTTCAGTAATAACATGGCTGCACATAATTAATATTAAAATAGTGTGTGATGATAGACAACTTCTTGGTCTGTTTAAAAGAGTTCTGTAAGACCAAATTTTGATAAATTTTCTGTTTAAACATGTCAATAAAGCCATGGTCAGCCAGTGTATAGAGAAGCACTGTGTAGACTTTCATGTGCTCCTACCCATGTATATCTGACCTTTAAATATTCCCATGATGTTGGTCTGGTACTCCAACTAGCTTAAAATGAGTGCAAAGCAGACTAAGCAGCCTACGATAACAGGCAGGTTCTGTCCTGGGAATCACAGCAATAATACAATATTCTATAAATGATAAAGAAATACAATTATTAATAGCAGAGCAATAATAAAGTATTCTACAGAAGACAAAGAGATAGCATGATTAATAACATGGATATGCATAAAGATCTTTCGGCTTTTGGAGAAGGAACTTATACACAGGAAAAACAAGTCTGTTATTCCCAGCTGCTGGTGAAAAAAATAAACAATTTTCATGGCAACTCACCATTTCACTTTTACCAGGCACAGCTGGATTGTGAACTTGTGGTGGGATCCATTGCTCATAGTTTATCACCTAGATAGTAAGAAAAGTAATATAAAAAAAATTACAACTTACATAAGATGAATAAGCATAATTAGCATCATATAATTAAATATAGACAAGAGCTCAGCAGTTTTTCAGGCTGGCACTGTGTGGATATGGAAGTAAAAGACTGACATACACCAACAACCACCCATTGAAATTGTTTTGGTATTGAGCTGTCTTGATTTCCTCAGTTATATGGGACTCAGTAATGTCTTGGAGACATCACAGTGAAAGCAGTACCAGGGCAGAGCTGTGCATTATAGTGTGGAATCCTTGGATCTCATCCTATATCTTGGCTTTCCTTGCTCAATGAACAGGAAAGCCAGGGAAGACTTCCCTCAGCAGCAACTCCCCTCAGCAGCTGAGGAGCATCACTGATGCAGTTCTAAAAAGGGTCTTGCTTTAATTCACCTAATTTCTCCTGGGATGTTGAGCACCGAGGGTGTGAGTTTGAACTGGGTTAGCAATGTGGAGAAAATGGGACCATGTGGAGAAAATGGTTCCTCAGAACTAAGACAAGACTATTTACACTTTGATCATCTGCCCATAAGCCATTAGTTGGCCACAGTGTCCTCAGGAGAGGAACACCAGGGGAATGCGCCTTCCTTGGGGCACTGCTGCAGTCCCTAGGGGGCAAGCCTGGCAGTGCCTACAGCTCAGCAGGAAAGTGAGGAGCACTGGCCTTTTCCCTTCATGAATATGAATGACATGTTGAAGGCTGAATGCAACCTAAGAATTTACGTGAGAAATGAGGCATGAAACATTTTTGAAAATGTATTAGCCCAAAGACTGCGTTATTTGATATTTTATGTCCTTCCCAATATGCTACAAAGGCCTCGAGCCATCAAGGGAGCCCTACTAGACATGAGTAAATAAGAACAAAGGTACAAAAAATAAATGCAGAAAATAAAGGCATCTTTTATGGTAAGGTACAATTATTGCAGCAGTGCTCATGCTATATCCCTCAACCTGTACTTCTGTTTTAAGCCCCATTTTCCAGCACTTACAGAATGAATGGAATGAATGAACGTCAATTTAGGAAATGGAAAAGGATTAAAGCTTTTTGTGAGGCTCTCAGGGAAACTTATTTGCTTTCACTATTTTTGTTTTCCTTCAACTAGAGGAAAAAAATTCTAAGGTGTTCATCTGTGCTATTTACTCCTGCTTGTAAATGTGCCTTTTCCATGGCACACAGAATCACAAATTCCCTCAGACAAGCTGAGGTAGGAATGCACTTTTGGAGATTGTCTAGTTTAGCTTCCTGCTCAGAACTGGCCACCAGAGCAAGTTGCATAGGTCCATCTCCTGATAGGAATGTCACTAAAGATGAACTTCTCATGTCCTCTCTAGGAAGCTTATCAATGTCTCACCACCTTTTATACTAGAAGAGTGCTTTCTTTATGTTAAGTGAAATTTCCTGTATTCAGTTTGTGCCCATTGCTCCATCACATTCCTGGGAGTAGCAGCCTGTAATTCCCTGGATTTTCTGGGACAGCTGAGTTGTGTGAGCTATCCCACCCAGTTTTGTGATGCTGAGGCTGCAGTTGTGCAATTGCATGCAGACTTCTAATTCCGCCTGTCTGTTCCCCATGCTGTGTGCATCAGGCACTTCATAAGGACACTCATTTGTGCTGATTTTTCAGAAAAAGAGCTTCCCCCATAATGCTGTTCGCTCAGCATTTCCTTGTTTGTGTGCACAATGTAGGGCAGCAAATGAAAACAGATATAATCAGACTATTTTGGAAGCTAAGAAGAGAATTATATCAATGACGATATATGATAATGAAGACATGAGGTAACAATTACTAAAATTCAAAAGAATTCCATTAAACTTGAATTTTTTATAAAGCAAGTGCAATAGATGTTAAACTGATATCAAAGTTTGGAGGGACCAAAGTCCCTATAGTTAATCATTCATGCACCTGAAAAAAAAAAAAAAAAACTTCCAATGCTTTGAGAAGTCAAAAAAAAGGACTTTGCTTCTAAAATGGGGAAAATAGTTAATGGGGAAATGTTTTAAGGGATTTTATGGGACTTATACTTAAAGCAAACATAGGCCTTTTTCCCTTTTCCCCTCCATAGTCTGTCATATCTGAGGAATGACCTCCAGGAGCTTCACCAGGAGCCAGTCCAAAAGCTGTCATGGCAGGATAGGGGCAGAGCCAGAGATCCCTCACACTAAGGGAAGAACTATTGTAGGAAATCAAAGAATAATCTTTCTCCACAATACTTAGAGAATGAGAGAAAGAAATCAGAGAAAGACAATGAGAGATGCAAAAAGAAAAAGAATTCTTTTCTCCTTTCCTTCCTCCTCAGATACTCTTTTGTCAGCTGGGAAAGGAGATAATCATGAGAACAAACTAAGAGTGCAGAGACAGATAAAACTCTGAGGGAAAGCAGGAGGAACCTGGGACACAGTGACTTTCCAGGCACCAGTTTCCAATACAGTTGTCTGTCCCCCACATGCAGATCATTTGACTCTCCTTTTAACCCCCATCTCCACTTTGACCTACACTGGAGCTGAGCACTGCCTAAACATTGGGTCTTCTTTGTCTTATCTCCGATGTCTTGAGGGTAATGAATATTTTTCTTTCTTGTTTCGAACCTAAACATCTAAAATTACTCCTGACATAGTACAGAAACAGGGGAAGTTCAGCTCAGAGCTTTTTCTAAAGTTTAATGCTCACCTTGAATTTAAAACTTTTCTGCAAAGGAAAATTCAATAGATTTTCAGCTTTTAAATAATTTTATTGTATTCATTCCTCATTTAGAACACACACATATATATAGGTGTGTTACACATTTTTAGTCCCAAACTGGATAAACTGTTATGTCCTGTGAAATCAGCAGAGCTAAGATGGTTTCCCACAGATAGGAATGGAAGTAAAACATTAGCAGAGCAAACATTGGACTGGAAGTGAAATAAAACCCAAACACCAGTCCAATTCCAATTCAAGCTACAAGTCTTTCTCCTCACCTCTGCTGTTCACCAGCTGATGGGTTGTTACCTATTTTTATGTTGTTGCCATGATTATGCAAATCCAGGGGTCAGAATTCATTAATTCCTCACGCCAGTGGGATGACTAGTACAGATTTAGTAAGAAGAGATATTGTATATGTTTATAGAAATTCAGAAAGCATTAGGATCCATATGCCAATATGGATCATGCAAGACAGACCTAAACACTCAGTATAGATCTTGCCAGACACAGTTCTAGCACATCAATTTAGCAGAAATGTATTCACTCGGGGAAGGAAAAGGTTTTCTAGGCAATGAAATCCATATGGCCTGCATAAGAATAATCATGAACAACTTTGGAAGTCACCAGAGTCTTCTTTTAAAATCAGCTTCTAAAATACAGAGGCATGCTGAGTATGAAGTTTAGGCTAGACAAATGCTGAATGGAAACAAGAAATGAAATTTTATTTGAATGAAAATTTAGATTCTGAAAAAAAAGAGTAGTTGTTTCACCTGACATGTTGTTTCTTCTATCTTCTTTCCTTGGAGCAAATGTATTCCATCAGCAATAATATTATCTTCTGTGAATTATGACCAAAAAAGAGAAAACATGCTTTAAAATGTCCTGCTTTATGTTTTAATGAGGAATATCATTTGAATTGCACTTGATGTTTTGAGCTGACATTTTGACTCTCTGAAGTTAATCTTATATCATTTAAGCATACATTTTATCTTAAACTGCTTTGAAGTGAGACTGCAGAACAAATTGGCAAAATGACTGAACTGACAGAAAGAAAACTCATTCGTGCTTATTTCGTCTTCTGTACTCAGTCCTCGGTTTACTGAGGAACCAGTTACCCAGAACCCCACTGTGACTATCCTCTTGCCCTGCTATTTACAGCAGCAAAGTCTAGAATATTCATTCAAAAAATGAAGGCCAAAAATGATCTTTTCAACTGAAATCTGTTTAACTTAGATTAGAAATTGCTTTCAAAGGATGAACATCCTTCCTTCTTTTGCAATAAATGAATGTTTGGATGGGAAGAGTATTAACTTTCACTACAACAATGAGCAATAATAGGTCAAACAAGTCTGAAAAAATCATTTTAAGCAAGCTTACTTTGAAAGATCTACTTTTACTCCCAGTCTTAAGGCAAAGCACCCACCACTGTGCAACTGTAGGACAGCCCTAGCGATGAGATTCCATCAGAACAGATATCAGGATCACTCGGACATTGCAGGGAGAAAAAACATGAAGAATAATATGTCCTAATCACACCACATTTTCTAAAGTCACTAGAAAACAGCAGGAATGTTTTGGCATTTTGTTCCTCATTAATCCTAATTTGGTGTTTTTATTGCTTCTGTGGAATACCTTACAGCATCTGTAGTTCTCCTGTTTGCAAAAGGACAGCTTACTTAACATAGAGATCCACAAAAACTAACTGTATGCAGGCAAGACTGATTGCATTCCCTACTATTAACAGGAAAAGAAAGAGTAATTCAGGGTATAATTCTGAGTGACTCAGATTCTTTAGCTATCACATGGAAAAAGTGTCTGAATGTGATCATTAAAATTTATATTCAAAGAGGCACATAAGATCCTGATCCAGATTTTGTCTTAAGCACCTACAAATCTCCCTGGAGTCACTGAGGGCCTGGTGTCTGACAATCTGGTTGTTTATTTCATTATATAGCTAGCTGGACTTCCAGGAGCACCATAACTCATGTTAAGCAGGGCTCATGCAACACCAGATGAACGTAACTGGGTTCTTTCTGGTCCTCAGGGTAATGTGTTTTCATCTCCTGCAGGCATCTCTGTACACTACATCCCTACGCTCTGTGAGCTTGCTCTGGAAATTAAATCCTGCAGTGTTCAGCTCTTTGCCCCAAAGTCTTCCTTCAGTCTAATCCAAAAGACTGTTATTGAGTAGCTGTTTGCAGTTGAATCACAAACAATTGTGGGGCAACACAGAATGCCCTTAACCTGACAGACTACATACAGTGACACTGCTTTTGATGTAATATTGTTCAAACCCAAATTAAAACAGCAAGTTATTAAAGTAAACCGTAGTGGTCCCCCCAAACCACAATGCCTTTTTTTAGCCATAAAAACCTGCACCCACAGTGCTCTTACATCTTGCTTAGATCAGCTCTCCAGCCCACTGAATTATGGAATAAGGTATTTGTGTAAAAACCAACCAAACAACAATAACAACAAAACAAACAAACAAAAAAACCCCACCAAAAATCCCAACAAACAAACAAAAATCTCCATGCAAAATATATAAATAAACTTCAAATAGAGCTGTGGTGTTCTTGTCTTCCTAGTCTGCCAACAGATACCAGTCACCCACCTGTGGAACGAATTAGGAGCAGTGGAGAATTGCATCCACTGGCTCTGAGAGATGTTGGTTCTTCCCTGTTTGTCTCTATAATCTTTCATGGAAGCCCCTGTGACTGTGACTTCCACAGTCAACTTTTCAACAATGATGCTTTTAGGCTGGCAGATCTTGTGCTGATGATTTGGGTTTGGCCTTGTGAGCAAAGGCAGGTGCTTCCACTATTGTGTCTGTGGGATATGTATATGTTCGCTGCATTTTCATCTTGGAAAACTTGGGTTTGTAGATGTAATAATACACATGCTGTCATCAAGGGCTTCATCCAAAGGCTACCAGTGTCTGTGGATGTCTCTACAATTATTTCAGTGAGATTTGAGACAGGTTTGTGGATACAGCTCAGAAGTAAGCAGAGAAGCCTATGGTGACCGCCATACACAGCTTTTTAAATCTAACGGAAATTCATTTCATGCAATAGACTTGCAGACCTTGAAGGATTATCTCTGCTAAGAGAAAAGTTTGATCAATAGTGACGAATTATCTTGATCGATAGTGGTACACTGTAAATCTCCTTGCAAAGGTTTTCACCACTGCGTGAAGGGAACTTCCCTTGAAATAATTTTACTGCAGTAGGGGAAAGGGAGATTTTTATTTAGCTGCCAGCTTTGCTTCCTGTTCCCTCTGGGCCCCTGCCCTTCAATTACAACACTTGTCAGCTTTTAAAATGTGCACTGCTTCTTTTGCATGCTTTGGATATTTAAAAGGGTAAAAAATGCCTGGAGTAGAAAATACTTTGGAGGAAGGTCAAAAAGATCTGCTTTCTCATTCAGCCTCTCCCCACTTCCAATCTGGCAACCTCTGGAGTATCATTGGAAGAATCATTCCAAAAGGGTTTTGGTTAAAAGTAAGACTTGTCAGGAGAGAAATGCCTAATATTTCTTTCACCTATCATTAGAACCCGTTCCTTGCAAGCCAATGACATTTACTGAAGGTCCCTTTTCCCCTCACTAGTTCAGTACAAGAATTCCTCTAAATCTTCCTGTCATCTCTTATTTCTGGTTCTGGTTCAAGAAACCAAATTTGCACATGGATGGGCAAATGCAATATCTATTGCAATTTCAGATCTATTTCCAAACATTTAAGAGTTTAACTCCAAATAGTGAACTGAACTAAATTCAGAAGGAAAGTTGGCACCCTGTCCTTTGCTTTCTTTGACATATCCAGGTAATAGTGGAATCTCCTATCAGTGAATGATCTCTAGACCATTTGTGCAGGAGATATTCCCTCTTTTTTAGTTTAAATTGAGAACAGGACATACTTTCACTTTAATCTCACATATCTTGGTTCCTGCTTCTGCTGAGCCTTGTCTGGTTTGGTCTGATTAAGCAACAGTAAGAGATCTACCTTAACTTTGAAAAGTACAAATATAAATGCCATTCCTGGAAGCAACATCAAGCAGATTATTAAAAGTATTTTGATTTTTAGAGTCCAGTTTTTGTTTAAATAGTTGCTCACTTGTTAATATTCAATTTTGTTTTAATGAATTGATATTGGTACACTCTTAAGCAGTGTCATAAGCAACTTCCTAACATTAGCTGTAAGGTTGTCTTCATAAAGTTATTCAGAACAGGTTTAGAAAGAGGATCAGACAAAGTACTTGCATCTAAAATTTGGCTCTCTTTTGCACCTGCCACCAAAAGTTTCTTCTGAGAAAAGTTGCACCCTTTCTCTGTTGGATATCTGGAGCTGTGTAAAATATCCAGGAAATATGGATTACTACAGCTGGCAAGCCCTCTACAACACAACTATGGCAATTTACTGTAGGGAAAGTCTATTTTGGCCCATGGACTACAGAGTGAATTTGTCACAGAGTGTGTTCTTAGCTTTCCAGTCTTAGGATAAGCCTTATTTTAATAACTTTTAGACCCCTTGAGGAAAAAATAAATCTCTTAAAGACCTGACAAATTATTTAGCTGAATTATTGGTGGAAAAGGAGAAATTTTCCAAGGTGCCCTTTTAAATACTTTGTATAAAATGCAAAATCAGCTGAAATATGTTTAGCAATTACCTTCAAGCTGGCAGTGCCTTCTGATGTACGAATCATTCTCTGGCTTCCTGGAACCCTGCCAAAGTGTGCCATTCACATTTTTCCTGTCTAAAGTTAAAGCACAGAGAGCAGTCACCTGAATTCATAGCAAACCTGTGAAATAACAGAAAATTCTATAAAGATAGCATCAGAATGCAAATCAAATAAGCTTGCAGAACACTGGAGCGTCTGCTCAGACATGGAAATGAACTGATGATTTTGCAATATAGGAAGATGGATGGATGGATGGATGGATGGTATTTAGTATGGTCAGACTTCAAGTTTTATCATCTTTTGCTGTGGTCTAATACCTCATTTAACGCTGTTAACACATGATCATAATGATTGTTACCTTAACCCTGGATTTAAAGACCTAGGATCCCATCTATGCATTTGTTTTGCTTCCAGGAATTGTATAACTATTATAATTATTATTTAAGTCTATCATTACCGAACTAGAGTGTTTGTAAGGAATAGCATCAAAGATGCCCACAGGGATGCCCTGTGGACTCCAAGGCTTGGACTGTCTCAGCCTGGATGGCTGAACTAGGCTGGCTTTGAGAAGGAGATGGCCATTCTCCTGCTCCTCCAGTGAACTTCAGAGTGCTCGTGCTTCACAACATGTAGACAGCTATTCGGGATTTGTGCTTTCTGGGTTTGTTTGGTTTTGTTTTGTTGGGTTTTATTTAATGCTGGGTTTCACTCAGAAAATCTTCTTTGTGAAAGCTCTTGTTGATCCTGTCAGGTGCTGGGAATTCATTACAGCCTGTTTGCTGTAGACCAAATGACACTGTCCTGCATGAAAGTGTTCCCCATGCAGGGCTGCAGAGTGAAGCCTTAACACAGGGGAGCTTTCATCTATCTGAGACACATTGTGATAAAGAGCCATATCATTACAGCCACATACAATACCTTTTATACTCAGCAAGGACTAGATACAACAACTGAACCAAAACTCCAAAGAATAAATGAAAGCATGATAACAGGAAGCTCTCACTGAAAAAAAAAATCCAGGAAATTTTACTTTCAAGAAGCTGCTGATTATTTCCTATAGAGTATTACAAGATAGAACCCATTGAAATACAAGTGTAGATAACAATACACTGTGTCAGGATGGGTTTAACAAAACCCCTGAAGTTCCTTCTTGGTGATCTTGTTTGTGAAAGTTCTCACAAAGTAGTTTCAAATGGGAAAGGGCAGGGACCTGAATTTTCTTAGATCAGAGATATTTCAGGGGTTTACTGAAATGATTAAAAGACACACTGGACATGCTGAGTATTTCTAATGTTGTCCCATAACAGGTTCTTCATCTCAGTGGGGTTTCTATATTTAACTAGTTTGTTTTCAATATCTACCTACACGTGTGTGTGTGGAAAGCAAGGAAGAGGGGAGAATATATTGATAGCTTAATTCTATTTTTTTGTCTTTCCTTTGCATTTGCTCCAACAGCTGTAAAACAAATAAGACCCTCAATTAAAGTTGGCTCTCTGAGATTAGCAAGTAAACAGTAGATGATTTAAGCAGCTACTAACCAAATGCTTCATTTTCAGACATGGACTTCTGGATGGATCTAAAAGAATTAAAAGAATTTACCATTAGCTGAAAGTCAGAATGAAAAAATTAAAGTGTTTTTAATCAAATATGGGTATTTTCAAACTAATTCTTCAAAGCAGGGCACAGGGATTTAGCTCTGTTATTCCCACTGGCTTTAATTGGAGTTATTTGTCTCATTCACACAATCATCTACTCCCATACGCCACACACAGCTGAAAGCATCTGAGGTTCCATTCTGCAAGAATATGTGACTTAAGTTGCTTCTTGAAATAAAGAATTCATGTTGGAATCTGGAGAACCCATCAGGAAGAAAAGAAGATATACTTTCCTTTAGACATGATCTGAAGTGTCCTACAACTTTTAGAATTATTGCCTTAAGTTTGGTGACATGATAAGGGATTGAAACAAAGAGCTACATGTGAGCATACCATCCCCAGAACCCTGCGTGAAATTTTATTTAGCTTTTTGCACATTTACATCAAGGATGACTCCTAATTCATGCTTCCATCTGTGGTCAGTAGTTCATAGAGGACACCTTGAAGAATAGATAACAGAGGGGAAAAAATTCTTTTAACAAAGGTTAATTTGTTTTATTTTATACATTAAAAACCCAGTGGAGAGTAGTTTATGAGCAGTGGTTATAGTAGGTGAGAGCAGGGACTGTCTAATCTGTGACAATGATCAGCAGAAGGGAAAGAGCACAAAGTCTGGGACCCCTCTCCCACCCTCAGTCGTGCAGGTGCTGAAGGGTTTCCTGAGGAAGAGGGTGCTGCTAAACATTTGTGGGATTTTTAAGGAACTAGTCTGTACCTACTTGTTCTTTTTAAAATGATTGGATTTTGTGAATCCAGAATTCCACAGTTCAATTCTTACTGTCTAAACAAGCAATACGTATGTTATTTCTGCTGCTCCATATAACTTGGTGCTTCCTTGTTGCCCCATTGTAGGGAACAGAGAATGATTAACTCCTCGTTGACTTCATCCATATCTACATGAAAGATCAAAGGGGAAACTTCCTCATTATCACTGGGAGTGCCATGCCAGGACAGTGATGGCTGGACACAATGAAATAATTTTCACTACAAAATATTTTCATGTTGGTTCAAACTATTTTCTTCCAGCTCACTCTTTTTTTATTGTTTTTTTTTAATTGATCAGTCAAATTATTGCAATGATGTTTCAAAATTCTGATAATTATTTTAGACTAGGATTAGGTTTCAAAGCGAATAGTTCAATTTGCACTGTAAAATTTAACATTTTAGCTATAGACTGCTATTTTTTTCCTGGGGCAGACCTAGTCCTGATCTAAGCAGAACAATTGTAGGCACCCAGGTGATTTCATCATATTTGGTAGAGCTTGGTAAGGCCTACACAATAGTTTGACTTCAAAGTGTAAGAGAATGATGAGAAATCCATGAGAAATAGAGTTATGTCCACATTTTAATTAATGAAATTTTGGGAGGAGTTTCAGAGAGTCCTGACTGGTGACATATAGTTGAGATCTCACAGATGAGTGCACATGTCTCTGTGTTTGAAGCTGATAAGTTACTAGTGTTTTTATCAGATGATGAGAAATAGATTAAAACTCTTATTTAAGACAAAAGAGCTCTTCATTTTCTTAGAAATCTTTACCCATTTTGAGATTTTTCAGCAGCAGACACAGATGACATTGATGTTCTGAGTCTAGTGGGGCCCAACCTATAGATGAAAAAAATAAAAACCAACAAAACTCCAGGGATTTTCATGTCTGTCACAGCAGACAGATAAGATCTGTCTGTATCATTCCATTAGGCAGGATTTCAGATTTAATTTGAAGGGATCCACTTCAGTAATGTAATAGACTTCACCATGAAGCAAAAAAAAAAAAAAAGAATTTTCAAAATACATTCCTCTGTTTGCTAATAAATATTGATCATTAGCTCAAAGCATAGCACTGTGTCCATGAATGGATTCAAAACATGTTGCTATCACAAAAATGATTCATAAAATTATGTCTGACCTGTTTTATCCGAATTATTTTGCAAACAATTTTTTACTTGGATTAAAACACAAACAAACAAAAAAAAAACCACTTCAGGAGATTAGGAGGTCAATGGTGCAAACATGCTATAAAATAGGTTACCACTTCAATCTCTCAGAAAAGCAGACATATGGTTAAACTAAGCTCAGATTAACTGCATTTGATTTTAGCTGTCCTGGTTCTGATATTTCGGAAGAAAGCTGTGTGGATATGAAAATGTCATGGCAAAAGAGCCTTAGGAATGCATTATAAGCTTGTTATGTGCTCTTCAACTGCAACATTAATACATGTACTTTATGAAAATGAAAGCAACATTGGCAAACCTTAATAAAACAATAAGGATGAAAGGTACAGACAAATAGAGTGACACTGTGTAGACCTTGAACTGGTCTCAACTTACTTTCTTTTTTTGGTCAGTGTGTTCTCAAAGTCAGGAAACTCCTTTTAAAAAGATAGAGAAAAAAGGTCTATGAAAATCAAAAATGTTTAATCCCAAATCTATTATTTTTGTCACTGAAAAGACAATGAATTATATAGTTTTGATGTGTGTTTTTTAATACCCACTAACATTTCTAGTCTTCCTTTTTCCAACATCTGAAGCTGTGGAGGACACAGTGCAGCAGAGAATATATGTAATTTTGTGTCCTGATTTCAGGAGGCTTCAGTTATCCATGGCTCCCAGGAAGCTGACAACCATAATACCCCTGAAAAATCAGAGAACCATGCTCATACCCCAGGAATGAATATCATATTTCCTCCATAGTATGACTCTTGGAAACTTTATGAGGATTAAAATACCCAATCGTTGCAATGGGATGTGGTTTCCTGACGGACACAGGACACAGACTCTGTAAACCCAAACGTGCAGGGGAATGTGGAAGAGGGCAGGAAACTGCAAATAAAACTGAAAGCTCTGAAGGGGACCAAATCAGAATCAAACACTGGCCTGGAAGCAAGATCACACAGCCCCCAGGGCCCAGACAATAAATATTTATACCCTGACAAGTGTGAAAGGGAGGAGAAGTGATGTAGCTGTTGAAAGAGAGAACAAAAAGGTGCCTTGCTGGGCAAATGATACCAAAACATTTTAATGCATGTTTGCTCTGCAGTTAACCATGGACTTAATTTTAACTGTAGGAAAACCTAAGGATGTCATGCTAGGACACAAGAGATCTCTGTCCCTATATTATTGTGATATCTCCTGAGGCAGGATATCAAAGCACTGTATCACTTTCTTCTTATTTATTTCTTCCAGCCTGAAAAGCAGGAACTGGGTTAAAAATGTCCATAAGGATACCACTTCAATCTGTTGTGCAACAAGAGGCATTAAAAATAATATAACCATTCATTATTTTATAAATCTAGTAAATTTAGTCTAACTGGACCTATTTCTTATAACATTATGTTTCATTTATTTCCTTCTTGTAGCACTAACTACATCTGCTTGACTCTGACCAAAGTAATTAAAAAATGCCATCAGGTTGCATGATAAAAAACCAAAACCTGTACTACATAAAACCATGTTAAGTGCATAATTGACCATTTTATACTTCTCCCCCTCTTCTCAGTAAAACTCATCATAGATTTTTTAAAGCTTTTTCAGGCAATGCATTAAGAAAAGGCTGTTTTCCTGTGCTAAGTTATTTTAGCTGAGTGTAAGAGGTCCTTTAAGCATGGATATTTGTGAATGTTAACAACTGTATGCAGTTTCCACATCTGTTTTTTTTGTCTGTGTTGATTTGCTCACAGATGCTGTATATAGATCAAAAGAGTATACAAAGTTTATCACTCACTTTGAGATAATATAGGCAATGTAAGACAAATTTCTTGCTGAAAAAAAAAGTCAGCATTTTAGTCTTGGGACAAATATTTTCAATAACTCAAAAGAAATTACTAACTGAGAAGTTAAAAGAATTTTTAAAATGATTTAAAGGCTTCTTTAAAAGTGTAGTGTCAAATTTCATTGGAAAATATTAAATATTTTATTTCAAACAGGTTTGTTAAAGGAAACATTATCCATGGAGGTCAGAGACCAATGGATATTGTAATTTAAAATCTGTATAAGCTCCAGGGAAAAAATTGGAGACAGGCCCCATTGTGGCAATATACCTAAAAAGATTTGATTCGTATCTTCACACACCAAACAGCTGGTGTAGACCATGAAGCAGGGTTTAATCCTTTGCTCCATCACTTGAAACCAATTCCTAAAGTCCAGCAAATTTGCACTGATGAGAGTACATCATATATTGAGGTGATGCCTAATGTGAGTTCACAGGATATCATGGGATGCAGTGCCAAAATGAAATAGGTAGTGGACTTAAATGGTCATTTTAAAATGGCACCTTTCATTCAACACATTCTTCTTGCTGTTTCTGAATCAGGTGGCTAAACTGGGGTACAAGAATAAATTACTCTGGTTTGTACTTTTTCAAAGTATCTTTTTGGTACTGACTATGTTTAAACTTATATGTAACTTTAAAATGAAACTAGTTTCTTAAAACATATTTTATCTTAGAATGTAAATAAAGGTTCACCTTGACTCTACTCTCCACATTCTCTAAAGTGCATAATTATCTTGCTTATGGGACCAATTCTTTCCTTCCTTATCCCAAATGTTCCCTAGAAAAAAAAAAAAACAAACGCATATGGAGAAACCCTGCATGATGAAATTATTGACAAAGTCCTTTTCTTCCTGATGTTATCAAATAACTCTGAATTAAGGAATTGAATTAAACTCTCTGGTGTTTCCTAGCTGGCTGAGAAAAGCTAGGGCTCCCATGTGTGTTAGGACTTGCAAGCAGGGAAATGACCATTTCAGATAACCAGCCCTCTTCTTGCCCTCACTGGGATCAAAGGCCAATTATAACACTGCAGATTAAGGCAGGTATCACAAATGATTTTGATGTTCCTGGCAACTGCTTAGAATGACTGATAAATATTTTGGCACTCTTCTGATATACAGGGCAGTTAATCACAGTCAGCAAGTCAAAAATATGTGGTTCTTATGATATTTGGTGATTTCAGTCTGACAGGATATATGTCAAAATGGTTTTAATACTGAAGGTTCTTTCCCTGAGAAGCTGGAGACAGCTCTTGAGGCAGAAGACTGTAACACCAGGTTACAAGAGGTAGAAATTCAGTTTCCCAGTTAATAGCATTGATACAGGCAAAGAGTACCCCTGTGATTCAGCTGTTTCTGAGGAAAGTCCAATTCAGATTTGCTATGCATTAAGTACAAAAACAACTCCATAAATCTACGGTTTTCTTTCTTTCTGAGAATATCACTGAAGCTGAACAACAGGCAAAGTAATCACAAAGTTAACAGGCCAATTCTCCAGGAGGATTAAAATCAAAAGGCAAGTGTGCACAACAGGTTCACGATAGTACCACAGGAGCCCAGAGTGGAAATATCCCTGGCAAATAATTCTGGATACTAAACAGGTCTCTGGAGTTATGTGAAGCAGAAGAACAGCGTACATGAAAGACAGCTTTTTCTTCATACAGGATGTGTCATTTGGGCAGATGTTTGGCCAGAGCCATGGTTCAAAAAGGAGTGTCACTGTGTTCAGTGAATGATGTCCTGCACAGCTTCAGTGACCACACTACCCTGTGTTTCCCACATTTCCAGAAGAGCTTCAGGGCCCAGCTCTGATTAGGACAAATCACAACAGATGAGTTCACTGCAAGAAAATCGCTACCTTGTTGCCTTACAAGGAAGAATTTTCTCTAGCCCTGATCAGCCTTCATAAAAGTGAGGGGAGCTGATCCTGGATGCCTGCCCTGTTGATTTTGAAGTTATATAGGAAAAAGGAAAGGTCAAAGCCTCCTGAGGAGGAAGTGTGCCGTGCCAGGCTGCTCCACCCTTTGGAGATTTAACAGCTCTGTGGAACCTGCCGTGCTTCAGCCAACCATTTAAAGATTAGCTCGAGTCCATACCTACTTAGCAGTGCACTTATATACGTGCATTACTGGATAATGATGGATGGCTAAATGGAGCCAATAATGTCCTGAATTTATCATGCTGCGGGGGCTGCCCTGCAGCCTGGAACCGAGTGACGGAATTAAAAATGGGAGAGAAGTACAAATGGGCTCACTTAATAAGCTTAACGGCTTCATCCAAGGTGTAGCTGTAATAACTCACAGGCCAGAAATAGCAGATAAGATTACACACAGGCCTCTGGCCTTAGCCACATTTTTCCACATGTCTTACTGCCAACACGTCATCACTAATCTTGTTTTCTGTTTCTAGAAAGTATTTTATAAATAATCATGTTGATTCTACAGCCAGCACAGTGACGCAGCATCCAGACATTATTTTTAGTTAAGTGCTCAGCTTAAAACTTTTATTTTCTCTTAAAGCAGAAAATAAAACCTGGAACCAGCCTTGGGAAGCTTTTTGTTAGCATCTAATGAGCCAAGTGTGCCTACGCCATTTAGTGTTGTTTTTATTGAGAATGAACTTTTTAGCTAATGATGAACAAATGTGCCATCACCATAATATCTCCTTTAAGAAAACAAAAATACATGATAAGAGGTAGCAGAAATCAAAGTGTTTCTTCTATTTGGTGTGATACATGTACCTTCATGGACCATGCAGTGCTACCCCACAAAAAACTAAGCAATGTGAAAGATGTTTTGCTACATTTTGTTCAGATTAATGTATGGGATTTTCTATCCTACACCAGTAGCAAATCTGCTTCTGCAGACTGGCTCAAGGAAAACAAAATTCTTTACTGGATATGTTGATTATTTTTCTTCAGCTAAATAATTTATGAAGCCTATGTCTAACCCAATACAATAAAAATTCTGAAGATGATGACACATAAAAAGCAGAATAAAGCAAGAAAAAGCAAGAAACAGCTGATGTAAACAACCACTGCAGTTTTAAGTCTTAGTTTTACACATTGTGAAAACCATAGCTGAGCACAGTCCTATGGGCGTTTCTTTACCATACCTTGAGAAAATAAAGGACAATTTCTCCTAGATTTCTATTGTAAAGTACATTAGGATATCATATGTCCTATTCTGGCTACAAACCAAAAAACAAACCTGCCCTTTTAATTTTCATTTTATGTTGCCTAAATACTGCTTCTAACAGATGAACATCTATTGGCCAGGGAAATATTAGTGTAGCAGTCATTGAATATTAAGTTGGTTTGGAGCCACGGCAAAGGGGGAAAAGACTGAATACAAGTAGGAACTGTACTCTGATGTTCATCTTTGGGCATGTAGAATGGCATGCATTACACAAATACAAATAACTAGAGCTTCCCACAGTGAGCATCCAGTCAAGCTAGGATGAGGTTCCGGCCATATTTCACAACCACAATTGTGCACTCTTAACTGGAACATTGTAGAGGTAGCTCATTCTTACAGTGACAAGGCCACAGCCTGGTAATGGGGAAAACCCTGTCACTCAAGAGAGCATCTCCCACCTATTGCAGGAAAATTAGAACACAGGGACATTTCAGAGCCCAGGCTCATAGATCTTTGATGATGCTGTGAGGAATCATCTTGAGATCTCTGCACTGCTACACTTTCAAAACCAGGACCATTATTTACAGTCCCAAGGTGATTATGTGGAAGAGAGGGACATGCACAGAGTGAGATAGTTACAGCAGATGGGTCTGAGAACAAGTTGTTTTCAGTCCTTTAGGAATTTAACAAGTGCATGCCACAATTCCCCCAGGCATTCTCCCATCCCACCAGCTCCAGCACTTTCTCCAAGCAAATCCTGTGTGCAAAGCTGCTGTGTGATATTGCAACACCAAAGGGCCAGCAGACTCATAGGTACAAGGTACCTAACCCAGAGTGCATGTGGGTGAAACTTGGCACAATATCTGAAGGGAAGTCTCCTCTGAATGATGAACATCCTGTTTTCCCCTTCATTCAATCACCAGACTGCATCTTACATTGAAATAGAAACAGTAATTATAAGCAAAGGCACATTGCAAAGCAGAGAACAGAGAATCTGAAATAAATAAGATTATGAAATTCAATATACCATGTTAAAGTATTTGTCATAGCATCATCTATTATACCAATGACATGCAAATAAGAAAGGATTAACTAGGGTAACATCATTTAGGAAGGGGAAAAAAAGCCCAGAAGACAACCTTCTTCACATGTTTGCCTAATGAGGTTTTGTAAAATGTCAAGTTTATTCCAGAGGCCATCAGTTACAAAATTCATTCAACTCACACTTTAGAAATGCATTTTTTTGTATTAACAAAAAGGACAACCAAAGACAGTGTTAGTATATTCTTTAGAAACAAACCATACCAATAACTGTAACCAGAGCTTCATACACTGTTACTTGCAAAGAGAAATTCCCCTGTCCAGTGCAGCTGCACTAACCTCCCTTTGCTGCTTGCTGCAGAGAAACTCATGACCTGCTTTTCAAGTGTGCTGGACAGGAATCAGGTCATTGGCTACAGAGATGAGATGTGAACAGTGGCTCTGAGGAGCCTAAATAGTTCAAACTGGCAGATAAGCCAGCAGAACACACACGTGCCCACGTACACAGCAATAGTTTTTTTTGCAAAATGCATTGCATGCTTTGCAATGAAATGTTACTTACCAAAGACATAGCCCTGTCAGGTGGCCCACAGTTTCCATGTGTGCTCACTGGAGTGCTAGCCTGGCTTTCAAGAGTAGTTGTATCCTTGGCTTCCTGATGTTCTGGGACAGGCTCATACAAGCTGTCCATCGAGCCCTCCTAAAATACATTTAAACAGAGATGAACACTTGCAAATATATTCAATTAACTGTAATTTAAAAAGGAAGATGTTTGCGTGATTTGCATAATGGAATGTGTTTTACCTCCCCCGTCTTTTGAAATCCTTTACTTAGATTTTTTCTCTAAAAAGGCATATAGATGTTAAGTTTAGTAAGCACCAAATGCTGGAGTTCACAGTATCATGACTTAGACACCACAGATTGCCATGTTAAAGCTGAGGGTATAGTAAAAATTAATATTATTTGCTCAGAAGGAATAAAACCAAGTGCATATCTCCTACTGAACAGTACATGAAAATTCCTGTGAAAACTATGAAAACCATATACCATGAAAACTTTTATATGAATCCTAAAAATGTTTTCTAGCTAGTACTTCTACATAGGAAAAAAAAAAAGTTAATTTCATGCAAAAAGATAACTGCATTACTTCAAAATTGAGAGGAACAATGTTGCCAGCACCCCGAATTGGACAATTATGGTTTAGGCCCCCAAAATAATGATAATGGCTAGAATTAAAAATTTTATTTGCACTCAAATTTTTGAACTCTGTGTTTTAATGCACATGTAAGCTTCTTTCTACCCAACCACCAGGAATATAAACATTTTAATAAAAACTAAGATTTTCACATTTATCCCATGACTCCAAGAGCTAGGATTACATATACACACTGCCATTTCATAATTCAAGAGTAAAGTGAAAGCAGATGGCAAAACTAAAGACACTCTAACTGATGATCCTAAATTTTAGATGTTGCCATTTTGATCTGCACTGAATATTTTCCCAATGAATTTTGATTAGTAATTTTAACTGCATTAATTAAGGAATAAATCAAATCTATAGCAGTGTGACTTTCAGCAGAGCAACACCATTGAAATTAACATAGTATATTATTATTTAAAGGCATTTGTTCCTTTAGTACAGAAGATAAACACAGATGTATATTTGAAATTATATTATTAATATATAAAGCTTTACAGGCAATATTTTTGAGTGGTGGAGCAGCAGTTCAAAGACATGACTAATTTTTGCAAGCACAATGTTTATCAATGGATATTTATTTGCCTCAGTCTGCTAGAATCTTGATAAACCAAAATAAATATTTTTGGAGAAATATTTCATGGTGAACTTCTTGAAAATACTCAAGTTATATACTTGAGCCTATTCTAGGAACTAATGAGTTAATGCTTCCTGGGAAATTGGTGCCTAGTTTATGAAACACATGGAAATGCTGAACATCCAGCTGAGCCTGGGTTTTGACAGCAACTGCATTTTTTTTTTATTACTACATTTATTTTTTATCACTGTAAGTATTTTGCTGTATAGCAATGATGGCTCAGCCTCCCCATCTGAAGTTGTGGATGGAGCACTTCTAGACAAAAGTGATGGGTTTAAAAACTTGTTGCACACTTCCAGAGTTCTGCAATGTGAAATGCAAACATCTACTTCCCCCTCAATAGGGAATAAAACACAACTTTGGTGAAAAGACTATTTAATGAAGAGATGGAAGCATAGAATAGAACTCATGTGAAAGAGAGAGTATGAGAGAGCTAAAAAGGGAGAGACAAGATAGGATAGGAAGCAGTGAAAAGAGCGAGTGGTGGGGGGAAGGAAAAGGGTAAGAAAATACACCAAAAGGATACAGAAAGAGGTGGGGGAGAAGTGGGGAAGAGAGCAAGCATAAGAGAGGGAGGAGAGAAGTAACTAGAGAAATGGAGAAAGAGTGTAATGGGGAGCATGTGAGAATTAGTGCTTGAAAGAGGAAAAATATGAGAACGAGCCCAAGCAAGAAAGAGCTCTTGTGTGAGAAAGATGGAGTTCAAGGGTGTGAGAAAGGGTGAGCACATAAGAAAAAGACAAAAAAAAAAGTGTTCAGAAAAAACAGCAGGTCCATGTGAAAGAGTGAGGGCACAAGGAGTAGGATGTGCATGAAGAATTGCCAGGGCATGAGGAAGAGGATGCATGCAAGTGGAGCACATGGGAAAGCACAACTGCTGTAAGAAAGAACTCAAGAAAAATAAAGTGCACAAGGAAGAGCCAGCACACAAAACAGGGAGCGAGGGGAGGAGAAAGAAAGAGATGAGGTAGCAAGGGAGAGCCAGGGAATGTGTGAAAGTGAGAGGAGCTGTGAACAAGAGCGGGAGAGGACAAGAAAGAGAGCATGAGACAGATATTGGATGAGAAGTAAAGCTTTCCTGAGGAAGAATGATCATAAGGGACTTGAAAGGTTGTGAGTGCAGCAGGAAGCACAGGAGTGTGTGGACAGTAAGCACATGGGAAACAGCAAGTGAAGGTGAAGAGCCAGGGAATGAGAAAGAGTGAGCACATGAGAGGGAGGGCACCACAAAGATCAAGTGCAGGGAAATGAGCAAGGGTGTGACAAAGGAAAGCAGACGTGTGGGAAAGGGTGGCCACAAGAAAGGAAAGCAAAAGATAAAGCCCATGGTGTGTGGGAGCATGGTTGCAGGGGAAACTGCCAGCATGTGCAAGGAGGGTGCTGGAAAGAGGGAAGTCACAAGAGAAGTGAGGCCACAAAAATGGGGAGCACTCCAGAAAGGGAATGTGCAAGAAATAAAGAGGGAGCAAGCACAAGGAGAAGGGCAGAGAAACTGAGTGGGAAAGCAAGCATCAAGGTTTGAAAATGGTTAAGCACAAGGTCATGAGAAAGAGTGTGAGGGCACAAGAAAGGGAATGTAAGTGAAATCAAGGTGTGAGAAAAAGAGAGGGCATGAGAAAGTATCCCTGCATGAAAGAAAGAGTGAGATGTGAGAAAGGACGTGTTCACACGTGTTCACAAGATAGATTAAGAAAGCAAATAAAAAAGAGCAAGCCCACATCAGAGGGAATGCTCACTTTCTCACGAGTGCTTTTTCACTCGTGAGAAAGCAGGAGGGCACCGGAAAGAGTCGTGCAAGAAAGGCCAGGGTTGAAGGCAGGAGAGCAGGACAGCACACGAAGGAAAGCACAAAGGGTAGAGCAAGGGTGCAAGAAAAGCACCATCATGAGAAAGGGCAAGTGCTTGGGAAAGGAAGTGTGCAATGAAGCACAAGCACACACAAACAAGGCTGCAAGAAAGTGCACGTGTGCGAGAAAGACCAGAAAGAGAGTGTGAGAAAAAAGGAGAAAGAACATGAGAAAGAGAGTGTGCTGGGAAAATATGGCAGGCAAAAAAAACCCCAGCAAACACAAGGAAGCAAGAGTGGGGGCATGAGAAGAAGGGAGTGCGAATAGAATAGAGAAGAAGAGTGATGAAAAGATGGTGAGCAAAAGAGAAATTGTTCAAGAAAGAGAAGGCATGTGCAAGAAGGGAGAGTGCAGGCAGGAGAGACAGTGAGAATGAGGTTGTGAGGGAAGAGGTGAGGTCATGAGAAGGGAGGAGACAGTGCAAGGCCACGAGAAAGAGGGGCTGTGAGGAAGGGGATGAGAAAGAGCAGGACAGCTTGTGAGAAAGAGTGAATATGTGAGAAATGGTGGACAAGAAATCCTTGTGACAAACAGAGCTCTCAGGAAAGAAGGAGAAAGGGTGCAAGAAAGTGAGTGCCAGGGCATGAGATTGAGTGGCCATGAAGTATTAAGCAAGGGAGAAAGGGCATGATGGTGCAGTAAAGAGAGTGAGGTCACATGAAGAGAGAAAATGGGTGAGAGAGCAGAATCACAGGTTCTAGACAAAAAGGATGAGTTTAAAACCTTTCCAGGATGCAATGTAAAATGTAACCATGTACTTCTCCCTCAACAGGGAATAATACGTGGCTTTGTTGAAGTAAGGGAGAAGCATAAAGAGAGCTCATATGAAAGAGAAGCATGAAGAAGATAAAAAGGGAGAGAAAAGGCAAGGAATGGTGAAAGGAGAGAGTGGGGGGAGAATTAAAAGATAAGAAAGGGACACAAAAGAAGATGGAGTAAAGAGAGGAAGGGAGGCTTTTGTGGGCTCAGCTAAGCACAGACACAAGAAAGAATAAGAAAATATAACAGATAGGGAAAGGATGTGAAAGAGGACAACCAGGAAAGCAAGTGCAGGAAAGAAAACTCACACAAAAAAACAGAAAAGTGAAAAGGAGAGCACCCAAAAAATAGAAAATACATCTTCAGTTTTCAAAATTGCTTTCTATACTTTATAAGAGTATATTTTCCTTGTAGTAATTGCCTTTCTTTGAGGGCAACTCAAAGTATTTAACTGAAATTGAAATATTCTTGCTCCTTTCTATTTTTTTTATTTTACAGTTATGTCTACTTTTATACCAAAACCTGCCAAGTCAGTAAAGTTTTTTCATTTCATATGTTAATTCTTTTAGTAGTCCTGAACATAGTAAACATCACAGATGAAAATGAGAGATAGCAGAATGAAATATGAACTTAATTCTGGAGTAGTTAGCACATTTTCTTTATCCTACATAGAATAAGAAAGCTTTCTGAAGCTCTTTGCTTCAGGAGTTTTAGGGGAAAAACATCCAAAATATTCCAGTTCAGATCTAGAGGAAAATAACTGCCTACAGCTCTTTGCTTTTCATGATATTATTATCATCATGGCATGCAGAGACTAGGTTGATCATAAGGTAGAGAAAGAGCATTTAGTAATGCAGCCAGGTAATTTTCTATCCCAGGTTTAGAGGTGGAACCCTGTGTATGGTGGGATGATAGCAATCCAGCTAAAAGGAACAAGGGCTATATAGAGATGATTACATGGGAAGCACTACAAAGTTCAACCACTTAGCGCTCTTCTAATCACATGCCACTTTAGAGGAAGGTCTTTCCACATTCAGCCAATCCTTCTTTGGTAAAACATATTTTTAAGTCCAGTCCATTCCTAAGTACCATCATGTCCCACTAGTCATAGCAGCATTAGCACCTTTCTATGGTTTCTTTAACATAGAGGCTCCATCTAATTCACAATTCATCCACTACATCACTTTTATTAATACTTATTCTCTCTGCATTTTGCACTATAGAAACATTAGCTTTAAGTGCCAAGGGCTTTTTCAGTTTATAACATTAGATGTAATACGTTTTACATTGTGCTGTCAGCACATCTTTAAACCAACAATCAAAATAAAACATAACTAGTCCAATGCTACTGAAAAATCACTAAGAGGATTAGACTTTCACTCAGTATTTAACTACACATTTTACTAACAAAAGTGGTGGTTAGAAAGGCACCATATGTGAAAGAAATAGACAAATGAAAGGGATCTTGTTTGGCTTAAATCCTAAGACCAGTGCTCAACTTGAATAATTGATCTGAACCATGCTGTAAATAGGAGTGTCGCAGCCTTTCTCTACTGGCCTTCTTATACAGGTTTCTGCTGTGCTTTCTTATGAAAACTTTACTGAAGGGCAGGGGTTGTGAGCATAAGTCAGGATAGGTTTAATAGATACTCTTCCAGGTGAATTGGTGCTAACGCTAACACTCATATCCTTGATATTAGAGAGCCAATTTAGGAAAATAATGCAGGAAAAAATTCTACCTCAACTAAAGGAATTCACAGTTCAATAATAAATTTCATTTATCAGACTTGTAGGATTCTGATATTTATTAGGCAGTGTATCAAAACAGGTGGTTTGGCAACATAATTTCTTGCAATTCATACAAAAGCAGTGCTTTATTTGGGACTTTCTCTGTATATTGTCTGCAATACAAAGAGTATTGTTCTGATTCAATTGTCTGACATGCTAAACACCATGAGATGGAAAAGACACTACAAATTTAGGGTCTACGGTTGACCTTTTAACATAATATATCTACAAAAAAAAAAAAAAAAAAAAAAGAAGAGACATTTACCCTGTTGATCATTTTGTAAATGGAAAAGGGACAAAAGGGACACAAGGTTTTGAAGGAAAACCTAATTTGCCTGCAAATCTCTTGAGAACAAGGCAATGAGTCTGATGAGAAAAATAATCTCAGTTGAGAAACCGAATAATTCTTAAGTCAACTGAGGACACAAAGTACTCCTGAGGAAACACCTCATGCTGGAGCACTCATACTAGAAGATCAGAGGACTCCCAGGTGGTGACAGATTGGAATAATTCCTGTTTGTCTCACTGGGAAAGGGAGACTCCAGTTCAGGCTCTGAAGCCTCATCACACTCATATTGCGATTATTATGTGTCTCCAGCCTCCACATCACCACTTGCTAGACTGGCCCATAACACTGTGTCTCATGCTAGAACTATGTCTCAGTTTTATGGACAGGTATGAAAGCAAACACAAATTAAAATTCAATCGTATGAACAGATGTTCCTCTAACGACCTGGCTGTTCCACCACTTTGGATCAGCCAGAAGTCTGGTTAAACAGAATATTACAGTCGTTCTCGTAGGTTGTAGATAACTTCAACCACTATACTCCTATACTCTACCCCTACTATAGGGTAGAAAGGCATTTTCTGAGCTATAAACCAGTGTATTTTAACATATGCATATGCACACATAAGTACACACAGGCACACACTTTTGCAGTCTGAAATCTTGTCAGTCAGTCTACAGGAGATAAATACTTCCATGAGAATATTAATTCTTTTGTACAGCTCTTTTTGTTCTGTCAATAGTCTGAATTTCTCTTCCACAGTTGCAGGTTTAGTTGCTCCAGATGTTCACTCAATGTAAATCAACCATGATTTCTATTCCTTGGTGGCTATTTGCTTCTACTGAGGAACTCTCTCCCCTAGCACATTTAAACATTGCCTTTGAATCCTAATTATGTTGTTGCTGTTCATTATTTCTGGCTTGACTCCCTTGAAAGGAAAAATACCCTTATATTGATACTACAACTACTTTGTAGCCAGCCTCTCCATGGCCACAGGGTAAAAGTGGCCCGTGCACATACTTGGATCCCCAGCTCATTTCCTGGCTAGACAATCTGATTGCTGAAAGCAACTGCCCCATGTCACAGGCACAAGGAGGACTGCACAGGGCTCTTCCTTTTATGAAACCCATTAATGACCTATAAATTATCTTTAGATATTGATAACTTGTGTGGTGTTTTGCTGGGTGAGCAGAAGATTACCAAAGCAGACAGAATAGCTCCCGTGTAAAGCTTGCAAAGAAGGGAGGTTATCTTCTTAGCAGCAATCTTTAAACAGAACTAATTATTTCATTACAGAAACTATCATAGCACCAGCTTTCACTTGTCTGAACCATCCATTATCAGCAGTCATTGCCTCTCCCACAGAAACCCTGGGTGCTGCATACCGAGTTTAACAGGGAAACTGGAACTTGACCTACTGTCACCCACACAATCTACCTGACATTTCATCTAAATGTTGGTTTCTCTACCAATACAAGGCTCAACACCTTTTTTTAAAAGTGAACTACTTAGAAAACAAGAAGCTGCTCCAACAGAACAGTAAAATACTGATAGAGCAGTTCTTTCCCAAAGAACTTCTGAAATGAGTATTTTCAAGCTGTTACAGATTGTACCACAAAGCCATTGTTAACTTTGTACAAATACATAGGCATTCACAATAAACTATGATCAAAATTGTCACTGAGTTCCCAGGAAATTTTTTTTTTGAGTGACTCTTGTCACAGATTCCTGAAATACCAGTGCATTTTACTTTAAGTACAAGCCAGCTTTTAATCCTTATGATCTGGAAAATACCAGGACTATGCACTAAGATAGTATTAGCAAGCAGGAGCAACGATTTACACAAAGCAGTTGCCCTATTTGAGTTTGTATTAGTGCAGCTTGAATATTGATTTTTATTGTTCTTTCCAAATGTATGGGAAAGATACACTAAACATCAGGACAAAAGATGAAAAATGGGCAAACAGATCTACTGTGCTGCATAAATACAGCAAATATACTCAGCTAATTACCATTGCTAATACTGGGCATTGTTATTGGCAGATGGTTAAGCTCTTAAAACAGAAACAGTTTCTGTGGATTATCTATCCTGATTTACCTGTTCATTCTGAGCAGTTGCCTTGGGGCAAGGAAAGAGAAGGGGGAAAAGAAAAGAAAAAAAATCCCAAAAACCAACCAACCAAAACAAACAAGCAGAAAGTGCAAAAAAGCAAAACCAACTAAAAGAGGGTCTTAAGTCCTCATCTGTGTGCAAATAGTGCCATGACTAAATTATCCCTGATGACTATGTTCTCATGTTTGGCTAATAGAACTATTGCTTGAAAAGTTCTAGCTGTTCTCCCATACTACTGAAGAAGGAAAAAAGGATACTATTATCTAAAAAAAAAAAAAAAAAAAAAGCCTAGTATAAAACAAATTATAACATACATCTATTTAGTAATTTTATCTTACTTCTGAGGTGTTTTACCATATTTGGATTAAATGCCCATGACTAAACTGGCATGTTTTTGCAATAGTCCCAGATAGTGCATGGCACATTTATTATACATTCTCTGCTTTATATTTTTACTGAATCATATTTTGCTACATACAATTTCCTATACAAAAACTCCTTTATCTAGGCTAGAGAGACTCACTGTTGTTATACAACCCTTGCATTGTTTGTGATATAAACCCTTCATTATTTTTCATAAAAGCACACCCACCAGCTCAGTTTATAAACTCAGTAACCCACTTAAAAAAAACAAAACAAAAACAAAAACAAAAACGTGTGTGCACACTTACCAGAGAAAAACAGAAAAGATTCATGTTGGTATTGAGATCCACTCCAGCACCCTAAAATTCTGCTCCACAAACTCCTGCTGCACAATGCAGTTCCTTCTTGCTCTCCCAGCTGTTTGTACATTTCTCCCTGGAGATTACTGCAAGATAAAATCCCTGCAATAATCCACTGGATTCAGAGCCCATTATCAAATGAGACAGGCTTCCCCAGGCCAATACAAACTGTTTTCTGAATTAAAGAGCAGTGTTTACTAGCAAAACAAAAGCACGGTCTGAATGATTTTCATGAACTCAGAAAATGCTCTCTTGCAGGCTGTTTTTCTATTAAAGTTTATCATCTAAGAGGAATAAAACTTTTTCTGTCTGAGACTATTGGCACATGCAACCAACTCCAAGGCAAATCTTCTCAATTTACTGAGATTATCAAAAGGCAGAAATTCTCAATAAATGCTGGTTTCCTATACACATGAATTAATATACAAAATTCAGCAATTATTAATGATTACATTATGAATGGAACCTTCTTACTTACAGTTCTTGGGAAAAAAAAACAAACCTTGTGAGTCCCAAACAAATTACTGAAAATACTCACAACCAACCAATCAAAAAGCAAGCAAAAACCTCAAATTGTACACTTGTACTCTAAAATATAGTTACCAAACTGCTACCTAACATGTTGATTGCTTGATGATGAAGATTAGGATTAAATCAATTTTGCCATTTGAAAACTTGGCAAATATGGAAAATAAAAATATTGGGAGTGGTTAAAGCTGATCTATGGGTTATAGTGAGAGGTATTATAATGTATACAGACAAGCAAACAAAGGAGAAGTGATTGTAGGGAAAAACCCTTGTCTATGTCATTAGCTGGTATAAACCAGGAAAATTCCATCACCCATGGCGGAGTAGAACAGTCTAACAAAGAATTGATGCTGAAAAAGTACTGTCAGTCTCATTTTTTACAGATTACGAAATACCTGAAATTTGACTGTGTTTGGAATAATATTGCCCACCAACCCACAATTAATTTCCCATAAATTAATTTCCGACAGCTTTTATGTGAATGGTATGAAATTTGATTACATGAACAAGGAGCAATTGGTACTGAAGAGAGAAGCTGAAATTCATCACAAATGGAGAGGCAGTGTCATTTGGTGACCATGATCCTGATTTCCTTTCTTTGGGCCCACAGCTTCATATTTGTAAAGGAGAGGCAGCTCTTTCATTACTCCCACTTCTCACTGTTTCAGTTTATTCTAGTAATTTTGTAGTCTGAATCTGCATCCCAGCAAATCTGAAATGTCTGCACTTTGACAGGATAAATACATTTTAACACAAGTTAATTTCTATCAAGAGCAAAACCCAAACAAGGCTCACACAAACAAATGCAAGTAAGATTCAGGATTTTAAAAGGAAAAATCTTTAACTTACACTTTTCCAATTTGCTGTAAAGTATGTAAAAGTTTTCTTGGAGGTTTTTCTCAGGCCTCCTTTTCAGTTATATTTTCATGTTGGTTTCATATATTAGTAAAGTAGAGCTTTATGATAAATGTTATCATTTAGAAGCAAATTAATGAGAGATTTCTCATTTACTCCTTCTATAAACTTGAGGACTAGTAACAGATTTTGTCAATTACCACCTAGTGACACAAAAATAGACATTTGAGAGACAAGCTTGCCACAGATGGGCTTGCATTTGCTTTATGGCTCACTTGCTAGTTTTCTTGTGAGGGAGCAAGTACTCATCCTTCCTGTGCCTCAGGTTCTCCAGCTGGAAAAATGAAGCTACCAGCAGAAACCTCATGTGCAGAGCACTATGAAAGTAATGACCAAAAGCACCCTTTCCAGCTACAAAGAATTAATTACTTTTTTTTTAATGCCTATTTACAGTAATAGCTATCTGGAAAACTCCAGAAAGACTGAAGAGCTAGTAAAATGAAAATAAGTAACTCAGGGGGAATGTGTCTTCCATTCAGACTGATTTAATTTCTTGATTTTGGGATGTAGCTTTAGAGGTGATTTGGCTATTTACTCTAAAACATTAAGGAAGAAGTTGCTTGATTTTATACTGCAGATTCTCAAGGTAAGAGTTACCAAAAGGACAGACCTTAAACTAAGCTATTAAGTTTTCATTTTGCCTATATTTGTAGACATGCAGAACAGAGAATAATTTAAGAATAAACATTAAAATAGAAAAAGCAGCCTGTACCTACAGTTACAGATACACATATATGGCAAGGAAACTGTGTAGGAAGGCAAAAATGCACATTATGACATGGTTTTGGGTACTGTCAGTAGTAAAACTCTTCTTATGAAAAAGTAGCACTTCGGATGTTTATTATTCACTGATACAACTTTCTGTAAGGGTCAAGTTTGTTGATAGGCCTAAACTAGAGATGACATTAGACTACTAGATAAATCACAAACTGTAAGGAAACACCCACCAGAATAATTAAAATAAGAAGCAACAGATTATTATCAGGATGAATAATAAAAATAAAATACTCAGCAAGAGTTCATAATGCCATTTGACACCACAGCTCTCTGTGGAAAGAATTTGAGCTTTGAGAATAATTAAAAAACAGTAACTAAATAGATCAAATTTGAAAGTAATATCAGTGTTGTGACCTCTATGTATATTTTATCTGTTATAAATAGTGCATTTTTCTGCAGCAGTAGCATAACAGAACAGCAAACCCACTATAATTAAGGGGACATGAAAAAGTTTTATATCAAATAGTTGAACCTTCACTTCCCAGTTTTAATCTTGCATTACAGTTAGGATTTAATTCTCTTTCATCACTGCTCCATGATTTCTGTATGCTTGGGGATGTATCCTCAAAAAAAAAAAGAAAAAAAATGTCACACAAATTGAGACTTTCGTATATTGAGTTGTCTATTCCTGCACAATGAATAGACTTCATAGCTGAGATCTCAAGGCATCCTTGGCTTTTTCAGGAGACTGGATTTCAGCTGTGTGCTCACAGTAAGTGCCAGTCCATAATCTAACATGGCATACGAGCAGTAAAGGTCGAGCTATGGTGCAGGTACTCTCAACTGAGCCCTAGCTCCAGGCTCCCCTTCTAATGACAGCCACTCTACTGGTGCAGTTTCATGTGCCACTGGAAGAACTCAGCAGGGCTGTGTGTTTCACAGATTTCTTTGTGTGATGGACAAAGATAATGTATTAGTAGTTGTTAACTTGGACACATTTCAGTAAATATGGAAATAATATTTACTCCTATTTTCTTCCTCCTCCAGTTTTTCCTCTTATAGCATATCAATCCTTAATTAAATTTTACATCTAGTTGTCTTCTGATCATCATTTATTTGTCATCTGAATGTTTTCATACAGGTTTAAAATTAAAAGCAAGAAGGCTACTGCTGCTTGTAGGCTGAGTAGTCACATTTCTATACTCACTCCACATAAAAGGCTGAATTATTACTTTATTATAATTTCAAAGTAAACATAGTGCATTGGTATTATCTTAGTGGGAAGTTCAGAAATTAAGTCAGAGGCTTCCCTCTTGCTGTCCTGTCTCTTTGGAGAGAAGAATTTCAGCACTTCCTTTTAGCCAGTGCCTACTCCACACCCCACTTACTCCCTGACATGTGAGGGCAATTCCATCGGTGCACACTGGATAAAACCCCTGCCTCCTTACAGGTCCTCCTGTTCCCTTCCAACAGGCAGATGACAAAGCAGTTCTGTGCAGAGCTTTGTGATACAACCCAGGGCCAAGTGCGCCATGAGAAGCCCCTGTCTGAACCTGGGAGACTTCTACTGTAAGACAAGTTTAACATTTTCTGTCATGCACATCTCCTGAAGACACTCTGAATGGTAGAAAGCTCCATTTCAGACCACAAACACAGCAGAGTCTCTAAGACAGAGCTACTAACATTTGATATTCCTGAATCAGATGTTCCAATCAGTGGATCTAAATTACATCTACTTAATAGTTTGGAAAGGACCCATGAAGTGCCAACTAAAAATCTGATTCCTTAAATGGTATTGATTTTTTTTTTCTTTTAGAATCTCCTTCAATTTAGAGGCAGCTTCTTCATTTCCTCCTTTTACATTCAGCAGCTAATTAAAAATTGGTAAGGGAAAAGCTTCCCAATCCTTCTCACCTCTGCCAAATTGCAATAGTCTGCTCCTCCTCTGAAAAGGAAATGTTACAGATGCAGGGATCAATTCAATACAGCAGTTTTTACACCTTTGCAACAAGAATTTTCAACAGAGTTTAGCTCAGTTGGTGATTATTTTAATCTTACTCAACATAAATTGCTATAACATTTACTTCACCCCAGAAAATCAAGCAAATAAAGACAGGAAGAGCCAATATTCCTTAACTCAAAATCAAATAGGCAAGTAAAATGCTTTCACAGTTTCCAGGATCCAAGGGAAACTCTGTGCATATTAAAGTCACTGGCAAAATTCCCATCAAATTCTCTGCAATCAGAATTTCATGCACCTTCTCCTGCTAACTGATCACATTTAATCACAGCATCATAAAAGCCCATGGTGTTTTCCATGTGATTCATTGTAACATCCAGCTATTCCTTGAGACTAACCTCCTTTTCAGGTTAAATAACCACATTGCTCTTTCCCATGATCCAAAAGATTTGATTTTGTTTTTCGGAGCATTTATATTTTAATGAAAGGAAAAACTGCATCTCTGTTTTAGAGAGGAAATGTATATTTCCTAAACAGGAGGGCCAAATCCTCTGCTCTATAATTTACAGAAACTCAATGAATCACCCCCACACATTCTTTATTGCTATCTAGCACTATACTGCAATTTAGAGTGAAAACTGCTAACTTCTATCATCAGGTCAATTTATGTATTATCAGACAAAACTGATGTCTACAGTGAATTATGGGTATAGGAGTCATTATCTTCCCAGAGCACCTTGAAAACGAGATGTCTAATCTCAGTAATGTAAGTTTCCTGGTTAAATAAATCCCTTGTGCTTAGTAATTCTATGCATTTATAGAAAAGATGTCACCCCCACACACCTCCTTAGACTTTAAAAAACATTTTAAATCCTCAAGGGGATTTGAATCCTCACTAAACAGAATTGATTTCTGTCCTTACTACTTAGTATTCTTAATCACAGAGTTCATGCTTTTTTTGTTATGTAATGGATTGGGAAATTCAAAGAACTGTTTTGCAAACATTCAGTTTTCCATCACCCCACTTCCCTTTTACTTTGATGGCTTTTTTTTTTTTTTTTTTTTTAATCAAGATGACAGCACCCTGCTGGAAAGAGCTCCAAACAATCAGTCAATCAGTGCTGTGCTCTAAGTTTGCAGCCACCCAGGTCTGGTGGGAGCAGTTAGAACAGAATCTGGAAAGGCTAGCAGAGTTTTTCCAATCCACTCTGCAAGAAAGATTACCTCTGCACTCTTGCCTATGAGAATTCAGGTTAAGGCCTTTAGTCATCTATTTCTTCATTGAGAGCATGATCCAAAGCTAAATGAAGCCAAAAAGAATCCATCTATCGATCTTAGCATTTCTGGCAATTTAATTCAGAGTTCCTCTACCAATTTATACACTCTGTAGGACACAGGTGGGTGGCTGTGGGTGGCAGGACAGTGGGACTGAGTTCCCCCTCAGCAGATTTGCTGAGGACACCAAGCTGTGTGGAGCTCTGAACATGCTGGAGGGAAGGGATGCCATCCAGATAGGCCTTGGCAAGCTTGAGAGGTGGGTCTGTGTGAACTTCATGAAGTTCAACAAAGCCAAGTGCAAAGTCCTACACCTGGATCAAGGTAATCCCAAGCACACAGACAGGCTAGGATGAGAATGGACCCACAGCAGCCCTGGGAGAAGGACCTGGGGGTGCTGGTGGGTGAGAGTCTGGACATGCCCTGGCCATTGGGAGCCCAGAACCCCCCGTGTGCTGGGCTGCACCCAGAGCCCCGTGGGCAGCAGGGCAGGGAGGGGCTTCTGCCCCTCTGCCCCGCTCTGCTGAGACCCCACCTGCAGGGCTGCATCCAGCTCTGGGCTCCCAGCACAGGAAGGACAGGGACCTGCTGGAGCCAGGCCAGAGGAGGCACCAAGGTGATCAGAGGGATGGAGCAACTCTGCTGTGAGGAAGGGCTGAGAGAACTGGGGTTGTTCTTCCTAGAGAAGAAAAAGTTCAGAGGAGACCTTAGAGCTCCTCCCAGTACCTGAAGGGAACCTACAAGACAGGTAGAGAATTTACAAGAGCATGTGGTGACAGGACAAGGGGAAATGGCTTTGAACTGACAGAGAATGGTTTAGATTCACTGTTAGGAAGAAATTCTTCCCTCTGAGAGGGGTGAGGCACTGGCACAGGTTGCCTAAAGAAGCTGTGACTGCCCCATCCCTGGAAGTGTTCAAGGCCAGGCTGGATGGGGCCCTGAGCAACCTGGGATAAGGGAAAGTGTCCCTGCCCATGGCAGTGGTTTTGGAATGAGATGATCCCTTCCAACCCAAACCACTCTGTGATTCTGATTCTAGGACAGTCTGTCCTAACTTGCCCCCAGCTCCTGTGGCCACAGACACCTATTCCTGCTCCCAAGCACTGCCTTATCTTCAGGACATACCCACAGATGGCTGCTGACAGCACCCGGCTCTGAGTGAAACAGGAGCCAGCTGCTTCTCACAGCCCACCCTCCACCCCTGCACTTCCATGAGTAGCCTCTCAGCAGAATGTACTATTTTGTCCATACCACCACATTTTCTGCTGTTTTGGGGGCTGGACCTGGCTCTTAGCCAGCCAGTTAAGATTTGCATCTGCCTAAATTTGTAGACGCAACACCAAATTAAAATTATTCTCCTGTCCTCAGGAATCTTTCCTGACACTCTTTGATGCTCTCATCAAATCCAGAGGAACTCACTGGCAGACAGTGAGGCTGCAGCAGCATCTAGGATAAAAAAATAAATAAAGCCTAACAATTACACTGGTGAGCTCCTGTCTCATGTTCTCATTTTCTTATCAGGTTTCTGTGAGATTCCCCATTTTGGAAATCAAATTAGGAAGTCAGAAATTCTCCACTTAGTTTTCATTTACCTATCCCATGGATTCTTAGCTGATTTAGAGATGTACCTGCTGCCTGCAGCCGGTTCTTTTATATGTTGTTCCCAACAAATTCTGCTGTACAAGAAACACATTTTGATTACGTTAATTCTAAAGTAGATTCAGGGGCTGTATAAAACCATTTTTCTGATAAAAAAACCAGTTCTTTTATACAGCCTGAGAAGACCAGCAATCCATAGCAGTTATACATTAAGGGGTACAACAATGTTGCTGTTGTGTCAAATAAAGCTTTTCTCTAAATCTCTGCAACTTGGATTTCAATCTCTACTTAGAAAAATCCAATAAGATTCTAATATCCTAGACCACTTCTGAAGTGTGAGTACTAATGCACCCAAGCACAAAATCTGCTTGAAAGACAACGGTCTAAACACTTAAGGGCTGCAAAAATAGTCGTGAGCTGGAATAGACCACATAAAATAGTTCATGCTTCAGCAAGCAATAGATGCTGCCCACAGAGCATTTCCTCCCACCTTGCTGTTTTATACAGCTTAACAGCTCCACACTGTTTGGATGGAACATTTATATTCATGGAAGGTGCTCTGGATAGATCCTGAGCTGGTGGGTATTAGCAAAGCTTCGTGTTTCTTGTCTGAGCTGTGCCAGCTGATCCAGTGTCTCCAAGCAGCCACACCCGGGTAGCTAATCCTTAGGACAGTGTTATTTTTTAGAGGCAAGGAGGCATCAACTGACACACTGGCAATCTGAGCTGTTTACATCCCTGTGCATGTGATTGCAGAGCCTCCAGCTTGGAGTGTCCTCTTTTTTTGACTATTCACAACCCTGCTACACTGTCTTAATGCCTCTCCATGTGTTATAGCACTTTCCATCACTTCTACAAACATACTATGCCATGTGAGAGACAAACTGTATTTGCCTTTTATGGCCCCTTTTAAAAAATGGCAGTTCTCATGCCCAGTGGCAACTCATGACTTCATGTACCTCCAAAACAGGGCCTGTCTGTACCAGCTATTATGGGTTTTATTAAAGTAATGAAATATGCAGAAGAGGCTGATGTCAAGGGGAAGAAGTTCATACACTACAGTCAGGACATGTTGTAAGAACAACACATGGCTGGTGTGTTCTAAAATATTTAGGGAAAACAAAATTTAAATTTGATTATCACATCTCATCAGTAAAAAAATTCCATCGGCTACACACTGTCTGCACCAGTCGCATTAAACCAGGCTTATACAGTGGGAACAGTAGATGCCATCTGCAGCCCTAGAATAATCTTGGCAGCACACCAGCACATATTCATTTCTGTGGAGAACAGCCTTGCTTGCTGTAGCTGAGTCCTCATGGTACCTCAGATGGCCAAATTGTCTCAGAGCTAGTAACTGGATATTATCACCACTCTTTTAATCATCGTGGTTAAACAAGATGCTCGGAGTTGGCAGTTCCAGAAACTTTATAAAGGTTGAGCAGAGTAACCTGTCTTGCCCCCACGTCCTGATTTAGCAGAACATGATTACCTCAGGCAACTGACCAAAAGCCCGTGATGGATAACTTGAAAACTGGAACATACATGAAAAAAAAAAAGTAGAAGTAGACAAAAAAAAAAAAAAAAAAAAAAAAAAGAAAAAGAAAAAACCAAAAAACCTGCTGCTGAGGAAATTTCAGTGTTGCTCTACATTAAGTAGAACAGAGTCTTTCAGCAGGACAATTAACATCACCCTACTGAATTACAGATAGAAGATTCAGAGGGGAAACAGGGAAAAACCAAAAGCAGTGTTTCTGTGTTTGAATAGGAATTTCTACCAGGATAGGCTAACTTCTTTTAATTTATGAGAGCAAGGAACAACTGGGACAGTTCTTGTGGAAGACTGGCACCCAGCAATCTGCAAAAAGGGTATGGACAACAGGCACAGTTACAGTTCAAAGGCTTGTACATCAAAGAGGGACCCATTCCCCTGTGACTCTCCCTGCTCTTATTTCATCAAATTCTTCCAAGTGGGATTCAGTAGAATAGATGACTGGTTTTTTATCCTGGATAACCATGGAACAGCCAAGATTTACTCTAACTCTATTGAATCCACATGTAGTTCAAAACCCTGTTACCCTAAAAACACCAAAAGGAAAACACTGCTGTATGCAGAAAGAAATGTTCACAAATAAACTCCAAATATCCATCAGGAACAGTTTAGTGAATCTCACACATATTGGTTTAGTGCTACAAACGTCTAGAAGCAGTTTTACCCAGGATAGTGGGTGGGTGGGACTCCAGAGGTGGCACTGCTGGCCATCCCTTCCCACCTTCATCACAAGCACTCACATGGTATCAGATCTAAAACTTCACAATCTTTAGCACAGTTATCCTTTCAGTGTCCCCATGGCAGGGAATGTAGCACTACACCAATGGTGTGATACAGTTGAATTTATTGTCTGTATCACTAAAAATCAAAACCATATACATGTCACCTAGCAGTCACTGATGAGGGAATGTCTGAAGTCAAAATGCTGATTTTCAAATCTGTGGTTTCAGTTGCTTCCTCACTCTTAAGATATTTAAAGACACTTAGAAATGTAAAGTCTGTCTATGCAAAAATTCAGACACTGTAGATTTCTTGACAATATTTAGCAGCTAGACAGCTACCCTACATTAAAGCTAAATCAGGATCTATAATTTATGCATTCATGTTCCTATGGTATCTCTGCAATGAATCTGACTGCTTTCTTCAGGGCAACGTTACGCAAGGAAGCTTTGTAGAGAATGGGGTAGAGGAGCGGACAGGGCTTGCCCTTCCTGATGTAACCTACCAGTCGCAGCAACCTTTCTCTCTAGGGTTCCATTTTTTTCTTGTTTTCTGTTCTTTTCTATGTGATTTCACCACACCAGGTGACTTTCTCCTTCTCCAGAACCTTGAATCAGCTGTTCTGCTTTATGCAGATTAATTAGATACCAGTTGAGCTAAGGAGAGGTGTGTATTAATGTGTAAGAGCTTGTGCATGACTTTTTGGCCTGGTTGCCAGAGCAGTCACTTGACAGGGAAAACAAGTGGATTCCCCAGTCGGAGTGCCAATAAACATTAAATATTGATTTCACTTGAGTAGAAATGAAAATTGTTGCAGCAACTAAAATAGAATGTTTTGGAGGGCTGGCTATGTGTGCTCAGGGAAGAAGTCTGCAGAAAACCAAAATTTTAACCACAAACCAGATTTGTGTACTAAACATCTAGCAAAGATACTTGTTCATCCTCTGAATGAAACTGGAAACAGTCTAATTCTGCAGTTAGTTTATAAACTGTGCAGTATATTTAATACAATTGCCAATCTTTTTTTCTTTATTACTTCTGCGTGACCACTTGAGGAACAAAGGCTGGCAGGCATCTTACTCTGTCATCTCCCTCTGCTCACCACTGCATTCTTTCCACCAGTCTCTGGGAATTTCCAGGAGAGAAACAGTGAGGGTAAGGAAGGAGCCATTCCAAAAAGACAGTGGCAAAGCCAAATGCTATGGGCTGATTTTTAGTAGCTTGCTGCTGTGTGTAGCACTAACCACAGGGAAGTCAGTCCATTTTGTCATCATTACCTTGCTGGAAAAACCCAGTTGGATTGAGTGGATACAAGGAATGTATCCACTCAAAAAAATGATGGCACTATGTGAAAACTGAATAGGAGAGGAAAAGTGTTTGTGCACATATCCTAGCCTGGTCTGGAAACTTACACTGCTCCTGCAAGTGGTGTCAGCCACAGCCACAGTTTTGCTGGGTGTCAGTTTACAATTCCTTAAAGAAAGCATATTATTTATCTCACAAACACTAAGAAAGGCAAAACATATTATTAAGGGATTAGGTAGTCAAAAAGAAAAAACAAAAAAAACACAATGTGAGAGCTGGAATTACATTTCTGAATATGACTAATAAAAATTTCAGTCACTGCCAGGGATGGGATACTCATCTGTTCTTGACCAAACATCTCAGTGCAATGTCTCTGCTTGTGTGATCTTAAGGACTCCAGAGACGTTTTCCCATTTTCAAATGGTATCCTACATCTCCATGTTACCTGTAGTTTTTGTACTAACTGTAGTAACAGAAGATAAAGTCCAGCCTACAAAAAGAAACTGGGACCAGACACTAATAGAACAAAAGCTAGGAGAAGAGACATGGATCTGTAGCAAGAGTTTTCAGTGGAAACTGAGACAAAAATACTGTGTAAAAAGAGATGCAATGCAGCTGTCTGAGTGGTCCAGGCTTTCATGCAGAAATCCTACAGAATTTGACAGAAAAATGTAATGGAAAAATTTTAATCTACTTACCACTTTCAGGATTAAATGCATACTGTCGTGGCAGAGAAATCTTTGTGCATATATATATATATATATATCTATATATATATATATATGTGTGTATATATATATATATGTATATATATATATGTACATACACACACACACACCCCCATTGGGTTCCATAAACTGGTTTGTGACAACATCTACAAAACCTGCAAGTACAGACCTTTTCTCTTTTTTTTTTCTTTTAAATTAAAATACATGATTATTAATGAGCTTCTATTTACAAAATGAAGAACTACTCTGCAATGGCATCTTTACAGAAAAACCACAGTACCCTTGTCACTTAAGCATTACAACTTTGGATTTGTAGAAACTCAAAAATCATTGAAAAACTACTGCAGTCATAAAATTCTGTTAAATCCAAGTGCACAGATTAAACAGAAGTGTCTATAAAAATTGCTAAAGCATCCATGTGAAAACAAACATGAGGGAGATATAATTACAAGGGATAACAAGACTTTGGTTGTAATCTCTTGCATGTATTGGTATTATCAGTCGAATCTTTGTGTAGGTCTGATCCAAAGACTGCTAAATGTTAATGAGGGTATTCCTTCTGATTTTAATAGGTTCTCAACTAAATCCTAAACCATTTTAGTTGTGTGATGCGAAGCATGGTGTATGAACATAAACCTTGCAAGGCATTAAGTATCAAAACCAGTGTCTCATTATTCTTTATTTTTAATGTAGCAAAAATAGCCTTTTCAGAAATAATGACTCCAGAAAACAGATTTTTGAGCAGTGCTTTTCTTGAGTCCACGCATTTAGACTTTGGCTTAGATGTAAGGTGAAGCAATTAATTTCCCCTGTTTGGCAGGTGAACAAAACTCTTGCAATGCAACTTTGACTTTCATTTTAGTTGCAGTCTGTTATTGCTAATGAAAAAAAAATACTTCCTAGCTTTTCTACTGTATCAGCTGGATAAATTGTTAACACTTAAGAACTCCCCAGGCAGTAATGAATGACACAGTTTTCTGTGTTATCCCTGATAAAGTTTAGGATATGGAAAGCAGCTTAATCCTCTTTCTATACTCTCCCATCTGTGCTTTAGAGCCACCACAGTAAATTACTACATACTGAAGGACTGCTTCAGATGAAATTTCATATTTTCAAAGCTGAGATAATTTTACTCCACAGTGTATTTTTTAATCTTTGTAAAAAAAAGTAAAACATTTAAGGAAGCCACATCTGATAAAACTGTTGAATTTAAGAGATGGATGGTAGTTTTCAGAGAAGTAACCCTTTTATAAGGGTTACTTTGAGCACAGAATTAAGCCAAACAAATTACTTTGTTTACAAAAAATCTGCAATGTGAAGTGTTAAGATTTAATTCAAATGTAATCAGCTGTTAATTATAAGACAGGAATAGTAGCTGACAAATATGGCTTGAGGCACTCTTTTTTGTACCTTAAACGCGCTATTGCCTGTGTCTAATGTCTTTGATCCTGCTTTCATTTTGCAGAATGATTTTTCTTGGTACAGTTTTGCCATTAACCTGCTCAGTCACAGTTAGGGCTCATTTCTTTTTCCATGAGGAAAGCTTAAGTTTTGTGTTGGATTTCTCCATGTTTTATCAGATGTTCCTTTTGCTGCTGTCTAATCATTAAGGATAAAGGGACTGATTTAGTATCTATTGGAGTAAATTGACTGACTCAGTTCAGAGGCTGAGCATAAGCAGCTGCTCCATGAGTAGAAGTGAATGCAGTGAGAGATATTTTATAAACTTCCCTATCTTGCATTTTTCTGTATCCACATAAAACCCCACACTTAGTAAAACTGAAAAAAACCTAGTCAGTTCAGTGTCTTGCTCAGGTCACCATATGGTTGTAGAATAGCTGGTTCATGCTAAACCTTCACAAAATTGAGATTATACTTAGAGGAAGCAGCAAATACTTTGAAGAATCTGCAGCCACAGTGCAGCATCTAAAGCAGCCTGCCACAAATCATCAAAACACTCTGACAGAGTTCTTCTGTAACCCTTTGTTACTTTGAATTTCAAAACATCATCTTGCTACCTATCCTGTGTCCTGGGACTAACCTGAAGAACAGAGGCCATCCCACCTGGTGACCCAAACCCAGCTAAGCAAACATCTGCTACCCTACAACCAGATTATGGCAATCCAGTACTTTCTCTAAAACCTGTCAATTGCTTCTAAGACTGATGTCAAACCTGAGTTTAATCTCCTAATTCTGGGTGGGGAAAAGGGACTGTGGATTTTTCTGTGGGGGCAGGTAATCCAGTTCTGCAGAGGGGACCCTGCTGACATTGAAACAGAGCTGCTTCACCCTGTCTATGCCCAGAAGAAACTCCTCTTTTTTGTTCTGTTTTCTTTAGGCACTTGCCAAGTGCTGGCTGCTCGGATTGCAAAGGAACAGGGCCCCATCTCCATCACCTGACCCACACACATCTGCTCCTCCAGTGTGGTGTGGGGTGGGTGTTGAGCGAAGAGCACCTCAGTGGGCTAACCTGGATTGTGCTCACCAGTGGGAGAAGTGACACATGGTAATGATGAAAGCTTGGTAATGAGCTACCCATTGTGGCTAAATTGTAATTGTATATTGCTGAAGTAATAGTGAAGTGGCAGGGCTATGCTACTGTGAAGATGGAAGTTTCAGAAAGCTCTTGAAAAAATAACAATACCTGGGTATAAGGGATTCATGTGGTCTTAACTTTGCCCCTTTGGGTACCTGGTGTGATGTTATCAATAAAGACAGTAATCCAAGGGATCATGTAGGAGAAGCAAGGACAGGGTCCTGCCTCTGGGAGGGAAGGAAAGCTCACTTCAAAGCTGGTGCCTCAAGAGGCAAGAGAATGGGTTACCTTGAACCTGAGAAAGTCGAGGGATAGAGGGACCTGCTGGCAACATCCTCCCCCCACTGCTCTCCCCTCCTCGCTCCCTACGCTTTCCTTGGGAACCCCAACAGCAGCCCCCAGGGTCTGCCTCCTGCACAACCCTGGTCCCCAGTGACAGCATTCAGCCCCCTCCGTGCCCTGGGAGGCTCTGGGGAACAGCAGGTGCAACAAAAAAAGGAGGAGGATCTGGCTAATCTTCTGCAGTTTAACCTGAACATTGGTTCACAAAAATAAACAACAGATGCTTCCCAAGGGCATGACATGTAGAGGCCTCCTTGAAGTAGGGGAACAGCTTAAGCCTTCCAGCTAAGGCTGACAGATTTTCTGATAACAGAAAAAGAAGCAATCTAAAAATATGCTCTTCCAGCTACCCCTACAATCAGTTACAGGTAGATCATAGCATATTTCATAAATGTCAAAGCAAGCTGTCCTGACATCATTAGTCCTTTATTTTAAACACTGATAGAAGGAGATAAGCTAATTATTTATGAGTATTCAAAGGACAAACAAAGCACAGAAGTAGATTGATAGGAACACCCTTAATAACCAGATCCAAAGATAATTCATGATTTCTGGTTGTTTGGTTTTTTTTTTTAATTTTGTGGCTATGATACTTCTTGACTATATGCTGTTTATTGTACTGCTGTAGGTAGTAATGATACACAGCAGTGAGACAGAAAGCAAGCAGGCTAAAATTAGCTAGATTTATAGTTTGCTGATAGAAAAATAGAAATACCATATTTGGTAAAGTAGATATTAAGTTTAGGTCTTAGGTGCAAATATAGAGCAAGACATACGGCTTTCTTAATGGAACAGTAACATGAGTTCACCTTTTAGTAAATTTGTGTGTGAGCTTGAAAATCATTGTAAACAAGGTAACAGATATTTTGGAACTGAGCATTCATATAAACTGCTAATGAAGTAATGCTGGAACTTCTGAAATGCGTGAAGTTACTGCTTGAATAACACTGTGATTGCAAACATCACAATGTAGGAGAGATATAAATGAAATATTCAGTGTCTCCAAAATAAGAAGTATTCACAGTAAGTTGTGGAGCAAACAGATGGAACACCAGTAAACTGCATGATTTAGGCATAAAAGCAGCAGACATTTCAGTTACGGGAGGATTATATCTTTGTCAAATCTTGGGAAGACATTGAAATCCTGCCTGGATTGCACAGGTTTTCTCAATTATAAAGAAAACTAATAATAAACAGTGTTTAACTTGTATGTTGCTGTGTCAATCATCCAAGTGTACCACATTTCCTAATTTATAGTAACATTCATGGAGCTGTTCAGAAAGCAGAGCTGCATCCAGTATCTATCACAGAGATTCACCTGGTCTGCCATTATCTGACAACCAACACCTCCTCACTGGGTCTTGAGACACAGGCAACAGAACCTCAGTGTGAAACCAGGATCTCTGTCATGAAAAGCTGACATGTTTAACAACTGAGTAAAACTACAAGTAAGAAGGCTGTGATAAACTTGTGAAGAAAATTTGTGCTTTCTTAAAGGAATATTTGTGCTTCCTCTTAAAATGCTTTCAAGGAAATACTTATTTCCTAATCAGCTTAGTCATAAGTTATTATTAAGAGCACTAGTTTTTGGTTTTTTTTTCCCTTCTGAAAAGAAAAAAAAAAAAAATGTGAAACAGATGTCATTAAATAGAATTACCCATAAGCAGCATTTGAAAATATTGGTGTAACCAGCCAGGAACAGATTACATTCATTCTCACACAGAAGAAGAGCAACAAAAAGGAAGGGGAGGGTGGACTGTTGGAGGAAGAAGGAGCAAAGGAGAACACAAGAGAGCTCCATTCATTCCCTGCCTGGAGTTTCCTTGCAGACACAAGGCCCAGTCTGGTTTGGCAGCTTTGTAGAAATGTCAAAGGCGTTGAGAGCAGCATCCATCCTTTCACCAAGGAGGACAGGGCTCTGACCCTGCTCCCTGGTGCACTGGCCCACAGAGCTGGCTGTGTGTGGATGCTGCGCCCGTGCACTCCATTAGGGAGACTTCGCCGGGGCTACGCGGGGCCTTTCAGGAGAGCTGTGGAATGTTGTCTGATTCCCTCTGCTCCTTGCAGGTGGCTAGCACACACAGTCCCAAGAATCCCTGAACACCTTCCTATCATTACTGCTGTGCTCTCCACACAGTGTGAGTAGTAGCCTATACACTGGGTTAAATAATTGCCGTTAATCAGTGGCAGCCTTAATTAAACTTTTGCCAAGCAAATTTAGTTAATCGTTCAAAACACATTTGTGAGATTCTGCAAAATGAACAGCTTACCCTCCACCTTTGTGAAATTAAAGTTAATCATTCACTAATGTCTGCATCATCCTATTTAAACCTTCCCCCTGTGGTTTTAGACTTGTTTCTGCTTGCTAAGCCACCACAGGGGAGTGATATGTAAACACACAAATACATTATTGTAGGCTTTTCCTATTTGTGGTGCCGGGTTCTATCAAGCCATATTTATAGTCTCACCCAGAATGATCTGTAATTAATTCGTCTCACATTCAATTGAATTAATTTAAAGGTATAATTCAATTTAATAAACATGCAGCTCAGTGTACTGAGCAGTGAGACACTGCAGCTGTTTCAGGCATGCTGCATTTCACCCCATCTTTCTGTTCTCTGCCAGCCTCCTGGCTCCTGGTATTCTTATATATCAAACCAAGTACCTCACCAGAGCCACAATGGACCATACCATGTCAACAACAGCTTTTGAACCTCCAAGCTGTGTAACTATTAACTGGCTGTCCCAAATTTCTTCAAATACTCTTTCTCCATGAAAATTATGTCCTTTACTGTGCAGCTATTGTAAAATCATCTTGATATGAACTGATGCACTCTTGCTCCTAACTCTACTAAGTCTATTATAGACAACTCTTTCCTGTGATTTACGCCTCATTATAAAAATCAAATTTCTTGGTTGTCAAAAGTAAATTGACTGCAGCAAGCTGAAGGCACCAGATTCCTAGCATACAAAGCCATCACACCACTCTAAGGGTGCAACTTCAAGTGTGATGGAAGGGTATCCTATAAATACAGAGCTCTCATAGAGAGGAAAATGAAAAACCAATTATCAAGTTGAGTGAAGAAAGTGCAAACTCTCTCTCTCCTAACCTTAACCCCAACCATCAGGATGGGCTGAGACTTGGCCCACACTCAAAAGCCATCACCCAGATGAAAAAAATGTCAGCAGAGAAAATGTTCCATAGGATATTGCTCCTTGTGCCAACCCTTTTGCACACCCACAACTGCTGGAGATTTAAGCATTGTGCCTCTCCTAATACTAAAACTTCTCTTTACTGTACTTTTAACCATAAGCCTAAATGAGTTGTGCTCTCAGCCATAGCCTGGGTCCCCAGTATATGTTTGAGATGAAAAAGTTACTATAAAATAAATAATTACATGATACCATCTAAAAGGTCTCTGTGAAAACTAAGAAAATTATGTACAATTATTGTAATATCTGAGATGGCATTTCAGTTTTACATATAAATAATTGATTTTTATAGCTTATTTGCTGAATTAAAATCAGAAGCACAGTACATGTTCAACAGACCCTTCATTATATCGTTCTTCATTGATCTAATCAACAATTCCTCATCAGTGCTGAAATGCTACTTATATTCCAAACTTCCTTCCAACTATTGGCAATTCTAGCAAAAGAACAATTTTTTAATTGACTAAGATATACTGTATGTGTCTTACATGTAAAAAAAATTATCCAGGTTTATGTTTTTCCTTTAAAAATAGTGATGTTACGATAAATTTATTTTCTTGGCAATTTTTTTCCATTAATGTTACTGATATTATTTAATTGAATAAAGATACGTAGTCTTCCTTACACACACATAACTATTACAAATTCTATCCCTCTAGCATATTCCACAGAATTTCTGAATTTTCGTCAGCTATTTTACAATTTTTCCTTGTCTATTGTCAGCTTTAAACCACTGTTTTCTTCTATTTACTTCGAGGTTATGCAAGTTGGCTGTTTGAGTGCAGCAGCATTATCAGAGGTCCACAGGCTACCCCATATAGACTGGGAAGCTCCATCAGCTCCTGCAGCAAATACCAATGAAGACATCATGCAGCCAGGTGCATTTTGGATGGTCTTCGACTTCCACACACACACGGCCAAGGAGCTTTTGTCAGCAAGGTCACCCACAGACAGCATGGGGCTGGATCTGGACAGAGGTATGAACCCACAGCCTATAGCTCTTGCAGTATAACAACCTAGGTAAGTCATTAATTAACTTTGATTAATGTTTTTAAAAGTCTGTCCTTATGCTGCATGTATTAAATGGTAGTAGGTGACATGTAGAAATGTAGAATTTTTTTTTACTGCTTTTTTTTTTTATATGTAGGAAATCTTAACACATTTACATTATCTGCACCATTCTCCTTTTCCCCATAAATCCTCTTCTCTTTGTTCGTGCCTGTGCACATGAAAACCCCTAGTAGTTTTAACTTCTCTCTTTTCTGTTAAGCTTGGCCATTACCAATCTACCTCAGAACCCGGGACAAGGAACATATTCTAGTCACTGCTCTGTGCATCCCATACCAACAGAGCCTACATTAACAAGCAAAACAAGCAACACCACAAAATCCTGAATATGCCAAACGCTTTCCATAAAAAACTGAAGAAGAAGAAAGCACTTCCCCCAATTTTTTCTGGTTTGATGTTTCTAGAATTGTCTCAAATAGAGGGCACCATATTTACACCCTGATGTGGGATTCTTGTGTTGATGTGCTCCTTCAAACCTCGCCCTCTTAGCACAGATTCTGGCTTTAGCAGAACCTGAAATCAGCAACTATTCCAGGCTTTGGACAAAAATGGTTTATGCGTGGTCCGTCCCCCGCCCCCATCATATCCGAGGAATGTCATGGCCTTACAATGGCACACTTTTTGAACCCTTTCCAATTTCAGATATTTCCTTTCTCTTTTAATACCTCATTGCTTTTGCATCAATTACAGCCTGACCTAAAGCCACACTGGCAGTGAATGTGATATATAGTAGAATCCATTTAAATGAATTTCTGATGAAATAATAAAACTGTTAAAAGAATAAATTTACTCCACAGATTTATACAAATCCTGTATATGCACTGAAATCCTCTTCAAGAAAAAAATTGATGGAAGATTAAAATGTTAAATGAATTAAACCCCAGCATCCTAGTGAAATATAATGATTATTTGACCTATTAAATGAATAGCTCCACTGACCATATAATAGCAAGTATTCAAATATATTGCAATTTTAAATATTAAGTGAAAAAATATGTAAAGCAAACAGTGATCAAGGAGAATATCTATTTAGATAATAAACCTACAGAACTACAGGAAAATGTTCTTGAAAGGCCTTTTGTTCCCAGCCTTAAAGCTAGAAAGTCCTTAATTTCTTTTAAGAAAAAGAGAATTTTGATGATTATTAAAAGCAATTAACTGTATAGCATAAACATAATTTTTGCTTTGTTTAATTTCAGCATATTAAAATGTCTGAGAAAGAAATTCCCTTTTCTTCTGGCTGTGGTAAATTTTTAGGGATTTATTTTAAAAAAAGATGCTGACCAACATCTGCATTAGCATAGTCTGCATGCCATTTTACAGAAAGTATCTTTTAAAACTGTGTTATATCTATCATCATTAGCAAAAACTTACAAAAACACACATTGTGAACACCGCAATAATTATTTAACTTTTGTACTTTTAGTGTATAGTCAAGAACATAATATATAGACGTGTTTCTGAGAAATAGTACATCAGTGTATTTCAATGCTAAAATAAATACTAGGGATTTTGTCTTTCCCACCAAAGTTCTGGTAACACTAAGATTCTATAAGGTGATCCTACTTTGGAAAAAATTGTGCCTTATCTGTTTATCTTGGGTGTGGCCAACCCTTCTACTAACTGGTTTCAGGTTTAAATCCCAGATTAAACTACTAAAAACGTGCACTGTAAATCCCCTGGCAATGAGTTGAAAACAATTTTATACATCAGTTTCCTACCTGAGAAGAGTTGAGTTCATATGCAGTTTAGGTCATAGGTGAAATGAGTTTGTCAGTCACAATCTAGTCTGTAATAAATTTATATCTTGATCACAAAATTACTGTACTACTCAATTAAATCTTGCCTGAAGGAACTGATCATTGGAGATGGAGACCCAACGATGGATATTAGGGACGAAAGTCCATTTTCAGTGTCTGAAGAAGTGAAAAATCCCAAGACAGTCCATTCTCAGTAGCAAGATGCTGTACATGGAAATGGCATCCTTCCTCCTATCAAGTCTTCACATTTGTACCACTTTGTGATTATATGACCCACCAGATTTCGAAAATTCCACCCCAAGAATTACCATAACCCTTGAGTCGCAGCCTTCTCTGCAGAAAAGGCTTTGTAGAAATTCAAGGGGGCTTTTAGTGACTCCTTAACGATTGTGATTATCCTTTTGCCATTTAGCCCAAATCCTGTATTTTTGAAGGATGCATAGATAAAGCCAACTCTTTACCAGAGGGGTCTGGCTGGCAGTGAAGCATCCTGAAAGCTCCAACTTCCCTATACTGAGGGAACAAAGAGTGTGTGCAAACTGCAGGCCAGAGGAATGTACCTGGAAGGGTACAAATGTGTCAGTCCTTTCCTACAAAAAAAAAAAAAAAAAAAAAAGAAAAAAAAAAAAGATGGCTTCTGCCTGTTTCCTTCCTAAAAGCAAAACCAGATGGATGTGAAAGGTTAGGAAGGGTACTTCAGCCCCCTAGGTGAGGTTAACTTCAAGTCCTTTCAATTTCTCCCTGATTCTCCCATAAACATTGAAAAAAAATGAGGAAGGGAAAATTTGTTTACTTGTCTGGCAAAATACAAGGAAAATAAGTCTTGGGAGATTGGACAGTGGAAACCTTTCAAGGCAGAATTTCTCTTTAATTTTCCCTTGTTACATGGACAATATCCCCCTAATCTTACACTTGCATTGAGATCAGAGGCTACAAATAAATTTTTAATTTCCCAAAACTCCATCCAACATTAAATTCTGATAATCAATACACTGTAATAGCCTTAAAGAAGAAAGCTGGCAATAACCATGCAAACACTTCAGTCGTCCCTTAAATTGTGTTCTACTTACCTTGGAAAGCAAAAATGCAAACTGAAAATACAAATAGATGGTAATAGGGAGACACAGGAGATTGAATTCCTGAATTAAAAAAATGGCTGGATGGCTGGGCCCAGAGAATGGTGATGAGTGGAGTTTAATCAGCTGGTGGCCAGTCACTAGAGGTATTCCTAAGAGCTCAGTATTTGGGCCAATTCTATTTCACATCTTTATTGGTGATCTGAGTGGCGGGATCAAGTGCATCCTCAGTCTGTTTGCAGATTAAACAAATTTGGGCTGGTGTGTTTATCTGCTGGAAGGCAGCAAGGCACTACAGAGGTATCTGGACAGGCTGGATTCATGGGCTGGGGCCAGTGGTCTGAGGTTCAACAAGGCCAAGTGCCTGGTCTTGCACTTGGGTCACAGCAGCCCTAGGCAGTGCTACAGGCTGGGGACAGTGTGGCTGGAAAGATTATTGGTAAAAAAGGACCAGAGGGTGCTGGTCAGCAGTGACTGAACATGAGCCAGCTCTGCCCAGGGGGCCAAGAAGGCCAATGGCACCTGACCTGGATCAGCAGTGGTGTGGCAGCAGGACCAGGGCAGTGATTGTCCCCCACGCTGGGCACTGGTGAGGCCACACCTCAATCCTGTGTTCAGTTTTGGGCTCCTCACTGCAAGAAGGACATTGAGGGGCTGGAGCATGTCCAGAGAAGAGAACAGAGACAGTGAAGGGTCTGGAGCACAAGTCTGATGAGGAGCAGCTAAGGGAGCTGGGGGTGTTTGAAGGAGGAAAGGAGGCTCCGGGATAACACTGTCACTCTCTACAACCGCCTGAAAGGAGAGTGTGGCCAGGTGGGGGTTGGTCTCTTCTTCCAAGTAACAAGAACTGGACAAGAGGAAATGGCCTTAAGTTGTTCTAGCAGGAATTTAGGTCAGGTATTAGAAAAAAATTATTTGTGGAAATATTGTTAAGCACTGGCACAGGCTGCCCAGGGAAGTGGGGGAGTCACAAACACTGGAAGCGTTTAGAAGACATTCAGATATGGCACTTAAGGACATAGTTTAGTGGAGGATTTGACAGTGTTAACACCCAGACTCGATCTTAAAGGTCTTTGAAAACACATGTATTGGGTCAGAGTTTTGCAAATTAGAAGTTTGATGAAGAGATGATTATTTTAAGTTTGACACTTATGTTAAGATAGTCTGTGAGACTGCCTAGTTGAGAAGTGAAAAATAGTTGAGAGCTGGGAAATGAAGAGGTTTTGTTGACAAGACAACCACTAAAAAGAACTGGAGATCGCTGCATAAGAAATAGAGAGTATCCAAGGCCAATTTGTAGTCAGCAAGGCTGAGATGAGAAGCTGAATGTGAAATATAGTCAGAGAAGAACACTGTTTTGGTAAAGGCTTTACTGAGCCTGAGAGAAAGAACCCTTTTTCTTAATGATGCGATGATGATCTAGCTGAAGAGAGAAGCCCTTCAAAGCAAGGCAGGAGAGGAGGCTGCAAATACATGCAAGGCTTAAATAACTTTTGAGAGATTTACGAATGTTATTGTCTTTATGGGACAGCGGAAGGTCTTGATTGTTCCTTTGCCATACATAAATAACAGCTTGTCATAACCCAATATTCACACTAAAATCTTTGGCCACACACCAGAAAAAAACACATTTCCATCCTTGTCTCTTGGGAATCCTCTTCTGAAAGACTTCTTGTTTTTTAACAGTTCAGCCCACATCTGTATTAGTCAGCTCGTCACATCTGATTATCCTTCTCAGTGAACACTAAGAACAGGTGGCTGCAACCTATCCTATAACCCTTTCTTTGCCAAATTTTTCATTTATATCCTTGGTTTTGTTTTGTTTTTTGTCCAAAGACATAAAAGAATAAAAGACTGAGTCAATAGAAGAATTTAAATGTCTTTTAGCTTTGGGAAAAGAAAAAACTGAATCAGGACCTGAAGCTATGTTTAGTGGGTTAATCTGTTTTAATCCATGAAAATCAGTCTCAAGCCACACTCATTAAGAGGAATTTAATTTTGTTTTCTGTTATTTAAGCAACCTAGGAAACATCTGACCTTCCTTCCAATAATTTCCCTGTACTATTTATAAGCATTTTTGAAGGCGCTGATTACAGTGCTGAATGTCAATGTGCTGTCTACTCATAAAATGAATACTATTGCTGAAGAACTTAGAGCAGCAATTATGGAGCAAGATTTGACTGAACCACAGGATACCCAGATCCAGAGTGAAAGACAGGTAGTCTCACAAGAGCAGTATGAGTAGCATTAAGAGTTAACATGGATCTATATGTGGAAAACTGAAAGAGTGTTGGTGAGAATGGCAGAGAAGTTGCATCACTGATGCCTTCATTGACAATTTTAAAGAAGATTTGAAACATGATAAGGCAATAAACACGACAATTTGCAGGTATTTATTGGGACCATTGCCCAAGAACAAGGGCCATCATGAGAAAGGTTTGATATGCTTGATAGTTGATATGGGTGTTATTGATGGGTCAAGAAGAATAAGCCCTGAATAACAGTCCTGGCCATTTCTGAGAGGAAGGGTTTTAGTGATCTCAGTGGGATATGTTTGATGAAGCAAAAGGGGAAGAAAAGTAAGGATATAACTGAAAAGTAGACCTTCAAATTCTAAATTGCACCTTCAGTCACACATAAATGAAAAGGAGAAAGACAAAGGAGAACACATAAAGGCACATTGAAGATAAAGGTATGAAATTTGTATTATGAAAGACTGAAGCATGACTGTAGTGTGCAGGTAAAACCTGGAGCATCATAGGAGAAAGGAAGGAAAGGAGGGAAAACATAGATACTAACTGAAGACAAAACAGGATGGCACTGAAGCACATGGAGATGATTAGAGAAGCAGCATGACTTTGGGAACTTCCACTTGAATCAGGGGAGATGATAACACAGAATCTCTACAAAGACTTCAAAGCAATCTGGGAGGGAATGGGAAGCTCAAATGGGCTTTTCAGGGGGGAAGTTGTCATTAGAATATTATTCCAGTGGACTATTATTCCGGTTTTCACTGGAATAAATTGCTGAAACTTGTACAGAGAAGTCAAGAAAAAAGGTGTGGAAGGTTTTGAAACTGGATGCAAGCTGGAAAAAATGTGACTGGGATTATAAGCATGGAATTTCAGCTGGAAGAGGAAAACTGTTTGGTCAGGAAGATGGTGGAATGGAAATAGGAAGGAAAGTATTTTGCAGCAGGAGGAGACAAGCATGGAGAAGCAGAATTCATTTTAACTCTGCAGTGTATAGACCCAAGTGCTGCGGGGTAAGCACCAAAAGTGGTTCTAAGCTGCAGCTTAGTTGGGCAGATCATGCAATTAAAAAACACATTGAAGGAAATAATGGCAAAAGGGAGTGAAATTAAAATAGTGCATTAATCTACAAGTTAAAAAGAACAAGCAGCAAACCAGATCCACGCACAGCCTCCAAAAGAAACAAAATCTATACCAAACCAGAAAGAAAAGCCTGAGGGTGGATGAAAAATTGTCTGCAATTGCCTGTAAGAAATGATGGGGGAAAAGATCAGTCAGGAAGCCCTGTGGGTGGCTGATCTCAGTATCTTGAGAAAAAATACTTTCTTTCCATGCATCCTCCAGGGAGGATAAATTCCACACTGCAGATGAATTCTATTAATGCAGAACAAGCATGTGCAATGATCAAATGATTTGTGCGAGGTGACACAGAAATCAGAGCCAAACGTTGACCCCAAGACCCCAGGTCAGACAGTTTGTGAGCTAAGAACTGTCTCTGAGGTACAGACTGAAGTCTGATATCCCCCTGCTCTCTGCAGAGCCTCTCTTTATAGGTCTACTAGTGGAAGAGCATCTTGTGAGGTGCAAGTTATGTCTCCAAATATTTTCACATTCTCAGTGTTCTGTAAGCAGTATGAACTTTGAAATTGTAGGAACAAAGGCACACCCAGAAATGGCTCACTTTATCTGCTGACAGTTGGGCAGAGGGGGAAATCAAACTACACCCCATCACATCATAGAGTTGGGGAGCTAATGCTCCCCATAGCTCAGAGGAGTAAAAAGTAAAAATTCACTACTCGCGAACACCTACCTGTGCTGACAGCTAATTTAGGCCCAATATACATGCTATGCAAAGAAAATAAATTCTTATGACATGTCAAGTCTGGAATCCAAGGAAGCCTGGCAATGATATTGAAGCAACACACTGTTTGCATACTGATTTCTGTGATACCACTCTTTGTTTTGAAAAAACATATTTATACAGTTTCACTGGGAACAGAAGTACCATATTCAAATAAATGAGAAAATCCAACCACAATCACGAGTTTGTTTACAGAACAATCACTATACAGAAATTCATTCTAAGGTTTTAGGGTTTGTATTCTGTTTTGCAAAATGAAAATTAGGGATAGCCTCTTGGTCTCCTTTCAGATTTTTGAGATATAAAATATCTCCCCATCTAATTTTAGAGATTCTGTGCATCCTGTAAACCCATTTCACATAAAGTTTTGATCTATCAGTAGCTCACTGAACATTTAGAAACAACATAACTCACTATCTTCTAATTTCTTATTTGAAAGATTTTTGAGACTTTTTATCTGCTTCTTAACTAAGTGCTTCTTCAGCCCCATGTGTTCAGTATTTTGAGAGCTGCCTTTAATAGACCTGCTCTTGCATGCACTTCATCTACAGACCTCCTCCTCAAGAAACCTACAGCACAATAAATAAATAAAAGAACTTCACCTCAGTGTATCTCCTTGGTGGCTTTGCTTGACTTTTACTTCACCTCTTGAACCTCTTCAACACACTGTCAAACTGACTGTGCTCTCTCCTTATCTGAGATTACTTTCTCTCCACCGAAATGCAGTTCATTACTTTCTTCAATGGAATTCCAAATCTGCTCTCTAATAGATTTCTAATCCTCGGCAAACCAGTGCATTACGAAGCAAGCACTGTGCTCGCCATATGGTTAATCTGATTTTCAGTGACCCTGCCACATAATTTTCATTAAGAGCCTGTGATTAGGAAAATACCACACCAAGAAGAATGTGATTCCCATTTCTGGCTTTCCCTCATTGTGTTCTGGATTCTGATTATCACACACCCTTTATTCTCTACAGAGAACTGCAGTTACTTCCCCTAAGAAATCTGTTCTTTTTTTAGGTATATTCTAGAGTGTCATAGACTGCTTCTCAAGCTCAGAGCGATGGATGCACAGTTCCCTGGACATTGCACTTCACTTGCTTGTACAAGAACCAATAGATCAATAGATTTGTGATCTATCACACCAAGGATGGGACTATAACACGAAGCATGTTTCCACACTACCACACTGTTAAAATAAAAATGGTGCGTTATTTTTATCCCATTTCTGAGCACGCAAAACATTCTGACCACTTGTGATCATTTATAATCTTGTACAGCTTTTCACAGCAATAAAGGACTTCATCAAAGTGTCCTTGGAGAGTTTCTGCTTATGTAACTCTATATCACCCAACTATATCCTTATTTCACCAACTGGGGGTTTCTAGCTCACGTCCTGTGACAAGCTGTTCTGAGATCATACTGAATATTTTTCAGTAGCAGCAACCATTAACCTTCAAAGTACAGGAATTTTGGTGTTGGAAGGAGAATAAAAATACATACACATCAGAGGATGTGGTAAAATCAGTGATTTTTAAGTATCTGTTGCAATATGTAGCAAAAATCCTTTAGTATTTATAGCGACTAAAAACTAAAAATACAAACAAAGGATATTTAGACTGAACAAGTTCGAGACTTTTGGGTGGAAGATTTTATGTAAATGTTGACATTTTCATGTTTTGCATTATGGGGGTTTTAATGATTTATTATGATATGGAGATTTTTTTTTCTGATATGAATCACATAAAATAATTTTAGAGATAATTCCCAATGCTAGGCTGTATCAGGCATCTGGGGAATGAGGCCTGCTGAAGACAGACATTCAGAAAGTAACAACTTTCAGGTGGGTGAACATGCCGTTCTTTTCACACTTAAATATACACAGCTTGGTGTTTTCAATTAATATCCTCTCAGCATGGCAGAAAAACTGTCCTTGATGTTCTACATATACTATAGTTGGGACTGTAACAGTGGTAGCCAGTGTGACACAGCTCAAAAAATGATACAAACACACAACGTTGCTGCGCTTGAGTAAACTCCTCTCTCAGCACTTTTTGATTCATCAGCTATTTATTTCAATATTCTGCATGTCATCGGTGCTTTAGCAGCCCATTTTTTTTTCTTTCTAATACTCATTGTGTATTAACAGCACATATAAAATTTCTGGTTTGGAACAGCTCATTCTTAACTTGTGAAAAGTCTGGTCTTTCATCAGACTGCATCTTTTGTGTCATGACATCACCCCAGCTTGTGACAGTAAATGCCGTAAGAATTCATATCAAGGTGTTAAAAGTCTTGCATTTATATGTTTGACTGATAATTTCAGAGTGGAAAAATATCTGGGTCATCACTTTCCAGAGGCACCAGTGTCTGTGTTTCTATTCCTGGTCAACATCAGAATGTGTTCCAGTGTCTGCTCAAGTGGTGTTTTCCCTGCTGACATAACTAGACAGACAGAACTGTAAATGTTATTGTGAGACACAGCAATTTCCATGTGAGAGAAGGGCTGCTAAGTTTTAAACTATCCTCTTTTGGCTTAAGGAAGCCTTCAGTGCTTTTATTATACCCTCTTGATTTAGCTGTTTCTGTTGAAAGGGCAGGCTCTGACCTCCTACGAGTGCTGTAAACAAGCTGCATGCAGGTTTTTAAAGATGCTCCCAGTTTGGGAGCATCTATGAAACCTATGTCAGCTGCTTGATTTACCTGTAACTTCAGTGGGTGGAAACCAGCCCCCGACTGTCTGAAGTGGCTCAGTTTCAAATATTAAAGTGAGATTGAAAACTAGCAATGACACTTTTTTTTTCTTCACCTTTGAATTGACTATTGATCTCACTGACTGCAGTGAAAGAGGTTCCAGCACTGAAAGCTGGTTATGGAGAAACACCTTCTTAGAGAGACAAGAATATTTCTCAGTCCCTACTTGCTTCATAAACATTTCACTGAACTCAGCTGGGACAAGAGCCTCCAGAGTCTACTTCTCTTGGAAAAAATGTTGCCTTTCAGAACCTGACATTTCCCAGCTGGAACTGGATCTGTTTCTATGAAATCAAAAAAGCAAGTGTAGCTCATGGCTATTAAAGCGCAATTTTTTTGATGTGCATCCATCATTCATGCTGGTGACCTAATCCTTGTAAAGTCAATGGGAGAGAAGAAAAGAAGACAATTCACAGACCCTAAAACACCCACGCATCTGCTCGGAATTCTTCCACAATGCCCCTTGCATATGAGATAAATGTGAAGCATTTGCAGGAAGAATGTGATAAACAATTTAAAGTAAGTAAGAGCTGAGAAAACTCTGACCTCTTCCACAGAAAATTCATGAAGGAATTAACAGAAAAATAAACATCCACCATTTACATAACTCATAAATAATTACTTTTTCAGTTCTCTTCTCTGTCCATACACTGCCAGGGAGGGACATGCCATAACCACAACCACTAGTTTTTTCTCTTGTTTAATATTTTTATCTCTTGTGCTCTTCAGAAGTGTTGTCAGTTTTGCAACCAGTGCAACTAGACATGTCTCACTGAGTTCAGCTATGTGTGTTACACCAACCAGGACCTCCAGCTCTACTTCTCTGTCTTTTTAATTCAACAAACTGCATAAAGCATTAGTTGACTCACATGTACAATCCACCTGAATTATTCACCAGGGTAAGTAAAAGTTACCTGTTTAGGCTCTCTGAGTCAGATTTCTGATATGACTTCAATTACAGTCTTCCTTTTCATTTCCAAAGTGTCATTCAGACCCACATCACTGGTTGCCACCTGGCCGCAGAGAAGCACAGTAGCCTGGGTTCAAACCTGTACAATGCTGACAGCTGCTTTCAGCTGAGCTCCAGACATACTTCACCTGCAACCTTCGGTTCCCTTCCTCCTCACTGAGGTGTGTAAAACCTCCTAATAAGCATCACAATGAGAAATAGGTCTTTTATCTAACTCTCTTGAGGGAATCATACACTTCTGGGAGCCTCTGAAAACAGCCTGTCCTTATGAACCTGCAGTAACAAGAAAGCCACAGATAGCAGGAGGACTAGAGATTCATGTTCATAAATTGTCAGGCCAAAAGGAAAAGCTACACTAAAGAGGCAAAGCCCTGCTTCGGTCAGATAACCATCCCTGTCACTAAGCAATCCATGTAATGAGCCCCCTCATCAACACATTTGTCAAAAAAGCACTAAGTTACCCCCATCTGTCCCCATCCATCCAGCATTACCTTTGGTGATATTGCTCAGGGAAGAGGATCACTGGATTAACAGGTTATAAAACCAGGAGCTGCTTGGAGAAACTGAAATACAAAGCTGAGCTCCAGACCCTGAGTTGCAGGTGAAGGCTCCTCATTGAGCTGGGGCAGTTTTAAGACCCCTTGAAGCTAAACTGCCTTTTTTAATGTCAATGTATCTCAGAGCTATTTTAAATTGGAGTCTTCCAATACTTCAAGGAGCCATTAGGACAGATATCATCAATGAATAAAGATTTGGGGTATGTCCCCTTTATAACACTTGCTGCAGCGTTGCAGGATGAAAATTAAGGACACTATCTCCTTAAAGCTCTCCCACGTTTTCTGACTTTTCAGATAATATTTCTCTTCTCCAAATCCCTTTATCATTTTATCTCATTTCCTCTGGCTCCTTCCATTGGCCTCACCCCTGGTTTGTTCTACAATCTGCTTCCTTCCCCTCTCATGCTGCCTTCAGCAGCTCCATTTCTCTCTGAAAGCCCTCTCCAGTACTAGATTTCAGCTTAGCCTGGTATGCTTTAGGCCACTGTCAGCTTTCCTCACACTCAAGACTCATCTTTCTTCCTTCTCCCCATGTCTTTCCCCTTCCCCCAGCAAGTGCCATGAACTGCTGTGAGTTTTCACATGGATTTGCTTCCTTCATGAACTTCTTCAACATATGACCCGCAGCTCCTTTCACTTTATCCCTAATCAGTTTCAACAACCTGTATTTCCTCTTCCCAAACTGTGTGCACCATCAGATGCTCACTTTATCCATCAGAACTATTTGTCCTCTAAATTCTTCTTTATTTCTTTTTTTTCTGTAGTGATCTTCAAAATTATCAGTCTTACTGAAACACTCCTTAAAGTCCTGCTAGCTCCTGTAATTTCAGTTTTCTTTAAGGAATAGTTGGTGTTGGTATAATTTACCTGTACTATTCATATTTCAATGGCCTCAGTTCTATTCAACAACACCATTTCCAATGAGAAATTATATTCTGAAGCATGCAATGTATTTATATTTTTCTTTAAATGTACTATCTCAGCTGTAAACCTAAGCATGTTTTCCACTTCCCTTTGACATCAGGGAAACTTTCACTTTCGTTCCCCTTCCTATGACCTGAAAGTACTCTCTTTTTCTCACTTTTCTCATCACTGCTAGTCTGGATATAGATGTCCTAGTAGAAAGTTACCCCAACAGACACCAAATGAGACAGAAGTCACAGCAGCAAAAAACCAGAAAATAAAGCAGACAAACCCCTGCTTAGTTAGAAACATAAAAAAAAACCCCCAAAACAACAGAAAGAAAACAACAACAACCTTAGCAAACAAACAAAACAAACAAAAACCCAAACAAACAAAAAAGGACAAAAAACCCCAAGGAACTCTACTTGCCCCATGTATCCTAACTCTTCCTAAGGCCCCCTCCCAGCTGCAGTGGCAAAATACCTTGGAGTAGTTTCCCAAAGGTCAACAAAATGCTGCAGTAATATTTCCTTTCCTTCCTTCCGTGGATTTATTTTGTCAATGATTGTTCTTTGCCTCAGCAAAGCAGCTTCATCTCTTTTCTCTATTTAGCTCTTGTGGGGCTGAACCCTGCAGCAGCAGTCCCAGTGAAGCCAGTGGGAGTGCTGACTCTGGAAGAACCAGATGTGTCCCATTGAATAATTATCCAGGGCTGAATGAGCTCCCAGAAGCTGTGTGTGAAGACAAGCATCCACATTGAGAGGCTGTTAACCAAAGCAGGAGTCCCACTAAAACAACATTCCCCACTGCTTCCCAACAACACTCTCACTGACCTCTTCAAATAAATATTTCCACTAAAAAACCCCAAACAGATAGAGATAAGATTTCAACAAAGAGAAATGGTATTATTAAAAAAGAGATTGGAGCACTAAACCTTTCCCAACTGTAAGTCAATTTGATCTTTAAACAGAAGTCAGCTGTGTTTTTTCTGCTGCAGAAACACATGGAAGCCTTCCTAGTAGAAGTGCACTTTCTGAAGTTTTAATAAAAGTATGCCAGAGCCATAGGAAGGTGGAGGTCTTATAAATATTGAGGAGTATTCAGTAACCACAGGATTTAGAAATTTAACTACTAGAGTAGTACCTTGTTGACTCCTAGTTGCTGCCTTATTGCTGTCAAATTTCTAGCTTACCTTCCACATTTTTCTCTCCAGGCACTGCAGATGTATTCTGAAATAGAGGAAGAAATTAGAGGAAATAAAGGAAGAAATTGTTCTCCTGGTGAAATCAGTGAAGACTTATTGTTTCATTTAAATAAGTATTTAAAATTTACAATCAAGTGTTACAGGCACTCTTCAAATTTTAAAATATCCTTTCTAGTAAAAAATAGCATGAACTATGCAAAACCTGAAACAGTCAGAAAATGTTTTAAAGATACTGTGCCTAACATCTTAATGTTGATGATGAACTCACAGGTAGATAAGGGCACCATTAATCTCTTTTTTCCCTATTTCTTTTAGGAGATGAAATCTAACAACCCAGAAGAAGAACCCTGTGCCACTGGTGGGATAGGGAAGCATATGGAGAGAGATCTAAAATTCTGGAGGTTCGTTCAGGGAACAGAATCCCTTTTGTAGCCTTTCTGGCCAGGACCCTGTTCTCTGGGGGTTGAACATTGGTGCACTACACTTTTGCTCAAGGAAGAAGAACTTTATACCTTTTTCCAAGTGAGGAAGAGAAACAGGGCAAAAAATATAGGTTTCATTACAAGACTCCCTCTGGAGCTGTTTCCTGAAGGCATCTGCTTGCAAATTAATGTCTTTGGGTCTCTGAATTGCCACCCTGAACCCAACTGGATCTTGTAATGCAAACCAGAGATTTTTCCAACTTCCACAGCTTTAATTAAGCTGATGCAACAAGTCCATGTTGTCAGAAGATCCACATGGCAAAGGAATAAAAAAAAATTGTCTTTCCACTCAACTATTTTTTGATTACTGTCTTTCCTGCAAAGCCCATAAGGTGTATGGGTCTAAGCCTGCCATGGGTTTTGACTCAGCTTCAGCCAAGTACATTGAATTCATTAAACACAAATATTTGAGCCCACAGAAAACATTTCCAGAAAGCCAATGGGACATTTTGCACCATCAGTTACCCTTCCATTGTCAGCTGACTGGAACTCTGTAATTGCAGTTGGATTAAAACTTACAGGAGCCCTTCCATTTTGGTTTGGGGTTTTTTTGGGGTTTTTTTTTGGTTTTGGTTTTGTTTTTTTTTTGTTTTGGTGTTTGTTGTTGTTGTTTTGTTTGTTTGCTTTCCAAAGATCTCCCTAAAGAAGATAAATAGGGAAAAACCAACCAGAATAAATTGTGCAGGGACACTCAAATTAGTTCTGCTGGCAAACCCAGAAGTGTATTACTCCCAACACTGTCAGGCACTGCAGTGGAAGGGAGCAGGAGGTGTTCTCATTAACAAAGTGAAAGTCGTAGTGGGACAGGTGAGTTAAAACTGGAGCTTGGATTTCAGATGAGACATTATCGATCCTTCTCTGGCTTTCCTTGAAAGCAGAGGCTAGGAGTCACACCACCACCAAGATACAGCTCAGCGTGGAAGAATAAGGCTTTGATGTTATCCTGATCAAAGTGGCATCCTAGCCACGGGAAGCAGGGGAAAAGGTTGGACTGAATGTTCTTGGAGGTCTTTTCCAACCTAAATGATTCTGTGTGGTTCTGCGTAGGGGGAAGGCTGTGTGGCCCTTGGGAGCGGTTGTGACTCAGGTTCATTCTCCGACATCTTCCTGGGGCGGGCTGGTATAATCCAGCCCTTTATATGCAAGTGACTGGGGGAGAGCACTATAAATATGGAACATCAAAATGTCATTTGCACAGTCACTTTAAACAGATATGTCCTAGCACTCTCTTTCTTCTGCGCAGGAAAGATAATAATCTGTTAAACTTTCTCCCGGAACCGTATTTTAGCATTTTAATTACAGACCCAACATATTCACCAAACACACTCTCGCTAAAGGGCACGCCTTAATAAAGTCAGTACATTGTGCTGCTGTGACCCAGCAAGGTCAGTGCCTGCGAGGAATGGCCAAGGAGCCCCTGGCGCCCGGCCAGGACAGCGGGACAGGGGCGGGACGCGCTCGGGCCGCCGGGGGCTGGGCAGGGCAGGGCAGCGAGGGAGCTGCGGCCACCGCCCCGCGCCAGGGCTCCGCCACGGGCCGGCAGAGCGGCTGAAAGGCAATGATTGCTCGTGATGGAGGGCTGCTGGCTCTGCTGCTGCTGGCCCTGGTGTCCCGGCAGAGCCCGAGCCTGTCCCCCTGCTTTGAGCGCTGCCTCCCTCTGCTGTCCTGCCGCAGCTCTGCGCTGGGGACACGCCGGGTGACCTCTGGGGAACAGCCCGACTATAAGACTTGGACAAACGCCTTGAAAAACATTTTTGCTTGACGCTATTTAGTTTCACAACGAACACTTCAGTGTCTGGAAGTGTCAGTCCCAAGCGCTGGAGGCTTCACAGTGGAAAATACATAAATAAAGAACAGCTGGGAAATGCATGGTCTCCTTATGGAACTGCCCAATCAGGTTTCCATTTCTAGTAAGAAGTAATAGCCAGTAACATCTTCTTCTCTGAGAGAGAAGTAACATGAATTTCTAAGCAGCAGGGATTCTCTGAAAAGAGTGGAATATGAAAAATGCTCACAAGCTTTTACTTGTTGGTGGGGGTAAAACACGGAGCTAACATCTGACTGAGGCAGGGAAAGTCCTTCCACGTCCCTGTATCCACATGCAAGATATCAGGATTCAGAAGACCAGGATTCTGAAGATAGCCCATGAGGTGTGTGGGACTGGATAGCATCTCTGAGAAAGCTGAAAATTTTAATAAAAACACCCATTTTCATTGGCATGGATGATTGGAGCTTGGTGATTTTTATCCCTTTCAGACAGCATATGATCAGCCTCTTCAACAGCCTCTGGGCTCTTTGCAGATCAGCAGAATTTCTAAGCCAGTCTCAGTTCTGAAAGGTAAAGTGCCAGTGCACTTAGGATTTTGGTTTAATTGGTATTTTTGCAATGTTTTCATAAGCAAATCCAAAAGTTCTTTTCCTTCTGTAAACTCTTAATGAGTATAATATTATTGAAGCAGTAAGGTGAGCTCACAGTATGTTTGCAGTGCCAATGGCTATTTTTGTGTTCTCCATGAATGAGTCATGACAATACTGTCCTGTGTGAGAAAACATGTATTAAATCATGGATTGCAAGTGTGATCCTACACGCGGTTTGCTTTCCAAACACAAGATAACAATTTGCTGAGTGAGCTGCTTTGAATTCTTGCAGGCACTGTATTAAGTTCTATTGTGATTTAACAGGGGCTAAAATTTGCTCTTATTTGGTTGTGAGTCTTTCAGCAGTCAGTGTATGCACATGAGGGCACATTCTGCCTCTTTCTATTTAATGTGCACATTACAGTTCAAATCCTTCTCTTAAATGTACTTAGTGTGAGACACACTGAATGATATTTTATTTACACTAGTAGTGGGAGAGGTGTTGAAATTTTCATTATTCCAGTTTTTAATAGTGTTGGAAAATGAATGTCATGTCATTTTTTTTCTTTGACCTCTAAGTAGAATTTGCTCCATACAAATAAGGACAGAGACTGGAGAAGTTCAGCATAATTCTGTAGCTCTATGCAGTACCTCATCCATCCAATTAGCTAATGAAATCCAAATGAAGGTGTGGGGGAAAATAAAAATCTTTTTTTCTTCAAAACATTTCCAGTTTGCAACAGACAAGAGCGTGGCACTGCCCTGCTGGAGTTATAGTGTAAGGTAATAAACCAGGGTGCAGTGTCAAACTAGAGAGAAACCTGACCCACACACAATAATCTGTGTGTATGGGTCCAGGAGAACAAGGAGTTTTCAAAATCCCTTGTGTTGTTATAGATCCCCATGGCTCCTTGGCAGGAGTCCAGACCCATGCATTAGCCTTCTCAGAACAGCTTCCTCAGGTTTCTAGTGCCCAAATAACCTGATAATATTGTGCTCTTTCTGGCACTAAAAAGCCTTCCCTAAAATTATATGTCTTTTAATTCAGGTATTGGTTGACTGGTTTAGCAATTCTACTTTTACCTCAGCTTGCACATAATTCCAGAAAACTATAAACCAAGAACAGAAGGGCAACAATTACACTGTGTCCCTGATATACACAGATCCAACATCCACACACTCCCAAATTAGTATACTAATGATGTTACTGCTTTAATTAACCATGCTACTGTGCCTGTACTGGACTCTTTCCCAAGAACTGTTCAGGTTACTGCGTAAGGCAAGGACACTGATTTTCCTTTAATGCTTTTTTTTTTTTTTTCCCTTTATTGACAAGACTGCCAAGTTCACAGAAGAATCAATAGCCAAGGATATTCACATAGGATAAGATTTACAAAGCATATTTCACAGACAGTAACAACTGGGACCTCGGAGCGCTTACTGGAACCAGCAAAATGACAACTGATATGTGCTCCAGTGAATCTATGTTAAGACGTTCTGTCTGCAGTAATTAAAAACTAGGTAATGTCACCTGTGTGAAAAGCCCACCATAAAATCAGCTCCACTTAGGAGTGTAACTTGACATGTTGACTTTTTCCATCAGCAGCTCTGTCCTCTAAGCCAGCCTCTGGCCCTGCTATGCTGACTAGCACCTTCCTTAACTGATATCAACCAAAGTAATACACTCTTGTGATCCCTCTTATTTTTCCTACCATCTCTTTCTTTCAGTATTATGTGTGAGATGGTCAGGTAACTCACTAATTACACCTGAGCAAATTACCCCTCAGTGAACACACAAAATATTTTTTCACACAGTTCTTTTTGTCATACATAGATTTCAGAGTAATTACATCTCTCTTTCAATTATTTGAGCTTATTTAAGCAAAGTGATCTCATCCCAGTAAAATACCCAAGTTGTCTGTTGTATACTTTTAGCTGTGCAGGACCTAGATATCTCTAAGCACAAGGATTCCCTGGGTATTCATAGTGTACAGTATAAATTAAATTGATTCTACTTCAGAAACACCTAAACTTCTACCAAAATCAGAACACACACACACACAGAGCATGAAAAAAGTCTTTTTCATACACATATTTGTACTGACTTCATGCAGAAACTTTTATGCAGAGAAATAATGAAGGAAAAGAAAAGGAACTAACCTTATCATAGGTTATTGCATGTAGGAAGTATTATAAATATTATTAATTGCTTGGCTCTCTTCCTTCTCTGTCATATTTCCCTCAGGTCTCTGTTCCATGCTCAAGGCCACTATTTGATGGGGGAGGTATAAAGTCATAACAGGCTGATGTAAATTTCCTTTGAGGTGCTTTATATATCACAGATTCCAAGAGGGAGATGAAGCAGCAATTTTGTTCCTGCTCATAAGTAAGGGGTGGAAGAAATGCTTCTTGTGAAGAGAACTAGACTCATGCCTATTCTCTAATTGAGGCCAGTATAGTATATTATTCTTCAGGTAAATCTTTGATAAGACTTATTGCCTTTTCCAAGACCCCTTCTGTAAGGAGGGCTTGTAATTCTGAGGAGGAAATGAACAACTCCAAAACTGAGGGAGATAAAGAAAATGTCAGTGTCAAGGGTCTTAGATGTGGCCCGTCAGCTGAATTTTATGTTTCTGCTAAATTAAAATCAGAAACTCATTACAGAAAATGAAAGAAGAAGGTAGTTCAGGCAGTTACTTTTTAAGATCACATCAGCCTCTGAACAGTTGAGAAGCCTTTGTCTATCTGCTGTAGATACCTGGGTTGCTGGCTTGAAAAGATACAGACCTACTACTCTGACAGGGTTGGTGTCAGGGCTTTCCTGAGCATGCCAAGAATGCCACTTATTGATTTTAAAAAGCTTAATTAAGCTGGGCAAATTATGATAAAAATCTAGGGAGAATACTCATTTCACAAATATTTTAATGGCTCCACGCAGGGAAATAAGATAACACTTAGGTGTGCACGTTCCATGTCCAGTATCCATTTCATCTCCACATACTGCCTTTAGAAATCACCTGTTATTTAAGATGCCGGATGACCTTTTAATAAAACAACAATGAAGTGACATTTTAAAATATTTTCAACTTAACCACAGCCTCTAGCTCTTGCCCAGCAGAACATTTGTGCAGTTCAACTGGTAACTTGATTTTTTCCTCCCAAGAAATTTCACCATCCACACAAGCAACAAAACAGAACATGTGCAGATGCCAGTTTTTGCAAGTCTATTATAGACAAGGGAGGCACAGTGGTTTTTTACACCACTTGACGTCCTATTCCAGAAAGGATTTAGGCTTTTATTCCCTTGCAATTGTAACAATTATGTTCTCAGATTAGCCAATTCAGTTAAATAAACTGGAAGGTATAAATGACACTGGTTTTCCTACAGCTGTCTTCAATACTGGGTGAAGAGTGACACTTTCGCTACATGAATAAATGGCATTAAAATCATAAAGCACAGCTCCAGAGGAAGAGAATTTGCTGAAATCCAGCTCTTGTTCACATGTAGACAAGAAGCTGCTTTTACACATAGGTTTTGATCACAGCAGTTTAATCAGTAAGGCAACAATATCTTTGCTCTACTAAAGCTATCTTACTTCTGATGGGGAAGATTGTTACCTATTCAACATATACAGAAATAATCACAGTATTTTGCCATCAAAATCAGGAGCAACACTTCATAAGCAGAGTAAAACTAAGGATAAGAATGGGTGTCAAAATCTAAGTGGGTAGTATCAGCTGAAAAGTAGGAGGGAGAGGAGCTACAAAGTCATTTAAAATAGAGAGCATCAGGGATTGATGAGGAATGAGTTGAAGAGCCAGAAAAGTGTCTCTAGCAGAAGTTGGCAAAGCTGATAATTGAAGTCAAGAAGATAAAATATAGATGTATGTTTCCTGGAGAATGGGTTTCCCAGAATTTTGTATGCAATTGATTTTTTGTTCACTTACATGACATATTTGGTTTTCAAAACTGCTTTTACTGAGACTCTGTAGTGATAAAACCAGAACTGGCTTAAAAAAAAAAAAAAAAAAAGAAAAAAAAGAAAAAAAGAAAAAAAAAGAAAATAAAAAGGGAAAGAAAAGGAGAGAAAAGGAAAGAAAAGGAAAGGAAAGAAAAGGAAAGAAAAGAGCAGTGATGCACTCAAATATGACAGCAAAATGGACCTGCAGAGTAAGAAACTGGTAATGTTGTAGATATTCTTATAATTTCAAGGGTTAGGTATGGCAACACATTTAATCCTATTAATTTCAGTGGAAGTCTTCAGTAATGCAGATACTAATCAGTAAAACTATGGAGAACTGCAACCAGCCCTTAAAGGGAATGGCATCACTGTAAGAGTTCTATCCTTCTGGGTCTATTGCAGGGTCATTGTAACAGTTCTAACACATTTATCTTTCTCCGAATACAAATTGCTTTTAAATTATTTCACCTTCCATTATCGAGGTCTCAACCCTATATATTTGGAATCTCAAATTCTATCTTTCATGCTAAACATGTTTTGCTATCTGGTGCTGAACTGTAGAGGACTATTGTATCTCTGTTGTCGAGACATACTTTCAAAATGCTGATAATACTGTATGATAAGACTGTCATATTTAATTACCAGGCCAGCAGTTATGAGGACATTGGTATCTGATTCCCTTAGGTCTACAAATATATGACCATAACTTTGCAAGCAGCTGTCCATCAACAGCTCTGCTTATCAACATTGATGTGGAAGGGTTTAAATGTCTTCTCCCAGTGCTTCTGAGCTAATATTCTCTGCTGCATTTTCTGCAGCACATGGGGCTGGTCTATCTGCCAATCCATGCTCTAATCTCAGTGAGACCAGAGGGGAAAAAGCCAACAAAACTTACTGCACTCTCTTTAGAAAGATAGTGAAGGTCAGACTAATCAATCTCAAATAAAAATGACACTACGTGACAATTCCCATTTTACCTGAGTCCATATTAATTCCTCCTATCAGAACACTGATGTCCTGCTTCACAAAGAAAGTTTCATCACTGTTTGTAGGACAGTACTTGCAGCTCTTCCATAATCAGCTGCTGAAATTTCCCCTTAATTTATTCAGTGCCTGTACTCATTCATCCCATTCCATACAAAATGCTGCATTCCTTGCAGTGTCACACAGCATCATCTATTTCAGTCACATTGCTAACAACATTTTCTCCTGTTTTGGAATGCATGTAAGTACAAAGTCATGCAGGAATATGATCCTGTTGGTGTATAGCAGCCAGGCAGCCCACAGCTCCTCATACTTTTAGTAAAATAGTTACTCAGAACAGTAACAAGATCAATTCATTTAAACATGCATTAAAAAAACTGTTACATTTTTACAGCTAACTCTTAGCTGGTGTGAATTAGCAAGGATTGATTGACTTTGTGTTAATTCAACCCTCACTGGCCTTAATAGAATGATGTTAACTGGTGACTGACCCTGAGCAGCTGATCCTCTGGAAGCTACAGAACCACACTAGAAAAAAGGACAGCACTCAGAAAGACTTAAAGTTTAAAATAAACAAAGGCACAGCAGCAGGTTGGAGAGAGGACTGCTCAGTGGGATGGCCATAAAAGAATTTACCTGTTAGGCTGCAGCAGAGCTCCCATCAGAAGCACCACAAGATGCACCCCAGAGCAAGGCTTTCATTAAAGACCTGCTTAGGTCCAAGTGAATCCAACCACCAGGAACCAAGCCCACTAGAGTCAGGTTCCGTGAGCTTTATCATCTGCAGATGTGCCTCTTATGTTACCTTTTCATTACTTGGTTTGATCAATAAAATTTAGCTCAGGTTAGTTACCATGAAAAACAGCCTTCCATTTGGGTTTTTCCTTTGGGTTCTTTGAAACATTGTCCCTTGTGTGCATAACACAACTTCCCCCCTGTTAGAGTTGCTTACAAAACTCGTTCCCATTTTCAGCATTTTCAGTGCATTTTGAAATCTATTTCTGTAATAACACTGAAGACCTGGCTTGGCAATTTATGAAGAGCTTCCTTAAAATTCAGATAAATTATGAGCTGTCAGTGTCAATCTTGAGTGTAATCTTATCAAAAAACTTGAGGTTAATTAGGAAGGATCTCATCCTTCTAAATCCATATAAGCTTAACATAATAATTGAGAGTTGAGATCAATTACTCATGGTATGTCAAGGGTAGGAACTTATATGGTAATGATTGAGTGCTTGGCCTGAATGCTCAAAAGTCAAGGTCAGAAAGCACACCAAATGCACATTTAAAATTTCTTGAAGTCACAAGTGATGGGGAATGGAAAGGATTGAAAACCTTATGTGGACATAGCTAGGGTGCATGCTGATATGAAACCCTGAGGCCAAATTCAAAAAGCATTGAAATAGTAAATACAGGGAGAGGCTGGGAATGACTGCATCTGAAAAAGGGATTCCCAATAGTTTGGGGGCATTTTCAAGGAGCAATTCAGAAGCTCCATTTCACAAGCACACACCAAGTTTTCTCAGTGGGGTACCAAATTTAACTAAAATAAAAATAAGGCACTCTGTCCCATGCAGCGCATGAGACATTCATTGTGTCACAGACTCACCTCAACGTGACACTGACAGTCCCTTGCTAGCACAATCTTCATAACGTTCTCCAGTCCTCTGGAAACACTCTGCCACTCCACTTTAATCACTTCAAGACAAGGAGAAAACAAGAGTCCTGGAGCTGTCCTGCTCACCCTAGGAAGCAACAATGAAAAATCCTGAAAGAAGATTCGCCTTGTTTCTCTTTTTTTTTTTTTTTCCCTTTAAGAAAAACCCATAGCTGGAAAAATATTGTTTCCAGTACTCTTGAAGGAGCTGACTTCCAAGTGAACCACTGAAACAGGGACTGGACTGGATATGCATGAGTTTATGTCTCTCATTGCACTAGAAGCCTAGAATAAGATTTTCAAGAAGAGGATGAAAAATTACAGCAAATTTCTTACAGCCTTGGATATGGCACTAGATTGCAGCTGCCTAAAGCAGGTTCAGTAGGTTTACTCTGTATGTCAGAGGAGATATGAAATTGCAAAGAGCTCATCCCAAACCTCTCAGACACTGTGGCATTCATAGTTTGTGAATAAATCCCCCTGTGCTGAAAATGGGAGGGTCTCACAGTGAGACTAAACACACTGAGAGGATCTCCCCACTGACAGAAGGCAGTGTACTGTGAAAGATTAAAATCAGACCTGAGCAAGCCAGCTCGGTTTCCAGGAGCAGTATAAATGTGTTAACGCAGCATTCCACCGGGCCGGTTTGCACAGTCGGCAAATCCCCATTCTGCAGAGCACTGCCAGGCAAGCCTGAGCGTTCCTGGGACCAGGCTGGCCCAGTGAGGAGCCCCATCCCTCCAAGGTGGCTGTGAAATGCTGGCATAGGCTTTAAAGAGTGTGGAGCTCCAGTTCTGCAGCTTGTGGGTGCCGTATGGCAACACGAGTATGTGTGAGCATTTTGAACACTTCTGCACTCATACCCAACACTTCTGCACAAGGAGCATTCACTGGGAGGTCAGGCTTCTCCTCCGGTATGCTTACAAAACCTGTGCCACCTGGGGCCACCACCTTAGAGAGTATAATAGCTACAGCCACTTCAGCAGCTCTTATTATGTGTGGGCTACTACAGCTACAGCTTTATGTTGGCTAAGCTGACTTCCAACTGCACCGTGTGAGCTGAGGCTGCCGCACAGTAACCCAGGACTCCAGATTTCTGACTTCGTTCTAGCTGTGCTGATGCAACTGCTGGTTCTGTGTTCTCTGTGTGGCAGAGGTCTATCTTTGTATTTGCCATCAGCCAGGAATGCACAGTGGTGGCACAGCTGGTGCCATGTAATTTGTCAAGCACAGTAACTCCGTCATGTGTTTGCACTGTAGGGAGTGTGGAGAAAAAAGGAAAACTGCAGTGGAAGGAAAGATGTACAAGCTTGAGAAGAGAAATCAGGGGTGAATGAGGAAAGGTAAGAAATTAAGAACACCATGTCAGAAAAGTGATGGAGGTAAGAGATGAAAACTTCCCAGCAAGTGCATATGAGCCCACTCTGAAGCAATATCCAAGGAGTTCTCCATCACTGGAGGTATGCTTTCTGTTTCTTTTTGCCCTACAAATTTAATCACAGTATTCAATTCCTGTCTTCATTTCCAAATCCATTACTTCAAACCATATGAATGCTTAAATTCTTCCAACAATGCAAACTGAAATGAGGTAAAGCTCTAAAATCCTTTTTGGAAATTCAGATATAAATTTATCAGGCTGCTGTGTGAAGGCCTTTTTGAGAGTCTCTATCCTGCTGGTATCATTACAAATCCTTAGTCTCTAGCTTGGCTTGCTGAAGATCTCAAGCAGGTATTTATTGATATACTACCCAGAGAACCAGATTACTCTGCAGAGTAACTGAATTTCCTGAGCAGTCACCTACTGCATATAACATTGTTATGCATATCCTTTGCAATTAGGCTGAATCTTTAGTGATCACCTGTGGCTCAGTGTCCTTTTTGTCAGTTCCTCAAAGTCAGAAGGTGTATTTTTATCATGTACTAGCTCCACAGTTGCCAGCCTGCAGCTTGATAAGTTATTTAAAGCCTGCAAATGGTTTTTGAATGCTGTCCCATGCTAATGTTTGATAACTACAGTTGTCATGACTACTTAGCCCCTATGTGGGGGCTGTTCTGGGCAGCTATTGCAGTGGTTCCCTGGCATTTTCCCTAAATATTAGTGTCCCCTTCTCAAAGGCAAAGCACAAAGTCCCTGGGCCCCACAGGGAGCCAAAATGCCATCACCAGCTGCTCCAGCCAGTCCCACCTGCCACGTGTAGCACCCAGACTAGTGGAACCAGAGCAGGGTCATAGCACTTCCCCGTAAACTTACCATGCACACTAGAGGAATGTGCCGGTATGTGCAAGTGAGTCAAGTTAGAAGCCTACAGTGTGAGGTTTGCCTCACAAAGACAGAGCCCCTCTTATTTCCTTAAATAAGGTCAGTTACAAAACGGTCACAACCCTTCCCCGTGTTCATTCCCCAGCTTTTGTTCCCATCATTTCAGAAACTAAGCCATGTAACTCACCCCACAAATCCTTTCTGGCTTCCAGAGACAGAGCACATTAAAAATAACCTAGAGCATTAAGTTCAAGATGAATTTTTTGATGCTAGAAGTAACAGCAGAACTGTGCTCCATTTTGTTGCCTCCAGAGAAGGTTTTGACACTAACTTAATAGTGGTTGACTCACAAATCAAAGACTGTCTTTGAGAAAACTTTCTGCGAGGTTGATAGACAGCTAGCATACTCTAAGGCATTTTCTTGTGCATTACTTGGCAGGAAGCCTGAGACAATTTGAACAACACTGTGCAGAACGTGCCCAGCTCAGCCAAAACTCATTAAGGGCCTTGTCTTCCCTGTGTGCTTTGTGAAGCACATTACTGCACCCCTGATGGGCAGCAGTTATGCTAAGACTAAAGATCACCAAATACCTTTAATGTACCAGTCAAATTGCATTTCTCAGCTGTGTATACACGGGTAAATGTTCTGCTGCTCTACCAGGTGAAGGATGAAGATGTAATGGCTGCTTTTCAGCTACTGAGCTTGGTTAAGGAATTGCTCAGAAAGAGGTTCCATGGGACGATAATCTCAGCAAAATGTGAGACAGTTACTGAAAGATTCTCAAGTTCATGGCTGCATTAACTCTGGCTTCTATTGAAAGACACCTCCCTGGTGAACAATGTAAGACACATGCATCTTTGATCACTTTGAAATATATTTTTAAAGAGTTGCTCTGGATTTTGCCCTGGGAGTCTTGCTGATTTGTGAGGCAATCACTTTATTTAAAACTCCATTCACAGTGAATGTGAGAGCACGGCTGACTCACAGCATTACAGATTGAAAGGAGAATGCACTGCTGCATTTCTGCTAAACTGGGTGTTACAAATACCCTCTTTCCTTTTTCATGTACTTCCCTTCCTCTCTTTTTCAGTTGGTGAGAGTGTTCAGCCAGTGTGATATTTGCTATCTAGTTTCCTTGGTTTAACATTGCCAAACAACCTCCACCACCACCCTACTTTCAGATGTTTACAGAAGTAAACTTCCCATGGCAGCCAGTTCATGACAGAGGCCTTTAGCAGAAACAGCCTTCTTGATAAAGGGTAGATGCCAGATCTTGGCATGATAACTTGATCTCTTTCTAACTGCAAGACATAGAGGAAAAAAAAAAAAAAAACAACACTTCCTGAACTGAAAGTTTGTGATACCTTCCTCCATTTGACTTATATTAATATAAAACCTAGTTAAAGGTGGTGAACACTCAGCTCAGCAGGGGTTATTAGGGATAATAGGTCACAGTATGAATTAGATGAATTTCAGAAAAAGAAGTGGCTGGATTTGCCTCTTAGAAACTCTGTGCATGCTAATACACAGGACAAAAGAGCAGATGAACTGGAGGAGTGCAGCAGAGGGAATACATTCTGCCAAAGGGATTTGCTTTATCATCCTAACTTTTCCTATTTTCACTACTGTGAATTCCCTTTTCCCCTACCCTCCCATCTACAGCTCAGCTGGGATAAGAATCAACTACAGGAACTGTCACCTTGAAAACTCCAAATTCCCACTTTTTTGTTAGGAGAATAACATAGGCCTGGTCCTTCAGTGAGTGAATCTATACTGATTAACAATGATCATAACATTCCATAAGCACCACAATGATGCTACTAGTGGTAAATAATGAGAATAATTCAATGAGTGCTCAAATACTATGAAAATGACACATGAAAGCAGCCTCTGCTTGAGGTAGCAGAGGAAATATTTTTGCCTTGACTGGCTAAATCCTGAAACAGAGATATGAAAAACAGCTACAAGACATCTAAAGCAAAACTTGCCAAGAGGTGGACAAGATTCAAGGCAAGTCAAGGGTATGTACAACACGAAAAGGATTTCGGCGAAATATGGGTAGCTCAAGAAGAGCCAGAAATTATTACAGAGATTTTTAAGAACAGATTTGACAAGTATCTTCAGTGCACACTGCCTTCATCAGTAGCTGATAAGAGTCCTGCCAAAGCCAAGTAGTGACAGGCTTTCTTCACCATGCAACCCAAAGGCACCTCTCTCCCAACAGAAGTAGGCTGAGACAAAGTGCCTATAAAGCTTATCAGGTTAATCAACCAGTTCCAAAATGAGTCAGGTTTGAAGGAATATCAGCAAGAGAATGTCCTGTTCTAAAACTGTTCTAAATTAACCAGACTAGGAAAGGAAGGGAGAGAAGGAAAGCATCATTGTTTAAATTATAAAAGCATTTAGCAGGGCTTTAGACTTAAGAGACTTTCCCTGCATTAGAGTAATCAATTAACAACAGAAGGTAAAAAGAATTAGTTGGGATTAGTAGCTGCACTCACCAGTCATTTTGGAGCCGTGCATGAAAGCAACAACAGAGATGCAGTTTAAAAACTGCACACAAGATGGCATGAGGCTGCTCCACCAGAATTAACTGAACGTTTGGTCCACCAACCCCAATGCCCTCACATGACTCTTCTCTTGGAAACACACGAGGACAGGAGCTTAAAGAATAAGCTGTTTACCCAGAGCTGTACCCTGGTTAACAAACATACATACAGTAACATACCGAAACTACCTTGACCTTTAGCCAAGATGCTCTGTTGTGTTTGAGAGATCCAAGCTCATCTTTTGCAAGCACACCTAACTTCAGTTTGTGTTTTGTCTACAGGTTATAAGAATGTCCTGCTGAACCCAGTACCATGGGATACATTAGGCAAAGTCTTGGATGTGAAAACCCTTAATTTTTATATTGCACAATTTTTAATGGTCTCAGGAAATCATTTTGCAAATTAAGTAGAGCAAAGAGAACATAGAAATAATTGATTCCTACAATAGGATTAAACTTGGAAAATAAAACAGTGACCATCTGGAAACACAAATAAGTTTGCTGGAACAAGGAAAAATGCATTAATAGAGTCAGCTTTGAGAACAGATAGAGATTTTGCCCCCATGAATCCAGGTTATAATGAAGATGTTAAATAGTATTGGACCAGGACTGACCCCTGGAATACACCACTAAGGACTGACCTCCAGCTGGACTTTGCACCACTGATTACATGAAAGAAGAACACACCAGTAAACAAGGGTAGGTATCATAGTCAGCATTGGAAAACTGATGATACTTAGGAAGCAATTCTGAAAGACACTTGGTTTTTCCAGTCATTATTTCTGCAAAAGACCTGAATGTAATGCCCTCAAATATCACTTAAATCAGGCATGTTAAACATAAACAACAATGTCAGAATTTGTTGGGAAAAAAAAAAGGAAAAGACGTAAAAGGATTGTGCGAAAAATACTGAGTACAAGCATGTGGGCATGTCTTTTTTATCTCAACAAATGCTAAGCTTTCAACAAAAACAAGTATGTCCTCTGTAGTTTTAGGCAGTAATAAATTTCTTGGTTATTCACCAGGTAGCTGTTTTACCCAAAACCGATTATCACTATAGCCAGATTAAATGGCAACACTTGGAGACCTCAGGAAACATATGGATTTTATAATCAGAGCAAAAACATCAAGTGAGTTATTCACATTTAATTCCCAGTAAGGGTTATAAATTTAATAGAAAAAATAAGGTTATTAACTACAGCACCATAATTTTCCATGTGCATCAGTGAACTGTGTAAAACATCTGAAGGGAAACTTGCTAGAGAGGAGATTGCAGGATAGATACATGGAGAAATTTTGTGCTGTCCTTGCCTACCTATCCTTTAATCAGCTCTGCTTCACATCACTAAAACATAAAATAGAAGTATGGTGATTTAATTAGTTTGGAAATATTTTTAATTGGAGATGAAGGAAAGGAAAATCTGTGGAAAGATATGTGCACCAGAAGAGTCAGGAAAGGAAGTATGAAAATGAAACCATGAAGTAAAAACACCTTGATCTACACCAATTTTTTTCAATGCCCATAGCAACATAAAAACACCCTGCACTTAAAAGTGTGGTTTTGTGACATTTGGACACCCATTACATTTATACATGAGTGACAAGGAGAGTTTATAGACCTGCCACTCCCTCCACACTTTCCACCAGCTCTGTTCTCATCTCCAGTCCCTATGCATTACTTAGTTACCTAAATGTGCTGATACATGAGCATGTTTTGATCACCCTTCTGACCCAGAATAGAACAGGTCATTTCACTTGGTCCTGAGGAAATTCAGCATCACTCCCAGCTGTACTGAGGGGTCAGTAGTAAGGCAGAGCCAGGGAAAGGCAGGGATTTGTTGAGCTCAAACTGTATCTATGAAGCTGCACCATAAGCATCAACAGGCCAATATTGGTCACAAAAGTCTGGACAACAAAGAACTTCCACCTAACAGGTGTCAGCTCAGATTTAAGAGGCAACTAAAACAAGATTCAACCTAAAACCTGAATCTAGCAGATGTTGGCAGTAGGCTGTTAGACATACTGAAGAAGGAAATATTCCTGAAAACAAGCAGGGACATAAGCATCCTGCCCCGCTTCTTTTCAGGAATGTTCCACACTCCTAGTTGTTTTGCCAGGAAGAGTAGGAATTAGTCCTTATTTCTCTTTGCCTCAGTTAGTTTTACTGGAATACATCTGTGCAATGTGGGAAAGCCCTGTTCAAAGCTTGTCTTTGTCTGGAGCAGGGATTGTATACTCGATGATCTCGATGACAATGACATCACCACTGACCTTCGCTTATTTTTAGACAGATTGTTGTCAGTCTCACTTGTCCATTTTGTACAGAATACTCAGAGATTTCCTGAGCCAAGGACAGGGTTAGGTTAACACAGTACTGGGTAGCTCTGGATACTGATCTCTGCTCAGTGTTTGACTCAGACAGGAAAGTCCCTCTGTAAGTCAATCCTGACATGACACAGGCTATTACTTAACTGCTTCTGTAGCTTGAAGCATCTTTTGGTATAAACCACAAACTCCTACTCTGTGAAGATTCCCTGGACTGAGATTATCATTGATGAATCTGTTAATCTGTACTTTGATTTCATACTTAGCTGAAGATTAGATATTATTACCCAATTATTAGGTTGAGAAAGGTAGCAATCCAAAACTTAGAGAAATTTCTGTATCATACCCTTACCAATCAAAATGGAATGACAAGCCAGAACCAGAACAAACTTTTCTTCAGAGTCACACATAAGATTTGAATAAAGCTATACTTTTGTACTTACCAAAAAGTGATGTAGATAAGTGGGACCTACTCCATTTTTGTTGGTAAAAAAGTTATCAGTTGTAGTTAGTAGGAGTTCAAGAACACTTGTCTTGAGTCAGAATTACCTATCTAGATGTACAACTGCTCTTGAACTTGCTCTATCTCCAGATAATAACAGCAAGAAGGAATGGGCTTCAGGGCCCTGACTTCAGTTCATAATGTCTGAACACATATTTGAGCCCAGAAAAAGTACAATGCAACTGGCTAAAGATACAGGTAAACAGTGCCACAGAAACAGGAAGGAAAAAAGTGACATGGAAAGAGTTGCACCTTAGAGCCAGCTCTCAGCAACCACTACTCTCCAAAGCTGCTCCTGAGGGAGGATGATTTATGGAACTCAGGCTTTAGGACAAAGGTATTATTGTAGGCTGTTTCCCCTTCTGTAGCACAGTTTCAATTTTCTTCTAGCTATCCAGGTAATTTTCAAGCTTTCAGCTGAACTCGAATCAATTAGTCCTCCATCTCTTGCACAGAGTTCCCATCTCTCACACTTTGCAGTCACTTAAGCACAACCTCAAGAGTCCATTTCTCCCTAACAAGAACAAAGAACACTGTGTGTATACCTCATTTGCAATCTCTGTTCCAGTTCTTCCTCTCCAGCAGCTGTCAATACTTCTGAAGTCAGTAGAAGTTCAGAGGAAATTCCTACCTATTCCTCTTCATTCCTGCATACTCCTCTTTAGGACTTCTCTGCCTGAGGAACTTGGTAAAATAGGAGCAATTTTCTGATTGTCTTCCCAGTGGTCTTTCCTAAACATCTGGCTTCTCTCCTGCTGTCTCCACCAAAGATGTTCCTTAAGCCGTCCTTTATTTTTCTGTCCTCTCCTGAAGAGTCTTTGAAGGTCTCCCTTATATTTGCTTTTGACTCCTGCTCCCTTTCTCTTTGGAAAGAGACAGTACAATTCCCCTGTCCTGAACTATGTTTCACCCATGGCAGACTTCCCCTTGGAGTCATGCCAGTGTCAGATCTTCCATCTGCTGAGCAATGGAGCCACACAACTCAATTCCCAGTGATTGCTCGTCATCTTTTCAGTGCTTTCTTTTAAAGAGGCCACAACATGGACTTTCTGCCCTAGATCCTAGAGGATCTAAAGAAAATCCCATTAAGGAGCATAATTGGAAACTTAGGCAGTCTACTCATTTGAATTAGTCACCTAGACTCAGTTAAATTTAATGGAGCGGAAAAAAGTGGTTCAGCAGCAATTCATTTCATCCAGAAATAGATATCTAAATATGATTAGGTGATTTGAACTCTAAAAGCTCTTATTTACTACTCAAAAAGGCACTGTACAGTGGCTGGCTTAGATGAATACTTCAATACTGCAGAGGAATTAAAGGAATGGCAAAATAACCCAAAGAGAAGATCTACCAGTGTCATCGATATTTTGTCTTCTAGATGAGTGATCGTATTTCATGCTCTTTCCTTCAGCTCTTCATATCCTAGCAGAGATGGCAGAAACATTTACATTCTCTTAATTGCTCAAGGAGAATAGGGACACTTTTTTAAAAATTGTTTCGGTACTGTTTTCAAGGCCTTTTTTTACTTGGTGCACTGCCATATATGCAGCACTGGTTGAGTACTTGCAAACACATTCCCAGCCTTATCTTCTGTCTTTATAACAATCTTTATTCACCAGCAGATGTTATGTCACGTGTGTATTCCAGATACCCATCTGTCCCATGCACATTTCTAAAGCACACAGGTCAAAGGCTGAGTGCTCCCACCAGTGTGGATACACAGGGTCATGGCTAAGATGTACCACTGTTACTTTTAAGCAAACACATCTAGACATGGACATGGATTACAAGGCATTTATGTAAAAATAGCTGGTTTAAGTCTAGATGCTTTGCAAATATAAGGTTTTTGCAGCGCAGATGTAACTCAGTTCCCAAAGCCAGTAGAAATTTCACCTAACACTTCTTGAATAATTGGAATTCTGGCAAGCATGACCCTTGGGAGAGTCCAGAAAGAACCAGGTTAGTTTAGCCTAGAGAACTGAGGACTAAGAGGTGACATGATAACAGCTTTCTCTTAGGTCAAAAGTTGCTATGAAAAAAGAGGGGAATAAACTGTTCTTCTTATCCATTTTGGAGAGGACAAAAATAATGGGCTTAAATTGCACCAAGTAAATTTTGGCTCCCAGGGAAAGCTTCTTTTTTCCAAGTGTAAAGGCACATTCTCTGGATGGGCCACTAAGTCCTCATGCTGGCAATTTTTAAGAACAGACCTGAGAAAGCATCTCTTAGAGTGCTTTAAGTAGGAGTGACCCAGGCTCAGGACAGAGGGAAAGACCCTTCAAGATCCTTTCCAGCTATTTTTTATCAATTTATAAATTATTGAGAACCAGCAATAAGTAAAGTCTTCTTGGGAAATCTTACTATCCTATTTATTAATCTACCAACACTGTTGTGTTTCATTAGTTAGCATATTTCATCAGACAAGTATAAACCTGACTGCAGTACAAAACAAAAACAGTAGCCACAAAGGAGTCACCTTTTTGATGAACTTGCAGCAATCCATGTCCATGGAGTTCAGCAACTCTCAGTCCACTTTTCTCCCTGCTGGGGATGCTCAGAGAGCACAACCAGGCTGTTAGATAAGAGACGTTGTCCTCAAGAAGATATATAATTTTCAAATACTATTATGAGATCCACTCCTATAAAATCCTCATGATGTTCCTCCTGCTTCTTTATGATCTCAAAACATCCATTTTAATTTCCATAGCAAATTTCCCTCAAATGGAAGGCCAGTGCATCACACAAACCAGACTATTTACACTCATATGAATATTAGTTTCTTGTGTTCTTGGTTTCTCAGGCATCCTTGGGTTTGCAACGAGGAATCTGAAGGACAGAATAAAAACTCTTAATGCCAGGCACAGCAAAGTGCTCTGAATTTAGAGTTAAATTATTCTACTGTGTCTTTTCTTAAGAAATGGATCACATACAATTCAGTGACAGAAATACTGTCTCTTAACCTAATTTTATAATGCAATCAGACTGACCTCTCCTACACACAGTAATTAGGAAAAAAAGGAAGAGACTCCAACAGACTAAACAGAAGCTACCCTGGTTTTTAATCAATAGACCTATTCCCACTGGCTATGTATTTCAGTTCAGAACATTGTAATTAAATATAGTGATGAGCTGCATTGCTTTATGAATGAAATAATTTGCTTTCATTTATTTATATATATGTAGGTATATAAAAAACAGACTATAAAGTATTTACAGATAAAATCCAATAATGTTGAGTCTAAGCAAAATAAAAGAAAAGTAAGAAGTGTTAATTTTGAAGGAGAAAACCCCTTTTATTTACCCATGTCATGGGGTCATCAGAATACTGGAAGTATATTAGTAATTTTGTTCAGACATAACATAACATATTATAAAAATAGTAATTTTAAAATGCCACTTAAAATTAGATTCAGGACCCTGAGGATAACTGATGTCATCATATTCCACCAAGTGCTCCCACTGACTCCCTGTCATCTACTTACAGGAATAGGGTGAATGGGGTCCAGTCCTACATAGATATTTTGAACTTATTTTACTTTGAAACATAAAGGTTTAAAAGAATTTCCAAGCCCAAACAGTAATACTGGAAAGTTCACATACAATCTACCATTTTGCCCATAGGCAGTTTATGATACTGTAATTGGAACTATCATTGCTTAGCAATCACACACTCAGAATTACTAAAACACTTAAGAAACAACTGCATTTCCAATGAAGTTTCACCACTTCATGCTAATAGATTAAACTATGATTTCTCTGTAGAAATAGGAGAATGAAATCATTATAATTTTGCTATTAAAAAAAAATAAAGCTGAAAAGCCATATGAAGGTTCACTGAAGTCAGGAATATCTTCATCCAAATCCTCAGTGATTAGTAGCACACCTACAGTGATTCTGCTTTGCATAAGAGTATCCTTTTGACCTTGACTTTATGGCAGGCTAAAGTTAATGGGCCAAATGCATCCATTGACTAAAATGGTGTTACTCCAAGAATAAGTTTGGCTTACCACACAGAAACACGGTTCAGAGCAGCCTAGAATGTCATCATAAGAAATAAACCTACATCCTGCCACCATCTCTTAAGAATGTTGCTTGACTTAGAGGCATATTCAAGGTCAAATGTGCAGATTAGAAGGAACAAATGCTGTTTTCAAACTGTTACTTCTTGTTTTAGCTAGTGATTTACTTGGTTTTTCAACCCTAAGCCACTTGGAGCCAAATATTTAATACCAAGAGATCAATTCTGTGAGGGTGACATGCACAGAAGCATCTTATGCACCTGCACAGACCAATTGCATTAAAGAAATTAAAGGGATAGCTTTTCCCCAAATTAGATATATTGTGTGCTGTTTTCTGACACACCTAATATCACTTTAATAACACTGCAAATTAGATTGCAGCTTCTACCAGATGTGTGTCGCACGAGACAATTTATTCAGCCAAATCTGCCTCAATCTGTGCTGCAGGTACCTCCACTGAAAACTTCAGTAGTCTGTCACAATGGAAAGTTCAAAATACTCAAAGTGATGCCAGCAACAGCTACTTTATAAAAGAGAAGGGAAGTGTAAAGAATATATTTTTCTCCAGTCTAACAAAGGAGCCAGTGGATATTGGACTGTTTATTAAAGGATAAAGCAGCACTTAAATGGATACCTCAGTCAGGACACTGAAGCCTCTTTGTGTTACTTGTGAGCCAGCTTAAGATTTTGTGTGAAAGATGGCATGTTCAGAAGGAGTTACTTTCCTATTTAAAAGGAAGAGAAGAAGCTCCTGGAAAGAGTTTGCATAAGAACACATTCCAGGGTAAAAGCATCATCATTCAAAACTTTTAGTGCCATGGCTAAGGGTATTCCTTTGCTCAAAACACAAAGCCTTGCTGGTTCAGCTGTAAAACAAATGTGCTACACATCTCAGAGGGCAAGCTGACATAGAGGATCACCTCATGGAAGAATCCACTTAGATGAGTGAACAACCAGCACACACTTCTAGGGCTGGCTGAGATCTGGCAAATCAAACCACCAGAGTCTATGCTGTGCCATAAAAATAATGGAAATTACATCTATAACTCTTTTAAAAAAACCAGGTTTACATCAAGCAACAGCAAGAGAAGACGCCTTACACTAAGAGACTATTTTATCTCTCTTTTGGACGAGATAAGGAGCAGATCTGAATACACTTTAAGCCACTTTACTGGAAAGAAGGTACTTTTAACATAGAGGTTCATCAATTTAGCAAATAAAAGTATAAAAAATAATAAAAAAAAAAACCAAACTAAAGGCTGAGATCTTAATAACATCTAATGCCAGTCAGGAATAAAGAACAGAGTGTTGAAAGTGACATCAGTCAGTACTCTGTGCAGGCCTGTGGCAGATTTTCCTCCTTCTGATGCCTTTCAGAACACGTTCAATACCCACATGAAAGTTATTAATCATTTAATACAAACTACTGGACTCGTATCTAAGAAGTACTGTGTGGCCCAAGCTGGACAGCAGAATTGAGGTCAATGTGCCTAGACCTATTCAGGTACCCTAAAACCTAAAAATGCTCAACTCCACCAGGTGTTATTAAAATAGAACCATTAACGTTTTAGACAGAAAACAATCTTAGCCATAAGAAGGCTGTTTACCAAGTGTACCAAGTTCTCCCTCTTCTACCTGGGCCATCCTTAAAGGTAGGTCCTGCTTTCAGTCTTTATTTCAGGTACTCAGTGATTTTTTGAGCACTGAAAATTCCTGCTCTTGCACGGAATAATGTTTTTATTCCTCTGAAGAGAGCTTTGTGAATACTTCCTCTCCAGCCTCTCCCTGGGACTGTGCACCCCTGGGCAGGTTCAGCTACTCATACCACCAATAACAAACATATCCTTTCTCCCAGGATTTCAGTCCAGACAATTAAAGGAACATAACCCACCTTTGAACAAAGTAAAATACATACAGATATGCCTGCACTCATGAACAGACACACACATATATGACATGAGACTACTTGTAGAGCTCATACACTAATTTATATATGTGAGTGTGTGTGTGCAGACATACATGTCAGCATACACACCTTTGATCACCAACAAACAGATAAGCCATCTCAAATATGTTATTCAAGCCCTCAAAACCTTGTGGAAGTCGTTGCAGCTTGAGTGAGGAAATACATATTTTTTCTAATAAAAAGCTTAAAATTAAAAAAAAATATCCTCTTGTGCAAACCTCTTTTCCTTAAACCAAGGACTGCATTTGTGATAGCATACTGTTATATGAGACTGCCATGGCAGAACTAACAGTATTTGAGTATATAAATCCCAATAGCTCCCATGTCACCAGACGCTGCTCAAAGCATGAACAGGCTTCACCATGCCTTCTTACCATGGATTTTAAATACCAAAATAAACACAGAGAGTCTCTAGATTGTAAGAGCCAACTTCTGGAGGCAGATCATCTGAATATTGCTGCTTGTGGAGGGAATTAAGACCCCTCCAAGAGCAAACCAGCAGTAGTGTGTAGTCATTTCTCAGTGGAACAACCACCAAAGGAAAGCACTGTGCATACTTAGCAGGGCTTTTATCCTAATAATTTATCTGAACCTGTATACATCTATCTGCTGTGGAACCCTGAACTATTTTTGTTCCTTTGTCTGATCAGAGCACACTGCCTGTTCTGCTTACTTCCCCATCGGAAGATGGCATTTCCACTGAACCATGAACCCGCTTTGGCATAACAAATTTTCCTGGATGTTTCTCAAAATGTGTCACAAAGTGAACATCCTTTGTCTACTCCAATTATATCAGCATTGTCCCCTTCTTCCAGCTGTCATTTGAATATCTTCTGTTTGCAACCTTTCTTCTAAGCATTCCGGCCCTTCTTCCTGAATCACCACGTTTGTGTCTGATCACAGAAAAGAGTCACCATGCTGTGTGATGAAATAAGGGGAGGCTGCCATTTCCTCACCCTTTGTTATATCCTTTCCATGGAGAAGGATCTGATCCTGCATTACTAATGGATCAAAGGTCTCCCAGTGACTTCAGTCAGAGTTTCTAAGTCTAAGAATGAATCCAGACGGAGACCATAAATCTGCCTATTCATTTGAGTCAGCCAAGCGGAGTTAGATATTTGAGATATTTGTCAGAAAAATATTTTCCCCTAAGAGAAGAACTTGTACAAACAAGAGTGGACTTGAAATAATGCAATATTTCTATGCAACAATGGAGTTATATTTACACATCCATTTCAGTCTCATTTACACTGAATTAGTTCACTTAGCTCTATTACAAGGAAAAAAAATGTTTAAATCAAAGCGCTGGCCTTGTTGTCACAGCACTGCTTGGGAAAGGCTTAGCAACTACAATGCCATGACTACTTCATACTATTGTGGACCCACCAAAATCATTGGCCAGGGGCTGGGGAGCAGAGAGAGGAGGTGATCTGGACATCACAGCAATCATTTTCCTGTGGAGGGGATATGGAGGCTAATAGAAATTTTTCTTTTCTCCCCTCTACACACATGCATTTGTACAACAGCTCTGAGAAAATTCAAGACAGCTATTATGTTTTTCATTGTGACAGTTCGCTAGCTCACACCACTTTGGTGAAATTACACCAGCCCCTGGAATTCCCTGCTATGGGGATGACCACAATCCTCCTGGCAGAAGGGCTGCTGTGGCTTGCAGGCTCACAAAGCTCTGCAGAGCTATGTGACAAAGAAGGACAGGAGAGAGCAGGAATAACTCTTCCACACATTGCCATAATCCATATCCCTAGGACGAGGTAGGCTGAAGGGTACACAGAGTTTGGGGGTTGTCCTGCTCAGCTGAGTCCAGCAGCCCAGAACCCTCTGTTCCACACATTCCACTGTCCCCTGTACCCTCACACGCTGCAGTGAAGGAGCTTTTCCCTCCCCAGCCATGAACAATGCCTCAGACCCCAGCATGTGGCAATCCAAGCTTCAGAGCATCTGCACAAAACTTCCAGAGCCCCTCGGTACACACAGAACAGGGCCCCCACCCCTCCTCTGCCCCTATGAACCCTGACCCCCGCCAGCTGCAGGCTCAGGCCCTCACCTTAGTCCCAGTGCACCTTGACACAAGACAGACCTGTAGCAAAACAATAGGAAGGTTTATTTAACCTGGTTTGAAGCCAAGGTTCAGAGGTATTCATGAAAGGGCTGGAAAAAAAAGGGCCACAAGAAAACCATAATAAAACTTTGCTTGCAATACTTTCTACTTATTAAGGATATTAGCCCAAAATGTATTCTCTAGACTGCCGATCACTGATTTCTACATGTTTCCCACAGTCTCATCTCATTGTCTAGATTATTTCCTCCAGTGCCTTTTCTGAGGGCTTTTCCTGGAGACTTACACTTCAGGGACCCCTTCACATTCTTTCCCTTTTTGCTTTTTTTCAGATTGAGTGCCCTCCCACAGGCTCTCATGACTAATATGCATCCATATGAACCTTTGAGCTCAAAAGCATCACATACTATGAACTGTATGTGTTGTCCCTGCATTTTGTCAAACAATTCCAGACATAAAAATGAGAGTCTTGATGAGACATACCTCGAGCAGACAGCTCCCTGTGGCTCTAATTTCCTGTTAGATTTTGGAGATTTTTGGAGAAACCAATTAGGTAGTAGATGTTGCAAAAAACCTGTTATTTCTTTTTGAAATAAAACTACCTGATTTATGCCCTTATTTAATAATATTTCAAGCTTTAAATGCTTCAACTGTTAATTTATCTCATTTGCAATTCCTATATTCAGATAGCTTCCCTTCATAGCTATGGGTTTATTTCCTTGTTTTCTAGAACACCTGAAGCATATGTTATAATTAATTAAAATAGAATGAATATGTTAACAGCTCATCTGTGTGACATATTTCTCTAACATCCTGCTTTAAAACGAAAGAGGAATGGCACATACATAATGAAAGATCCTCCATTACTCGGTTGTGCACTGCAAACTCCATCAAACGTTTTTGCAAGAAAACAGGAGAAAGTGAATTCTCCAGAACATTAAAGGTTTCAGGCTTTCTAGAAAATGAGTGATTTCCTGAAGCTGCAGGCTTGTAAAAAGGTCCTTTTCACCAAAAGGTTTAGACGTCAGCAGAGGCAGCCCTGCGTCACGTTTCCTGTGCTGCAAATGTTATGATATGGCAGCTAGAATCAACACAGAGTCTAACTGCAAATTAGATTACAGAGCTGAAAATAATGAAGCAATAACCATAGAGGGACAGGGTATTTCCTGGGGCTTAATGACCTGCTGGGAGGAGCTGAGGTCTTTAATGTTACTTCCAGCTAAACATCAGGAAGAAAAGTGCTATAGCATATTTTTTACTGGTCCTTGCATGTACAAAGGGCAATGCCACGCTGTTGCTACTCCCAGAGAATTAATGTTCACAGCACTAGTCAATCAGATTTATTTATTTGCCACCAGACACAGTCTGGGGCACTGCAGGTCCCTGTCTATGGCAAAGTAATTGGAGACAAGACAATGGGAAGATGACTGTCTTGGCGAGTTTCTCTCATGCAGAGGCAGTGGGATTAAATCAGTTGTCCACAGAAAGTGGTCCTGCAGCACTGGATGGGTGGCTCCAGTCATCTCTTCCAATCTCTGTACAAAAGAAGTTGCACTGTCTCATCCTCAGGCACCTCGGACCTTTCTCTCAATCCCATAATCTCTAGAAAGTCTCTAATTCATCATATTTGTGTTCTCATTTGTTCTATCCCTCTCCTTCGTGCCTTTTTCTACTGCCCTCCTGCACCGAAAGTTGCCAGTTCCCTGCCACAGTGTCCCACTGTGCGAGGCAGAAAAGGGTTTCTGCTGCCCTCAGCCTCTCCCAGCAGGCTCCTGTGGGTGCTCAAACTCACACCAGGCTCTCTTCATGCCTGCTCTGAGGGATGCTCATGTCCCCTCCCACTGCCAATCCTTGCCCAGTTTCCCAGTGTTCTCAGACAAGGAGTAAGCCAAAGGAACCCTATTCCTTTCCTGTGTTTGTAGCAGAATTGTATTTGAGTTTTCAGCATGGAACGATATCACAGAGGAAGGCACAGCTAACACACTATATTTATTTTATCTTCTGATTTTGCTGTCATTTACAGTCTTATGTGTACTGTAAAATAGCTAGAAAGCAGATCAAATACATTTTTTTCCTTTTTTTTCAACTAAACAATGTCTATTCCAGCTCCAGTTAATGTCAGTGGGAAAAAAAGAAAAAGAAAAAAAAAAAAAAGAAAAAAAAAAAGAAGAAAGCAAGAATAAGACTCCACCCAAATACTAACTTTATATCTCCAATCAAAATAGAGTTATTTTGCAGAATTATGAACTACAGTCATCTCTTGTGCAACCCTGCTGGAGTCAAAGGAGTCACCCTGGGAACAGATTTGGCCCATTCTGTGGAAAACAACTCAAAGGGCAAGGTGACCTGTTTTGCAGCAAGAATGTAAATACAAGTAATAGAGCATTTTTTTTTTATTTTAATGACTAAGCTGCAGAATAGAAATCTAATTTTTAGATCTGCAGTTTTGTTCAATGAGGCTCAGCAACATGAGCCTGAGATTTTCTTCATATTGTATAAGAAACCAGTAATGAACTGCACATCAAAACATACATCATAATCTTTTTTTTATCAAACTATTATTACCATAATTGTAAGATAAATAATATTAAGTACTATTTTACACACCTGGATCTACAGAGTGCTGCACAAACTGGCTGAACAAACAGTACAGCAAAAATCTCACTGCCTATTCCTAAAATGCAGCCACTTCTGTCACAAAAACCAGCAGCTGTTAATACTACACAGCTGTACCAGACAAAACCTTGGGGCATAAAATGAACATGATGGCTCTATTTATCCAAAATTGCAAGTGAAGTGTAAGTAGGTAGAAAGCATGGTAATAATCCAAATACAGAGAGTGATATACTGCCACTCTCTTGCCAGAAGCAGGAGATTGTACTTACAAGGACATCAGTCTTATCCAAAACCCCTGCAGATCTTCACCCACTACTGTCAAAGACAGTCTCCAGCTGTAAATAGAAGGCCACAGTACCCAGCCTGGCAACTGCACCTTCTTTGCAGAGCATCACGAGCTTTCCCCAAGAGGGCTGCCTAAAACTGGTCCCTTTAAACCAGGAGTTCTCACAGGTGCTGCAGTAGGTCACAAAAAAGCAGCTTTCTCATGAACAAAATGTGTTTTCCATTTTCCTCTTACAACAAGCCTCTTCCTTTGTTTGTTAACTTGGATTTCTAAAGGAGATGGGACTGATGAAGACTCCTTTTTGTATTTTCCAAGCTCTTTCCATCCGGAGGAAAAATTATTTGCTCAGAAAGAGTGGCAGCATAAGGGACAGAATCTGCCATCTTTCTTCTTCATTCAATCACTTACCTTATAGTAATATAGCAAGAGACTGTGTTAAACATTGCCATGCATGTTTCCATGTATGTACTCTAAATGTCCCATAAATCCAGAGTGCTTCGTCTTCCAGCCAAGACTGCAGGCCCTGCTTCTGATACCTGTTATGTCACAACAGGAAAGAAGATTCTTCAGAAATTTCAATGCCTTTAGACTATTTTTTAAATGAAAAAGTATTTTTCTGCCTTATTTTTAATAGCAGAGTGTTCTATAATCAACCAAAGTTCAGATTAACATGTGTCATCTCCATTTGCAAATTACATAACATGGTATTTTTCTCTGGTTCTCTTCAGATTGTGGTTGTCATGAATAACTGTCAACTGGCTCACAAGAGGAGAAATATACAAAAGCCTAGTAATATTTTCATCATCAGAGACACAAGCTTTCTAGATATTCCTGTGACATACAATATTCCCTTAAATTCCCTCTTCTTCCCTCCCAGCGGCCTCGCAGCCTCTGGAGAGAGCCTGTCCTCTCTCTGTCTCACTGATGGATATCCCCACAGTGGGGGGTATATCACCATTAAGCAGACTATTAAAAAAATCTGCCTGCCATGATAACAACAAGAAGAGAGGGAAGATTTGCCTGAGATCCAAGCAATGGATGAAAACATCCTTGGATTGTCAGGTTGCAGTGATGAAAATGCCTTACAGCCAGAAAGAGAAAAGGTAGAAGCATGGATGCCATGCCAGCAGGTGAGAGCAAAGGCTTTTTACTTCATGTCTCCCAGGAACAGGATAGAAACATATACATTTCTCAATGGGTTTTGTTCCCTTCTCCCTTGTTTATGCACCTCCAGCTGACCTGATTATGTCAGTGCCTCCTGAAACTCGTTATAACAAGTTCTCCCCATTGCAGTGACACTTCTGATGAAAGCAACATTGAGCTGACCCGGGGAGTGGCAGCAGATTCCTGGAACCGGCTGCGGCTCCTGTGCCACCCTGAACTTTACAGATCAGGGTTTGCTACCCTAAAAGGAGAAAATGGCAGCACACTCAGGAGGGTGCAAGGCTGGGCCCATCACCTCTGGGAGAAAAGGCAGGCTTGGGGTGATCCTAACAAAGTTTTCATACAGTGCTTTCTGTATTCCTTTTCCTCTTTCTTCCTTGGGGAAGGCTGTTTACATTAGGTGTATCAGTGCTTAGAAACAAAACATGAATTCCCTTATAGCACTGAAATGACCATTCTTCAGTGGACAGGGTGCTTGTTTACAAAAACACCTTATGGCCCAACATGAATGCACTTTGTTAAATGCTAAACGTGGTGTGTATCCGCCAGCAAAGCAAGCATGTCAAATTTACAACTGTGACTAGCAGAGATGAGAGGATTTTTTTGCTTAGGTAGTAATGTGCTTTAAAAGGAGAGTGAATCTGCATTTCTTGGGAGGGAAAGCTGGGATACAGCCAGAATTCCAGCCAAATGATGACTCCTGATGTTCTTTCACTGGCTCAGACTCACAGCTCCTCTTTTTGATTTTGTTGAACTTTCTCTTTTACTACCATTTACCTTAATTTCCTTAAATAGTGAGAACTTACAAAACATCAATTATTTCATTTGCTTCTTCTCTGACTTTGACAATGTGTGATGCTAGATAAATATTAATTCATTATAATTATGTATTTCTGGAATATAAAAAGGGTCCTTTACAAGAGGAAATAAAGCACATATTTCTGAGCTACTAGCAGCAATTTTCCAGTAGCATAGAATTGATATAATCTTTTCTGTACTACTTGTGACCATTGATTTTGTGGTATCCTCACCATGGTCACAGACAACTGTTTTGTACTTTGATTTGACTTTTGTGGGAGGTCAAAAAATGAAACCTTGGGAATAGTAATAAACATCAGAAATCCCACACATCCAAACAGGTATTCCTTTAGTGCAACATCCAGCAAATAATCTTAATAAAGCTGATGATCCTATAGCCAGTAAGGTAGGATTTTAGGCTCAGATTTTAGCATTTTATCGTATGAATTAGGCTATGCACTTATGCCTTAAGACGCTTTAAAAAAAAATACGAGACTGTGAAACAAATCAATTTTTTATAAGAACAAAAATCTGATCAGCTGTGATTTGTTCATTTTCTATTAAAAATATCTTTCTTTGAAGCCTGAACACTTCTTTTGCTATTTGTTTTCCTATTCACTAGCACCTCTGATTTAACCACTATATTCTTCTAAAATAAAGTCACCTGTCTTTTGGCCCACCTAAGGAACTTCACCAAAGAACACAAGAAGTAATACATTTCATTATCTGGCTTTGGTTAGGCACAAGGCATGATACAAAAATATACTTTGATCTTTATTCTGTGTAAGAAGTCCCACTGCTATGAGAAAAAAAAAAAGCAAATTATAAGAAATTTGGACATGAAGACAAAAAAGACCATTAATGGGTTCCTCCTCTGTATGGTTCTGTAGTTTACGCAGTGGAGTGTAATATGCTCTCCTTTCCTGGCAAGAAAATACCATTCAAGGGAGGAAGATTCCTCTGCCAGAAGGCAGCTTAGCCAACAAGGTCTGAAATGTAGTTGGTAACCTGATTGGAATGCTCTTCTGTTAAACTGTTGGGCATACAACCATGGCACAGAAGAGAAGGAGTAACAGGAGAGAACTTTTTCAATGTGGTGTTGGCTTATGAGAAGTTCAGCTTTGTAGGATGGCCTTCAATCTTAAATTTAAAGTTTCCTTTGATTTGTACACCAGTATCTGCTTGGCTACTTCACAAACTTAAGGCACATCATTTTTAATGCCTGTAGCAATGGATCAATCCCACAGACCTACTGACATGGGAACAAACCCCAACCAAACAGAAACCTTTTTCCAGCACACCATAAAGAAAGAAGGCTTTAATAAGCATGGAGTCTGTTTTTCTAATAAAACTCCTACTCAGCATACATCTATTCACCAGTGTGTCCTGTCATCCTTCATGATCAATTCCCAAATTTGATTGCAAGCAGTTTTCATCAGGGATCATGTCTTCTTCATCCCTGTGGACATTCAGATGTCTGCTCTGCAGAGTCATAAACTAATAAAAACAGACACACACACATCCATCAGCTAACCTGGCATAAATAGTAGTCACTACAGACAAATCTTTGCATGTTATTGGACTTACATGTAATCTAAGAGAGCAACAGCTGAGGAATAAAAATGAGCCAAGGTGAGATTTTCTAAGCTTGCCTTTGAGAAACACAATGAGGAGATGAAACCCACACCTTCAGAAGATTTCTGGGTGCCAAGGAATCACTTCCTCAGTTTCCTGAATAGCTCCTTTTTATTGCCAAAGCTTTTTCCTTTGCACTCCTTGAAATCACTCCTCCTGTTGGCACTGTAAATCAGGGTCTTCCCAAGGCTGCAGAGGTAAAGCAGGTACCACAGGCCATCAGTGAAAGAATCTTGCAGAAGAAAGTTTTAATAGGATCAAGTACTACTACAGACTTGGGGTTTGGCCTTCAACTATCAGACAGCCCCTCTGAGCCATGCTTGTGCTGCCTGGGTTTTAGCTTTTTTTTTTCCAGATTCTGTGCTGCTTTGGTATGTGGGTCTGAGCTCCATATTAAGGGACAGTAAGCTCTCTTCACAGAATAGGTAGACAAAACAATTCCTTCTCTCGATGGGGACCCAAGGACAACTGATCCAGATCTCAAGCCCAAGAGCATAAACAACAGTGGACTGAAGAGAGAAAGACAAGAAGGATGGGACTTCATGTGCTAAAGCTGTAATTGGACAAGTAGCTCCAATATGCTAATGGACCAAAACTTATAAAAGTGTGAGATCTTGTGACCAAGCCCTCTTTTGCTTTCATCTTGGAGCCATCCGGGCAGAGCCACGACTGTGGCTCCGGTACAGCCAGGGTGTGGCCTTTGAAGGCTCTTCAATAAACATCCTCTTTATTCCCCTTAACTTCGTCTAGCCTCTGTTCCAGCTCCTTAAGGCATCCCTTGAAGCAGCCAAGGGCAGCTGCAGGCGGGGCAGAACTGTGCCAGGAAAGGACAGAAGTGTCACTGCCAGTTGTCACTGCCCTTACTCACACCCTGACTAACCTGCCCAGAGCTAGGGGTGGCCTTCCCATTTGGCTCTAGTAAGTAGTGTGCTATCCCCCCCGAATGCCTAACCAGGGTTTTTAATTCAGTTATATCTCCTTTCTGTCCTTCACCTTGACCAGAATTAGGCTGTAAGAATCCCTTTGCAGGCTAGGGCAGGTTTTTTAATTCCTCTTCCT